>NW_022436965.1:18385918-18490755 GCF_009761245.1 Sapajus apella | reverse complement strand
GGAAAGAAAGAAAGAAAGAAAGAAAGAAAGAAAGAAAGAAAGAAAGAAAGAAAGAAAGAAAGAAAAGAAAGAAAGAAAGGAAAAAATAAATTAACCAGGCAGGGTGGTGTACACCTGTAGTCCCAGTTACTTGAGAGGCTGACGGAGGAGTGAGCCAGGGCGGTTGAAGCTGCAGGGAGCTGTGTTCAGGCACTGCACTCTAGCCTCGGTGACAAAAATAAATACATTTTACAGTTAATGGTCACAAAGGGGTTTTAGAATGCTTGTCTTCTGAAATCACATCATTGCAAGAATAACTCCATAGCTTCTTAAGAGAATAATGACAGAGTTTTTGTGGAAGTAAAAACAATCTGAGGAAACAATCCAGCTCTGCCCACTTCTCTCAGCCTCTGCGGCAGGATTCAAACCTCCTCTCACCACTCCTTGGATTATCATTACAGCCCCTAACACAGCTGCTCCTGTGCCACACAAATCATTCTTCATGTTTCAGCTAAAGAAAGGTTTCAAACACGAACCATTTATAGCTCCAGCAGCTAGCACAATCCATGGTACATAGTTTATACACAATTAATATTTGCTGAAAGAAAAAGTCACGAAGGAATAATATACATTAAGCTCTATTTCCTATGTGATATCAATGAAATTTACACATTTTATCTAGACTATGTAATATCCCAGTTTAAATCTAATCATTGGCTCCTATTGCCCTTGGAGTAAAATACAAACTCAGTTTATATGACTTTTTGCAGTCTGGTCTCTGATCATCTCTGAAGTTTGCCTTTTTGCCCCCTTTTTCACTGCCCCCCCCACCTCTTCCCTTTTACTTTCTGAATGACAGAGCTATCAAGCTGCTTTTTAAAATCCTCAAACATGCCATGCTCCCTTTGACTTTTGGGATCTTTCCATATGCTGGTCTCTGCCTGAAACATTCTTCACCCTTCACTATATGCAAGTTTTTTCTTTTCTTTTCTTTTCTTTTTTTTCCTGAAGGTCTTAGACTAACACACTGTATGCAAGTTAACTGCTCTCTTTTCCCCAAACTTGCCTCATCACCTCCCATCATATCTGCACACACACACACACACACACACACACACACACACACACACACCCTCACTCATAACATATATTCACATGAGAATCTAATTCCTGTAAAGACTGTGGGGGCTGAATTCTGGGCAGAAATGTGGTTATAAGCATTAATCAGGCTGCACTTTGACCCATTTCCTTGTAAGTGAACGTCACATGACAATAGATGCTGATCGGGCCAGGCGTGGTGGCTCACGCCTGTAATCCCAGCACTTTGGGAGGCCGAGGCGGGTGGATCACGAGGTCAAGAGATCGAGACCATCCTGGTCAACATGGTGAAACCCTGTCTCTACAAAAATACAAAACATTAGCTGGGCATGGTGGCGCGTGCCTGTAATCCCAGCTACTGAGGAGGTTGAGGCAGGAGAATTGCCTGAACCCAGGAGGCGGAGGTTGCGGTGAGCCGAGATCGCGCCATTGCACTCCAGCCTGGGTAACAAGAGTGAAACTCCGTCTCAAAAAAAAAAATAAAAAAATAGATGCTGACAAATTTGCATCTCGAATTTTCCTATAGATAGGATTTCTGGCATTAGAGTCATTAGGCTTTTAAGAACTGCTCAAGGCGGGCATGGTGGCTTACGCCTGTAATCCCAGCACTTTGGGAGGCTGAGGCGGGTGGATCAGAAGGTCAAGAGATCGAGACATCCTGGCCAACGTGGTGAAACCCAGTCTCGGAAAAAAAAACAAAAACAAAAACAAAAACAAAAAAACTGCTTAAGGCTAGACGCGGCTGCTCACACCTATAATCCCAGCACTTTGGGAGACTGAGGTGGGTGGATCACCTGAGATTAGGAGTTCGAGATTAGCCTGGCCAACAAGGTGAAACCTTGTCTCTACTAAAAATGCAAAAATTAGCCAGGCAGCATGGCAGGCCCTGTAATCCCAGCTACTCAGGACGCTGGGGCAGGAGAATGGCTTGAACCTGGGAGGTAGAGGGTGCAGTGAGCAGGGATCTTGCCATTGCACTCCAGCCTGGGTGACAAGAGCAAGACTCCATCTCCAAAAAAAAAAAAAAACAAATAAGTAAAACTGCTTAAGCAGATCCTGAATTCCAAACAGAACAACAGACACCAACTAGTTTAAAGATCTCCCCAGAGCAACATAGTCAGCATGAGAATACAGTTTCTTCATCTCTTGCCCCATGACTTCACTTTGCACTCTTTGACCAGTCAACAATCTCTACACTTCAGCCCACCCTGAAACCCATAAAAACCTTAGCCCTGGCTGGCCACAGTGGCTCATGCCTGTAATCCCAGCACTTGGGGAGGCTGGGGTGAATGGATCACCTGAGGTCAGGAGCTCAAGACCAGCCTGGCCAACATGGTGAAACCTGGTCTGTACTAAAAATACAAAAATTAGCTGGGTGTGGTGGCCTATGTCTGCAATCTCAGCTACTGGAGAGGCTGAGGCAGGAGAATCACTTGAACCCAGGAGGCGGAAGTTGCTGTGAGCTGAGATCACGATACTGTGCTTTAGCTTGGGTGACAGAGTGAAACTCTGTCTCAAAACAAACAAACAAACAAACAAAAACCCTAGCCCCATGGCGCTATGATTAAATCTTTTTCTCTGCTGCAACCCTGCACATTGAGTTGCAACGGATCTACTATGGTTACATTCCCTGACCCCCACCATCCCTGAAAATTTGGGTTAGGTGCCTTCCTTTGGGCTCACAAGGCACTTTTAACTCTCTTACCAGAGAATTTATCACCTGTGATGGTTATTTTTCTGTATCTTGGCTGGGCTACTGTGCCAATATTTGGTCAAACATTATTCTGAATGTTTCTATAAAAGTTTTTTTTTTTTTTGAGACAGAGTCTCGCTTTGTCACCCAGGGTGGAGTACACTCCACCCTGATCTTGGCTCACTGCAACCACCACCTCCCAGGTTCAAGCAATTCTCCTGCCTCAGCCTTACAAGTAGCTGGGATTACAAGCACCCATCGTCATACCCGGCTAATTTTTGTATTTTTAGTAGAGTTGAGGTTTCACCATGTTTCACCCCACTCTCATCCCACTTGACTAGAGTCTCCTGAGAACAGGAGTTTAAACTGTTTTATTCATTTTTATGTCTTTTGCAGCCTGATACATCATAGCATTATTTTTTTATTTTTATTTTTATTTTTTTGAGACAGAGTTTTGCTGCTCTATTGTCCAGGCTGGAATGCAGTGGCAAGATCATAGCTCGCTGCAGGCTCAAACATCTGGCCTCAAGAGATCCTCCAGCCTTAGCCTCCTAAGTAGCTGAGATTACAGGCACACACTTGGCTAATATGTAGGTAATATGGAATATTGGTTTTTGTTTTTTATGGAGTATTAAAATGAAGAGTTTCATTTCACTGCAATTCACCAAGGCTGTTAAATACTTTGAGAAGCTTAATCTCAATTCTCTTTCACTCACTATTCTCCTTTCTCTCTTCTATCAAGACTGTGCCTTATGAAGTTAACAATGATCCAATCTCTAGAGTATTGCACTAATTCCCATTTGAGGCAACTATCTCACTGAGACTCTCAGCAACTCATAGAAATATTTCTGAAGCAATCATTTAATTAACCCCAGAAGAAATAAGAATACAGAAGAGAAAAAGGAACAAACAAACAAACAAACAAAAAACCAAACTAGGTACAAGCTACTGGAGACATTGTAACAAATGAATTTCTCTCTTCCACCAGAAGCCTAAAAAAGAAAGAAACAAACAAACAAAAAGCAAACTAGATACAAGCTATTGGTGACATTGCAACAAATGAAGTTTTCTCTTCCACCAGAATCCTAAGAAAGAAAGAAAGAAACAAACAAACAAAAACCAAACTAGGTACAAGCTGTTGGTGATATTGTAACAAATGAAATTCTCTCTTCCACTGGAAGCCTGAAAATTATTCAAAATACCTAGTCCCAGTGCTAACCAAAAAATGTACTATCAATCTTACTTCTCATAATTGCTATGAAGCAATAAAAGATTTGAAATCAGATAGTTTTATTTATACATATACCTAATTGGTTAGGCAGCAGATACATAAAAAGTCTCATATATTTTAAGAAATTCTACAAGCCTCAGTCAGTTATAATTTTAGAAATAATTATTGAGCACTGTATTCATATTCGTTAGTAATATCTCAAAAATCTGATTTTTGGCCTAAAAAATTTAAAAAATCACAATTTTCTGTATCTCCAATTACCCCCTGGCTATTTTCCTTTCGTAAGCTTTTTACGTTCTGCCTTTGTTACCACCCGCTTCCCTTCGCGATAGTCCCCTTCCGATCAGTGCCTTTTATCGCTACCTAAGGCAAAAATGGGAGCCAGAAAACTTTGTTTTCTCCATCTTTCCCCTCTTTCCCTCCCTTCTGCCTGCAGCTCCATGAGGAACTAAATATTCCAGATATTCTGTGCTTATTAACAACACAGCATCCTCTTGACTTGGAATCCACAGCAGTAAGAATTTAGTTTCTCCTGTTAGCTAAGAAAACTCTGGGAAGATTTTCGGTGGACAGTAAATGCCAGGTTATCTAGACTTCATTAATTTATGACATAACAAATAAATACAACTTGTAGCCAAACTGTCTGCTTTATTCAATTATAAAGAGGATTTGCGGGCCAGATGCGGCGGCTCATGCCTGTAATTCCAGCACTCTGAGAGGCCCGAGGTGGGCGGATCACAAGGTCAAGAGATCGAGACCATCCTGGCCAACATGGTGAAACCCCATCTCTACTAAAAATAAAATAATTAGCCGAGTGTTGGAGTTGTGCACCTGTAGTCTCAGCTACTAGGGGGCCTGAGGCAGGTGAATCCGTTGAACCTGGGAGCAGAGGTTGCAGTGAGCCAAGATCACACCACTGCACTCCAGCCTGGCTGCAGGGCAAGAACTCTGTCAGAAAAAAAAAAAAAAAAAAAATGGTTTGCTAAGCCAATGAACAGACTGGTAATTAAAATATTTATTCTACTTTATATATAATGTAAAATTTTATAATAACATATAATATAAACATCAGTATACAGCCTCTCACAAGTTAGCCAAACATCTTTTTTTCTTTTTTGTTTTTTATGGACACCCCAGAGGTGATTTTTTGAAACACTATCAATATATTTCTTATCTTGATTAGCAAATGTACAACATCTGTTGATGTTTATAAACTGAGATTACATTTTCACACAGTATTTGGGTATTATGGTTTTCCTTACAACAGGCTTATCATGTTTCACAGTTTTTACTAAATATGACTTGCCGGATCATTGTTAAAAAGAAAACGAAATTGTCAAATACACCTAAACACTTAAGAAACACAACTGCTGATCCTTTTGCAGTTTATAAGTGTGATAATTCAGTGTTCACGTGCATGTATGAGAAATGCCACCCTCAATCCTTGTTATGATGTGGTCCATTACCCATCTGATATGAAAATTTAAAAAAATTTAAACAAAGGAGAGAGAGAAAAAGGAACATTACTACTAATAAAGTGTGATTTTTTCGTTGATCATTTTGTTTTTAACTACTTTACCATAAAATTTCAGGGCCTATAGGACCGTGGAATCAATTACAATGAGAAGGGTAGAAACTCAGTAAAAACATTGGCAAATAAGGCTGAATAATCACAAAGAAAAGAAGTGACACTGTTTGGAGAATGAATTTGTTTTCAGTAAGAAACCAGTTTGCCTGATTCCACACTACCAATTAGAAATTTCATATTGTTACCCTAAAATTATTGTTTAAAAAGAAGTGTTACAAATTAAATAAAAAGTTTTCATTCAATCTGTCAGGAAGACATTTTTGTTATAACAAATTTGTCTACAATGGTGGAGTGTCAGGAGACATGCAAATAACCCAAGACAAAGTAAACTCTAAAAGAGTATTAGTTGGCTTTGATAATTATACCAGTACAAGGACACTTCAGCCACATTTTCCCCAATAAATTGGAAACAAAGGCAGTAAGACTGCTTTCTAAGAGTTAAACTTTAAGATCACATACATAGCTAGGAGTAGAAATAAGCAAAGTCACCTTTAAAACACAAACTGGTCTGATTTAACTGTAACTTGCTTTTTATTGAAAGAATATTGCTAAGATGTTTGGGTAGCCATAGAAACAGAGAAACTAATGTACAGGGGCACTTTAGGGCCAGCGGTCATCCAAGTGCTGCTAAGGAGAGAAGGAGCACAAATCAACAGCTCAGCTGGATGGCCCACTAATATTGGAGATCAATGCTGAAAACTGCAACCACTGGAAATTGAGAACTTCTATCTTTGGGACAAAATCATCCTGTTCTGAAGATAGATGAATCAAGAAAAGTCTATACGTATAACTCCACTTGTTCAGAATCTGTGCTCATCAGGCAACCTTCTGATAATGCCTTGGTTTCCTGAGTAGGTTTGGCAACACAGAAAATGCACTCAGGGGGCTGAGCATGGTGGTTCACACCTGTAATCCTAGCACTTTGGGAGGCTGAGGCAGACAAATCATGTGTGGTCAGAAATTTAGAGACCAGCCTTGCCAACATGGCGAAACCCCATCACTACTAAAAATACAAAAATTAGCTGACATCTTGGCGCCTGTGTGTTAATCCCAGCTGCTCAGGAGGCTGAGGCAGGAGAATCACTTGAACCCAGGGGGTGAAGTTTGCAGTGAGCCAAGATTGTGCTACCTGGGCAATGAGACTCCATCAAAAAAGAAAAGAAAAGAAAGAAAGAGAGAGAGAGAGGAAGAAAAAGAGAGAGAAAGAAAAAGACAGAGGGAGGGAGGGAGGAAGGAAGGAAGGAAGGAAGGAAGGAAGGAAGGAAAAAGAAAGAAGGAAGGAAAGAAAAGAAAGAAAGAAAGGAGAAAGAAAGAAAGAAAAGAAAGAAAAAGAAAGAAAGAAAAGAGAAAATGTACTCAGGTAAAGACAGCACCTTGCATCCATGCTGGCACACTGGAGACTTTCTCTTTCTGACAAAAAGTAAAGAAAGAAAGAAAGAAAGAAAAAAGTATTGACTTTGCAGTTGTGAGTGTTCAGATGTATAAATTACTGCTCTTGGAAATTAATAACTTAATAGTCGGCTTATACATGTCAGTCTTGTAACCTTGGTTGATGTAAGTTCATCTGACTGCTAAAGCTATTCTCCATTGCTCAAGACAGATGTTTTGGCTGGGCGTGGTGGCTCATGCCTGCAATCCCAGCACTTTGGAAGACCGATGTGGGAGGCTTGCTTGAGCTCAGGAGTCTGAAACCAGCCCAGTCAACACAGCAAGACCTCGTCTCTCCTGGGGGTGGGGTGGGGGGGGGAAAGCCAGGTGTGGTGGCAAGCACTCGTAGTCTCAGCTACTTAGGAGACTAAGACAGGATGAGCCTGGGAAGTTGAGGTTGCAGTGAGCCGTCATCATACTTGCTACTGTACTCCAGCCTGGGCAGCAGAGTGAGACCCTGTTTCCAAAACACAAAGAAAGATGTTTCTGTGACCAGGATACTATAGACCAGATCCCAGAAGGTTGTAGAAATTTGCTTAAGTAATGTTTTCTTGTGCTCTTGTGGATGATCAGTGGGCTTTCCCCTAGCAATGACCCTGTATCAACAAGACAAACTTTTTTTCTTTTTTCTATTTTTGAGAAAGAGTCTCACTTGCAGCCTTGACCTCCTGGGTTCAAGTGAGCCTTTTGCCTTAGCCTTCTGAGTAGCTAGGACTACAAGCATGTGCCATTATGCCTAGCTAGTTTTTTTTTCTTTTTAATTTTTTTTGCAGAGGTAGGATCTCCCCATCGCCCAGGTTGGTCTTGAACTCCTGGTCTCAAGCAATCCTTTTGCCTTGACCTGCCCAAGTATTAGTATTATAGGCATGAGCCACCAAGCAAGGCCAAACTTTTCTACTTCAAATTAACAACAACGGGAAGGGAGATGTTCATAATTTACCTCTCTTCATTATTTTATTTATTTTAATATTGCTACAGTGACAATTCCATGCATATACATCAGCTACTGGTGGGGAAGATCGTTCAGACCAGAAGTGGTAAGAAATCCTTGAATTTTAAATGTTATGGGTAGTTCACAAAGTGGACAAAAGATACCATTTACTAAACATCCACCATATGCCCAGACACTATATATATATATATATATATATATAATTATAATATATATAAATAAATATATATTTATTTTACATATTCTGCTTATGTTTATTTATTTATTTATGAGACAGAGTTTCACTCTTATTGCCCAGGCTGGAGTGCAATGGCGTGATCTCGGCTCACCACAACCTCCACCTCTTGGGTTCACGTGATTTTCCTGCCTCAGCCTCCCGAGTAGCTGGGATTATTGGCATGCGCCACCACGCTTGGCTAATTTTGTATTTTTAGTAGAGACGGGGTTTCTACATGTTGGTCAGGCTGGTCTCAAATTCCCAACCTTAGGTGATCCGCCCATCTCGGCCTCCCAAAGTGTTGGGATTACAGGCTTGAGCCACCGCGCCCGGCTCAGACGCAATATTATCATCATTATAGTCTCTCATTTCCAGATACACTCATCTGGAAATCTGCCTACATTACACTTGCCTGGTAAAATCCAGCATGAGCAAATCTTACTAACCAACTTCTCTGTGGCAGTACCAAAGAGCTGAACACTGTGCTGGAGAAATCATACAAATAAACTGAATGACTTATTTCTTTCTTTCTTTTTTTTTTTTTGAGACGGAGTTTCGCTCTTGTTACCCAGGCTGGAGTGCAATGGCGCGATCTCGGCTCACCGCAACCTCCGTCTCCCGGGTTCAGGCAATTCTCCTGTCCCAGCCTCCTGAGTCGCTGGGACTACAGGCACGCACCACCATGCCCAGCTAATTTTTTGTATTTTTAGTAGAGACGGGGTTTCACCATGTTGACCAGGATGGTCTCGATTTCTTGACCTCGTGATCCACCCGCCTCAGCCTGCCACAGTGCTGGGATTACAGGCTTGAGCCACCGCGCCCGGCCTCTGAATGACTTATTTCACATCCGTAATCAGAAACTTAAAAAGAGCTCTCAGCGAGCATGCCCATGCTACTCTGTTCCTCACACTAGTTTTACTTTCACTCTCTGAGATAGCTTTTCAATACACCAAGACTTCTCAGCTTGCCCCCTATTTCACTGAGAACATACTGGCAAACTGCAGGTTGAACCATTGACACAGCCACCCACCAGACACAAGAATGCTCATTTTATCAACTTGTAAACGTAATCAATTTAAGAGTTCTTGTAAACGTCTCAGATCAAAGCTTGCCCTGCAAGGATAATTCTGATTGCAGGAACTCCCTCCGTCCAGCAGGAAGCGCCAGCACCCTCTGCCGGGGTTGGGCCGCCACGGAGGCCTCACGTGATCCGGCCATCTCTGCGCAGGAGTGCGGTCCTGCGGAGATTTGCCCTACGTACTTAGCGTCATGACGTAGTACGTAGGGGCTGGCTAGCCGCCATCTTGCTTCTTTTTCTCGCTCGCTCGCTTCTTTTCGGGAAGCTGCGAAAGTGTTTTGGCCGTTTGTCTCTCCGCAGCTTCGGCTTTTCCAGTCCGGTGGCCCTTCCGGCCACCCCTTTAACCCCAGCTTTCCCCCCTCCTTCTTTCGATCTGAGCTCGGTGGAGACCCTCGAAGTGCGCAAACTTGACACTCACCCTGACCGGTAAGGAAAGCGAGATTGTGGGGGCCGCGATCAAAGAGGCCCCTATCGGGAAGGGCCACCGTGCGGCCCTTGGCGTGGGAGCGCACCCAGACCCTGGCGCCCGTAGGCTAGGGGGCCGCGTGGAGAGGGCCTCGAGTCCTGGCATCTCCCTTGTTTTTGGTTACCATCATCTCTGTGTCTGGGGAAGTCGGCCTCCAGCTTGGGGAGCGGGAAACCGGAGTCAGACCCGCCCCATGTGGTCTGCAGCAGGAGTCCTGGACCGGTCTGTCTTGCTACCACCCAGACTCCAGTCCTGGCCCTGAGAGGGGATTACGCGTATTTTCGGGCAAGCGAAGGGGGTTTCCGTCTTGCTGGACTGGCGGACGTGCAGTCTTTTTTTTTTTTTTAAAGTGTGCGGTATGCTTTCCCTCAAGCAACTGAAGGACTCAGCCGGGGCCTTCACTGTCTACCTCTTCTTGTGTAGTGAGGGTGGGACTTCCAATGAGCAATGTATGGGAGGGTCTGGATTAAAAGACCTGATTAGGTGAGAGGCTCTTCTGGGAATCATGACCAACCCTACTTCCGCTAGGGAAGTGCTGCCCAACTCCAGAGGAGGATTTGAGTAGTCTTTTCATACTCTAGGCCGTTCCATGCTCTAACTTGCGTGGTGAATCTCGGCAGCTCCCTGTCTTTGAGGTAGCGATGATACTGGTGGTGGTAGGGTGAAGTCCCCGTTTTAGGACTGAAGAAAAGGGTATGGGGCCAGTAGAGACGTTGATAGAGCCTTCCTTCCTTTGCATGAGAGGAGTACCTTTAACGTAAAAGGATGTAGAGGTGTTTTGACATTATTTGAGATCTTTTTCATGACCTGACATGCCTGATGTTTGCTGGCCTATAAGGCTAACCGGATTTCCGAATTGGCTGGTCTTCAGCCTGGGTTCATAGATTCATACCTCGTTAGAGTACTTAGAATTGTACAGTAGGCGGCTCTGCTGTAAGATTTTCATTTGGAATGCACCAGAAGAATCGGAGGATTTTTGATTGTTGAGTGCTTAATAGCTTACTTCTGCAAATAAAAATGATAGGGTGATATTGAGCACCTACCAAGCCTAACTCCAGGGTTTTTCAAAAGATTTCACCCCCCATGTTGGTAATTAAGATTCGGTTTTGACTGGAGCCATTTTTAGGTGTGTGTCACAGATGCACTGCAGCATCTTTTCTGGCTCACCCCAAATGCATTGGTCCCCTAAAAAATTAGGAATAGATTGAATTTGAATTTTGTCTCTAGCATGTAGTCAAATAGTAATTCTCTCCTTTTCTGTAAATGAATTTTCAGAATATAGGCTTTTTAAGTGTTTTTGTTTGCTCAGCTTAGCTTATGTGTAGCTATTCTCACATAATAGCATGTGGTCAAATAGTAATTCTCTCCTTGTCTTTAAATGAATTTTCAGAATATAGGCTTTTTAAGTGTTTTTGTTTGCTCAGCTTATGTGTGGCTATTCTCCATTAGTTGACTTTTTGCTATACACCGAGCACAGTAATAAGCCCTTTTCATAAATGATTTTTTTTTTTAATCCTTACAACATACCTTTGAGGGGACTGCTATTATGATCATCCCCATTTAACAGATGAGGAAATGAAGTCTGAGAGCGTAGTCTGACCAAGGTTAGATAGCAGTTATTGGTGGTATTGTGTAGGTTCAATTCTGAACCCAAAGGGGATGCTCTAAACCTTCAACTTGTCTTGTAAATTATAAACTGTAGTAACTAAGATAAAGCATTATTAACTGGTAGTTTTTCTTTAGCTTGACTAGTACATGAACATTGTTACATGCTAAGGTTAAAGTGTTGCAAGTTGTTAAAAAGGATTATATCCACTTTGGAGGTGGGGTAGAAGCTAATTTTTTAGAGATAACTTAAAGCTAACTCTGCCATGTCATAGATATAATTTTTAAATTTGGACAGCTCACCTATATTGTTGGTAGAATATTCCCTCATCTGTAAAATGGTGATGGTAATAGGGTTTCCTTCAAAGGCTTATAGGAGTAAAAAAAGATAATGGATAATGTATGTAAAGGGCTTATTGCTGTGCTTATTACATAGTAAAAGGTAAACTGATAATGAGGGGAGAATGGTAGAATATTGGTAGAAGAAAATACTCTCTTCCAAGCAATTAATAATCTGTATATTCTCAGAATGATGTATATATTTCTTTAGGTACGTAAGAAATATTCACCTCCCCTTATCCCCCATATATCTATTTATATGCAGGATTTTGCCTCTTAATATTTCTTTATGCTGTACAGTAAATATCGAGATGAGTATCTTGTTCATAGCTGAAAATGCAGAAGATCTGCCTCATTCCAGCCCCCTGCCTTCTTCTTATCCCCACCCCACCCTCTTTACTGATAAAATGTCTTTGAAGATTATATCACTGTCTCCCTCCAAGTGCCACCCCTAAACACTGCTTCATTTTGTTAAGCCAGTTAGGTAACTTGTGTTTTGGATGCTATTTATGTCATATTTGTGGAAAACAAGGATTGATCTTTGAAATGTTACATAAGTTAGTGCAGAATTGCATTCTTATACAGTGAAGGAGATACAAAAGTTGTGTCTGAATTATGACATGCTTTCAGTAAAGCATGATTTTGTCACCTTATGTATGAATAGGACAACATAATGAAGATTATCTCAGTCTCTGTTAATTGTTGCTTACAAGTCTGAGAGTTACTATGTTAGTTTTCTAAGTCATAACGTTTTAAATTCCTCACTGATCCCATGGATGCATCAGTCAGAACACCTTGTGGATAAAAGTGTTCTATAGAGAGGATAAATAGTAAGTTTTCTATTTAAGAGACAAACCTGTTGGCCTGGTTGGCCTCCAACTCCTGGGCTCAAAAGATTCTCCTGCCTCAGCCTCCCAAGTAGCTGGGACTAGAAGTGCCTACTATTGCTCCCACATTGCCTGTTACATTTCTAGTCCTTATTTTCCTCAAGATTATCAGAAAGCATGTTATGGGGCCTGTGACTGCACGTATGTGCTGGCAAATCCAGTCAAACAAGGGCTGTACTTAGTTTCAACAGGAAACTTTTGTCTGGTTGGCTGACATGATTGGCTGATATCTAAGAATCTGAACACAAGTTTGCAATGAAATTGTTATGTGAATTATAGTCAGTGTGATATACTCACCCCTGTGTGGTGCTGTTTTAGGTGCTCAACATTAAAGTAAGATAGGATATAATCATTTGTGGAGCATGTCTAGTATAAAAAAACTACTGGATATTATACATGTAGCATACTACATAGCAATACATACTATATACTATCTAGCAATTTTTCTATTTTCTGTGTTCTGACATTAGTTTGTTTTCCTCTACTAGACTGTTTCAATGTCCTCATCACCTTGTATTGTGGTTGTCGTATACCTAGAGTTTATATATTACTGAATGAATGAGAGGCGGAAACAAAAGAATAGACCTGCAAGATTAACTGATAAATATCTTACTGGAGCGAAAGAAAACAGTGTCAGGCATTTTTTCCTTTATTTACCCCTAACAGTAGTATCACAGATAACCTTGAAAGAGTTTGTGTTAAGTAACATCCATTGTGAGATTAATTTACCTCTGATTTTTTACGTTTTAAGTTTTATTTAACAAAGATTAAAGATTATTTTAATTTTGTAAGGCCCAGTGAATCAGAGCAATATGGCATTTGGTCCACTCCCAAGGTGTTCACAGCCTTAAGGATTAATGTTAAAAGTTATCTTGCAATCTTTGGATTCACACCAGAAGGTAAAAAGGTGTATGAGAAGGTAAGGGAAATTTGGTGCAGAAAATTTCTGATAGTACAGATTGAGTGCCTAGTTGATTATAAGTCAAGCTGTGATGGCTAAAAAAGATCAAGAATAATTGTGATTATTAATATTTCTTGAGCACTTACTATACTAGGTACTAAACTAAGATGATTTTGTGAATTATCCATTTAAATCCATATTATAGAAAGCCTAAAAGAGATTTAAGTAATTTCTTCAAAATTACTTAGCTTCTAAGTGGTGGAAATGGCGTTTGAGTGACTGATCCAGAGCCTGAGTGCCTAACTCAACTACATGAGTTTCCTAGTGGCCAGTATTTTCCAAACTTAAATCATTCACAATTTCTGCTTTGTCTCAAATCATCTATCTGTAACTTAGTATTTTTCTTTCATTCAACTTGTTGTCTTTTAATTAAATGAATTTAAAATAAAATTTTTATGATTATTTGGTGATAACTTCCCCCCAACATGTTTTAAAATAAACATGATTTTACACATACATATATATATATATATATATATTTCTTTTGAGGTGAAGTTTTGCTCTTGTCGCCTAGGCTGGAGTGCAGTAGTGCCGTCTCAGCTCACCGCAACCTACACCTCCTGGATTCAAGCAATTCTCCTGCCTCAGCCTCCCGAGTAGCTGGGATTACAGGCGCCCACTACCACGCCCGGCTATAATTTTTTTGTATTTTTAGTAGAGATAGGGTTTCCCCATGTTTGCCGGGCTGATCTCGAACTCCTGACCTCAGATGATCCACTTGCCTTGGCCTCCCAAAGCTCTGGGATTACAGGCATGAGCCACCATGCCTAGCCTGATTTTACATGTTTCTATGGATCACTTAAGATCATCCAATATACTGTCAGTCTTTGTATTCCACCCTGTGGGTCATTACTGCTATGAGAAATGAATAAAGTCTTAACTGCATAATTGGGACAACCATTTTCATGATGAACTGCAAGGAAATAGGCTTATTTAGATAGAGAAATTTAACAGGATGTCTAGGACAGTCTATGGCAAGGGAAAAACAAGAAAAAATAAATGAAGAAGGAAGTCACAATAGAAATTGGGGCAGAAGAGAATACTCTAAAAACAGGATTATTACAGCTAAATGGAGCAGAGTTCAGAAAAATATGCAATAAGTATTCTCTGGATTTGGCTGAGTGATCCTTGGTGACCTTACAATAGTCTAAGTCAAGTTATGAAGGTGAAAGATTAAAGGAGGAGGAGGGAAAAAGTAGGGAGATCTGTTGATTTTTAGGTATATTGAATACTCAAATGGACTCTGGGCTAAGAGTTTTAAAACCTAGGTTTAGTCCTTTATTTCACTTTGTGCCAGCTGTTAATTTTGGGGCAAGTTAACCTGGCTTCTTTAAGTTTTAAATATATAGATATGTGATATAAGGATAATATCCATTTCCCCTATCTCAGGATTATGCAAAGATTACATTAAATCTATTTCTGTATATCTTCTGAATTTAATATTCTTTGATATTACACGATATCGAGACATGAGTCTTGACCATATTTAAAGTAGAAAAGAGAACCATGAAAAGGGAAAATTAAAGATAAAGGGAGGATAGGTTCCCTATAAGGTTGGAAGATCTCTTCTAAATAAATCTTGAGTCTGAAGGATAAGAGATGGATGAGATAATCTTGACTCTGAAGGATAAGAGATGTGGTTAGAGAATGGTTATCTAGATAAGTTAATAATTCATTTTTCTTTTTCCCTGTTTCCCAGTGAACAATCTGAAAGTACAGTGCTGCTGTATATGGTTGTACGGCTTGTATACTGCCCAAAGATGCTGGACGGAAGGAGGCAACAAGTCAGCCTGTGTTCAGCTTGCAGAGTTCTATGCCCTAGCTTAGGCCTCCAGAGGAAACTGCCTCCACTTCTCCCCTCTCCAAGGCATCAGTCCCTTGCCAAGAGTGTCTGTATTTTCCCAAAAGGATGTATTTTTTTTAGTTACATAAAGGCCCTATGGAGACCAGTGGATGCTCTAAAAAAACTCTTTAAGGAGACATACTAAGGATACGTTTAGAACAACATCAAAAACAGTTGGGCAATTGGAGAAATGGTCACTAAGGAACAAAAAGCTTTGAACTTTTTGCTAAGATGGGTTAGGAGGTTGGGCAAGTACAGAATTCCAGTTTATTCGGTGTACTTTAAAGATGTGTATTGTGGCTTATTAAATATTTTTGTTAACTGAGAAACAGTATATTAAATATCATATACAGTTTATCAAATTTCAAAGAGGAGTGGTAAAACAATAATACAATTTAATCTTCCCCCCCAAAATTTGTAATTTTTGGATTTAAATTAAAATTTAAGTTTTTGATCATGTGGCTAGTAGTTTGATCTATATTTTAAGTAGCTTTTTAATGTTAGGTTTATAATTAAAGCTATATAAATTTAATAGCTCTTAATTGAACCACAATAGGGAAGGTACACAATTATTTCTGGAGGTTAGGAAAATGGAACAGGAGTTTTGTTTTAAAAACAGAAAGAGGACATTGAAAACAAAGGATACTTTAGACAGGTGAATTTTTAAAGTTTATATTAAAAAATTTGATTTTTGATATACAGCTCTATGAGTTTTAATAGGTATGGATTTTGTAGCCCCCACCACAACTAGGATATGCAATGTAGAAAGATAAAACATCTCCCAACTGTAGAACTAGAGTCTTCCGGCATTTTGGAGACACGGAATTTCTCTTGAAGAAATACTTATTGAAGAGGGATGGAAAAAACCAAGAATAACCTAGATGTGCTGATTGATTTGCTTTCTGATCAGAAAGAAAAAATAATTTTGATAGTACTTTATGACAAACTTGAACACAGAAAGAATGAAAGTAGAGAAATTAAAAGGAGTTTGGTGTGGTGGCTTGTGCTTATGGTCTCAGCTACTTCAAAGGCTGAGGTGGGAGGATCTCTTGAGCCCAGGAGTTATGGAGGGTAGTGTACTATGTGCTACATGTGGATTTAGTGTCTCCACTAAATTCAGCATCAATAGGGTGTTCTAGGAGTGGGGGACTAACAGGTTGCCTGAGGAGGGATGAACTGGTCCAGGTTGACAACAGAGCAGGTTCCATGCTGATCAATAATGGAATTGCCACTGCACTCCAGCCTGGACAATGTAAGGTAACCCTGTCTTTTATTAAAGGCAAGAGGGTATAAGAAGGAAGGAAGGGAAGGAAGGAGAGAAAGACGGAAGGAAATAGGTTTACATGTCTCAAGTTTGGATATTTCAGTGGTAGAAGAATAGAGCCAATGAATGGAGGGATGTTAACCAATTCTCCACACTTAATAAGTTTGAAATTAACATTCTAACTTTTGAAGGCAACCCTTTGGTAATCTGAAAGATTAACTATAATTCATGATGTTGGATGAGTGTCTTGGAGCAAATACTTCTCTTTCATTTCCGTAACATTCAATACACTTGCTTGCAAAAAATAAAGTTCAATTAGCTGGATGGGTTGCATGTGCCCGTAGTCCTAGCTATCCAGGAGGGTAAGGTGGGAGGATCACTTGAGTTCAAGTTCAGGGTTGCAGTGATGGCACTGCTGCACTCCAGCATAGGTGATAGGATAAACTCTGTCTCTTGTAAAGAAAAATGATAAATAAAAGTTGACTAAGAAATTACCTATGCTTTGGGCCTGGCGTGGTGGCCCACCTTGTAATCCCAACAGTTTGGGAGGCTGAGGCAGTGGATTACCTGAGGTCAGGAGTTTGAGACCAGCCTGGCCAACATGGTAAAACCCTGTCTCTACTAAAAATACAAAATTAGCCAGGTGTGGTGGCAGGTTGTGCCTGTAACCCCAGCTACTCAGGAGGCTGAGGCAGGAGAATCGCCTGAACCTGGGAGGCGGAGATTGCCTCTGAGTCGATCTGCACCAAGATCCTGCCACTGCACTCCAACCTGGGTGACAGAGCAAGACTCTGTCTCCAAAAAGAAAGAAATGAAATTCTCTATGCTTTGGTTTTTCTTTTTAATGTATTAGTTTTGCAAATATTGATTACCACTTAATAAACCTTTATTACAGACTTTACACTATTCTAAGAGCTTTATACACACTTTTAAAATTAAACCTTATAGTAGTATTGGAGTAGATGTTACAGCCCACCTTGGTGAAGAAGTAAAAATTAGTTGAGATTAAGTAATTTGCCTATGGTCACCCAGCTACTAAATATTAGAGCTAGAATTTAAACGAAAAACAGTTTTAAGAGAAACAGTTGTGTAATTTGAACAGTTTTTAAGTACGTAAGTTGTCAAAAAGAATGTCCTGGCAGTCACCTCATTAAGTAATTGGTAGACACAACAGCTGTACTTTTTAGGGACAACAGTTTTTAGTACAGAAAATTTGATAGCTACTCTTCTTTTCTGTTTGTTAAGGCTTTTTTCTCCTCCGGAAACTTAATTCCCATGTTTCAGTTTCTAAGCACAGCCTGAGCCCTTCTACCATCCTGATTAGAACTCCAACAGATTTATTTATATTGTACTTTGTTTTTTTTTAAACGATCATTTTCGACGTTTTTGCTGAACTATTTTTAGTAAAAGAATCCAACATATGGTGGTAATCTTAGCTTTACTATTATAGTGGCAAATATAGTTTTAAAAATATTTGACCTTAGAATTAATTACTAGTTCATTTTAACTACTAGAAATGGAAGAGACTTTATAAGTGGCCAATTCCTTACTCCAGGCAAGAATTATCTTTGTAATATTTCTGACAGGCTTACCTTGCTTTTGCTTGGATCCATCTGATGATCAGGAAGTCACTATAGTCAACCCTTAACATTCACAAGGCATGTATCCTAAGACCTTACAAATTTCCGTATTTAGCATTCAAACCTCTTCACTTTCTCCTTACTTCCATGATCTACACTAGGATTTGGCTTTCTTTTCACTGCTCTTCCCCACCCTGCCCTCCTTCCCCCAGGAAAGAAACAGATGTCTTTTTACAAGAGTTCTTGTATCCCCAAAGAAGAAAACAAAGTTCTGGGCATGGGGGTTTCAGCATTAGGTGTAGTGAGGGATATCCAAGCTTACTTTCTAGACGCGTATCTCATGGTGTGTGATGCACATTTTGTGCTTCAGCAAAATTACACATAAATTCACAGCTCTTTGGGTTATTCTGCAAATTGTTAAAAGTAATGCTGTGAGTTCTAGTTTAATGTAACTTATGGATAAACTCAACAGTTTTTCCTTTGCATTCAGTCCAATTTGTTAATGTTTTTCTTAATTAAGCCTGGAGTTGAGCATAATACTCTAAACATAGTGTGGTAAACATAAAATTCAGTGGAACTGTTCTGACTCCAAATCTGTACATTAGATTTTTATTAAAGTAACATTTTTTTATAAAGCACTACTGTCACACTACTAGCTATCATAGCTAGAACTTTTTCACATGACAGTCTGGGTCTGTATTCTGCATTTATGAAATTCAGTTTCTGAACTGTTAATAAGACTATATAACTATTTAATTCTGCCTAGCATTCTAAGACCCCTAAAAATCTTGGTCATGGAATACATTGATACTCTTTCAGATGTATATATTATTTCATATGCCATGTTTACTTTCTAAGTCTTTATTCAAGTCATTGACATGGAAAATGACAGGGTCCAACATATTCGGGCTAAATTATTTCATACTGACCATATTCTTTTTTTTTTTTTTTTTTTCCTTTTCTTTTTTGAGTCGGAGTTTTGCTCTTGTTGCCCAGGCTGGAGTGCAGTGATGCAATCTCAGCTCACCACAACCTCCCTCTCCCGGGTTCAAGCAATTCTCCTGCCTCAGCTTCCCTAGCAGCTGGGATCACAGGTGTGCGCCACCACGCTCAACTAATTTTATATTTTTAGTAGAGATGAGGTTTCTCCATGTTGGTCAGGCTGGTCTTGAACTCCCGACCTCAGGTGATCCACCCTCCTTGGCCTCCCAAAGTGCTGGGATTACAGGTGTGAGCCGGTGGGCCTGGCCTGACCACATTCTTTAAATATAAAATGATTTTCTACTTCAAACATTCTGTGGTTGTCACTTTTATTATTTTAGGAGAAGTATGTAAATGACTAGTACTTTGAATAATCTGTTTTACAAATCCAGTGAATCGAGGGAAGGAAGTGACTAAATTTTTTTGAGGTTTATAATGTGTGGATGCTGAGTGGCTTGGAACTAGGAGTGTGGTGAATATTTAGGCTTTTTTATTTTAAATGGGCAATTTAGATAAAATTGGAGTGATGAACAAAATTCTGGTTTTTGGTTAATATATCTGTCTCCCTTCGTCATAGTCAGTTCAGGCTGCCATAACAAAATAGTATAGACTGAATGGCTTAAACAGCCGAAATTTATTTCTGACGGCTTTGGAGGCTAGAAGTCTGAGATCAAGATGCCTGCATAGTAGTTTTGGTGAAGGCTTTTCCTAGCTTGTACACAGCCACCTTCTGACTATATTCTCTAATGGAGAAGAAAGCAAGCTCTGGTATCTCTTTGTAAAAGGGCACTAATCCCCTCATGGCCCACACAGCCTCATCTAAATTTAATTACATCCCAAAGGCCCCATCTCCAAACATCAGCACAGGAGATTTAGGGCTTCAGCATACGAATGTTAGCAGGGCACCCATCAGTCTGTTAGCACCCCTGCCCCCTTTACGACTTACAGAGGATTGATTCTTACTTTTTTTTTTTTTTTTTTAAAGGCAGGGTCTCGCACTGTCACCCAGGCTGGAGTGCAGTGGTGCTATCTCGGCTCACTGCAGCCTCCGCCTCCTGGGTTTAAGCGATTCTCCTGCCTTCAGCCTCCCTAGTAGCTGAGACTACAGGCGCACGCCACCACGCTCAGCTAGTTTTTGTATTTGGAGTAGAGATGGGATTTTATCATGTTGGCCAGACTGGTCTTTAAGTGCTGACCTCAAGTGATCCACCTGCCTTGGCCTCCCAAAGTGCTGGCCTGATTCTTATGTTTTTTACAAGCTACAAAAGTAGTGCAAAGAATTCCCATACTCCTTTGTTCAATTTCCCACTTGTTAGTATTTTACCATATTTACTCTATTTTCTATATTGCATGCACATAGACACACACACACTGTATGTGCTTGATTTTTAATGTCTGCTGTCTAAATCCAGTTATCACTAGAAACCTTAAATTTATTTCACAAACTCTTATTCCTTACTTGTACTGCAAAATAACAATTCTAGCAACAAATTGATACGTGTGTGTGTGTGTGTGTGTGTGTGTGTGTGTGTGTGTGTGTGTTTTGTTTTGGCAAGGTCTTACTCTGTTACCCAGGCTGGAGTGCAGTGGCAAAATCATGGCTCACCTGTAGCCTCAACCTCCCAGGCTCAAGCGATCCTCTTGCTTCAGTCACCTGAGAAGCTGGGACCACAGGCATGTGCCATCACATCTGGCTATTTTTTTGTAGAGACAAGGTCTCACTATGTTGCTAAGGCTGGTCTCAAACTCCAGAGCTCAAGTGATCCTCTCACCTCAGCCTCCCAGAGTTCTGGGATTACAGGCATGAGCCACCATGTGCCACCAATACATTTGTTAATAGCATTAATAGCGATGTTACTGTGTTTTGTTGCTATCATGTTTTATCTTTGATATCTTATTCCATATTGTAATGCAGTACATTTGATAATGAAAACATGAATCCATTTAGGGTCTTTTAAGTGATATTTATTGTTGCATATTTCACTTTGTCAGTTTATCTCTTTCTTAAAGTGGAAATTCAATCCTGATTTTTTAAATAATGAGATTATCTTGGTCACTGGCTTGAAAGTCAGCTGGATTTAATCTTTGACTCTACCACTTTTCAGCTCTGTATGTGTTGAGCAAATTACTTATTTAAGTTTGCTTCTTCACTGGTAATTTTCAGTGATTTAGGCTTTAAGCCCTTCTTGGTCCTAATCTGGTATTTATTTTTATTTATTTATTTTTGAGATGTGGTCTTATTTTGCTGCCCAGGCTGTAATACAGTGGCACAGTCATGGCTCACTGCATCATCAACCTCCTAGGCTCAAGCGATTCTCCTGTCTCAGTCTCCTGAGTATCTGGGAATACAGGCATATGCCACCAGGCCTGGCCAACTTTAATTTTTTGTAGAGATGAGGTCCCACTTTGTTGCTCAGGTTGGTCTTGAACTCCTGGGCTCAAGCAGTCCTCTCACCTTCACCTCCCAAAGTGCTGGGATTACAGGTGCTAGCCATTGCGCCTGGCCCTAATCTGGTATTTTTACATTATACTATATCTTTAGAGCATAGATTTCGGTGGGTTGGAGGGGAGGATACAGGGTCTCCCTGTGTCACCGGGGCTGGAGTGCAGTGGCCCAATCATGGCTGACTGTAGCCTCAACCTCCTAGGCTCCAGCGATCCTCCCTTCTCGGCCTGCCGAGTAGCTGGGACTACAGGCATGAGTCACCATGCCCAAATAATTTGCTGTGTTGCCCAAGCTGGTCTTGAACTTCTGAGTTCATGCCGTCCTTCTGCCTCTGCTTCCAAAAGTTCTGGGATTACAGGCGTGAGCCACTATGCCCTGTCAATAATTACTATTTTATTGCTAGAGCTTTTAGTCAACCTTACTGAAATCACCAGTCCTTTCTGCACTCCTCCTTATTCTCTTCTGACTTCCTCTCTTAGTCCATTCATGCTGCTGTAACAAAATACCTGAGACTGAGTAACTTACAAATAACAGAAATTAATTCCTGTTGGTACTTGAAGCTGGAAAGTCCAAGATCAAGGCACCAACAGGCAGGATCTCTGCCTCCAAGATGACACCTCATTTCTGTGTCCTCACATGACAGAAGTGCATAGCTGGTTCCCTCTAGCTGTTTCATAAGGGACACATCACATCCATGAGGGCAGAGCCCATATGGTCTAATCACCTCCTAAAGACCTCATCTCTTAATAGTGTTGCATTGGGGGTTAAGTTTCAACATGAAATTTGGAAGAAACATAAGCATTCAAATAATTTTCTTTCACTTTCTGGATTAGACTTCAGTAAAACTTTACTCCAGAAATTCTGGCAGTATCTTCACCCCTTTGCTTTTCTTTACTATTTTTCTAATTGCTGGTGCAACTCTAATCTCTGATTCAGTCCAGCTGCTTTTGTGCTTCCTACCACTCCTGACTCCCTGGGTGTGTACTGGACGTTGAAGAGAATCATAACTGCACACACTTGGGAATGCTGGATACCCCTGCTCTCTAGCTTCTACTGGGCTTTCTTTCTTTTTTTGAGGGGGAGACTGGGTTTTGCTTTGTTGCCCAACAGTTGTGATCATCACTCACTGCAGCCTTGAACTCCTGGGTTCAAATGGCCCTTCCACCTCAGCCTCCTGAGTAGCTTGGACTGGAACTGTAGACATACTCTGCTATCCCCAACCGATTGTTCATTTTGTGTAGAGACCAGGATCTCTCATTAAGTTGCACAGGCTGATCTGGAACTCCTGTGCTCAAGCAATCCTCCCTCCTAGGCCTCCCAAAGTCCTGGCATTATAGGCGTGATCCACCATGCCCAGCGCTACTGGGCTTTCAGTGCTTCTTGCCAATGTCTTGGTTGTCTTTCACATTCTTCCATTTGCTCTTCAAGCCTTTTCCAGCCTCCTCAAATTTCTAAACTCGGCCTCCACTCAGTGGATGAAGACACCATGTCTCTTGTTTATCTGTTCCTAGCAGTGCCAGGTATGTGGTAGACACTGGGTAAATATTTGTAGGAGTGAATAGTGGAACTAATCATTTTGAGTTTGAAGTTTTGACAAGAAATTTAAGTGATGTTTTGTAGACCATTAAAACTGTATATCTAAAGATTGTAGCTTGAAGGAAAGCTTTGGGAATCAAAATATTAGTGATAATATTTGAAGCAGTGAACAGCAGATTAGATGGCTAAGGGAGAAAGCACTTATTAATAGAAAAAGGAGAGATGGACCAGGCATGGTGGCTCACGCCTGTAATCTCAACACTTTGGGATTACTACTCAGGAGCCTGAGGTGGGTGGATCACTTGAGGTCAGGAGTTCGAGACCAGCCTGGCCAACATGGTGAAACCCTGTCTCTACTAAAAATACAAAAATTAGTCTGTCATGGTGGCAGACACCTGTAATCCCAGCTACTCTGGAGGCTGAGGCAGGAGAATCGCCTGAACCCGGGAGGCAGAGGTTTCAGTGAGCTGAGATCGTGCTACTGTACTCCATTCTGGGCGACAAAGCGAGACTCAAGAAATAAAAAAAAAAAAAAAAAAAAAAAAAAAGGAAAGATGGCAAGAAGAGACAGAAATAAAAATAATGAGGCTGAAAGCTATCATAGTCATCAAAACCAAAGAAAATGGTTTATTTACTCCGAAGCTGTTTTCCTTTTGTATTTGTATGTGATGCTTGACCATTACCAATTAGTTAGTATACATTATTTCTTGATTTATAAATGTTCTGCAAAACATTTGTAGAGTATACTTTTCTGGAAATTCTTGTAGTTTATTTTCATTGTTAACTACTTAAATCTGGGGGGCACTGTATTTTCCAAGGGAACTGAACTCTTATCATAAGAATAATGAGGAAAGAATAGTAAACAGAATTTGAATATTTAGAGACCCATTGTGGCCAGAAAGAAAGGAATGTAGCAAATTGCAATTTGCTAATGTATAGGGGTTATTTTTCCAAATATGCTAAATTTTCAGTATTAAAGTAAGGTTTTCTGTATTAAAACTAGAATCTTAGAGTTTTGAGTACTAAAGGAATTTGAGAAACCATAGCTGATCTCTTTAACAAATGTGGAAACCACTTTTTTCCTCCAGATTTTCTTTTTTTTTAGTTTTAATTTTTTTTTTTTTTTTTGAGACAGTTTCACTCTTGTTACCCAGGCTGGAGTGCAATGGCGCGATCTCGGCTCACCGCAACCTCCGCCTCCCGGGTTCAGGCAGTTCTCCTGCCTCAGCCTCCCGAGCAGCTGGGACTACAGGCACGTGCCACCATGCCCAGCTAATTTTTTGTATTTTTAGTAGAGACGGGGTTTCACCATGTTGACCAGGATGGTCTCGATCTCTTGACCTCGTGATCCACCCGCCTCGGCCTCCCAAAGTGCTGGGATTACAGGCTTGAGCCACCGCGCCCGGCCTGTTTTAATTTTTAGAGACAAAATCTTTCTGTGTCACCCAGGCTCGAGTGCATTGGTACAATCATAGCTCACTGCAGCCTTGAACTTCTGCTCAGGCTATCCTCCCACCTCAGCCTTTTAAGTAGCTGGGGCTACTGGTACGCACTACCATGCCTAACTACTTTTTAATTGTTTTGTTAGAGACAGTCTCACTATGTTGCCCAGGTTGTCTCCACAGAGTTTCAATCTATGATAGCCATCCTTTCATGAAAAACATCCTTTTGTTATCACTGTTCAGTGTCATTCTTTGATTTTGAAAGGTTAATGTTTATATTATAATAAATTGTTGCCTTCTTAGACCTTTTGGAAACAAACTGCTTTAAAAGCCCTGGGTTCCCTTTTTTCCCCCCTAAGCTTCTTTCATTGCAGTACTTTTTGTCCTCCTCCCCCCACCAAAAAATATATTACAAGGTAATATTTGCTGTTCAAAATATGGGAAATGCAGATGCACATGTCTTGTCTTGTTTTTTGAGACAGGGTCTCACTCTGTTGGCCCAGGGTAGAGTACAGTGGCACCATCATGGCTCACTACAGACTCGACTTCTTGTGCTCCAGCAGTCCTCCCACCTCAGCCTCCCAGGTAACTGGGGCTACAGGCATGTGCCACCACACCCAACTAATTTATTTATTTTTGTAGAGACAGAGTCTTACTATGTTGCTCTGGTCTTGAACTCCTGGGCTCAAGTGATCTTTCTGACTTGGCTTCCCAAAGTGCTGGGATTATAGTCGTGAGCTACCGTGTGAATAGGGCTCACTACAGCTTTGACCTTCTGTACTCAAAGCAGTCCTTCGTGCCTCACCCTCCTGAGTAGCTGGGACTGCAGGCGCCCACCACAAAGCCCTGTTAATTTTTGTAATTTTTTTGAGAAACAGTTTCATCGTGTTGCCCAGGCTGGTGTCAAACTCCTGGGCTCAAGTGATCTGTGTGCCTTGGTCTCCCAAAGTGCTGGGATTACAGGTGTGAGCCACCACTCCCAGCTGAGATGTGCCTGTTTTGATACATCTAATTACAATGAAAAATGCTAGTCTCTTGACAACATGGCTCAGTCAGTCATAAAACCTTGCATTTAAAATGATTTTTTTCTCTTCCTTAAACAGAGAAAGGAAGTTGTGTTATTCAGAAGGTTGTGTTTACAGGCTGATCCTCAGCCCTTAATGATTGAGATTTTTAGATACATGGCAAGTAGGACAGTAATATAAAAAGTATTAACATTGTAAAAGTAATAAAAAAGCTTTTCAAAATTAAAATTGATATAGGTAGAGGATATACTTCTTTTGATATTCTCTATAATTCTGTGGATAGGTTTTTGAAATCATAGCTGGCAAGCTGAAGACAAATGTTACTGAGCTTGCTTTTTCAAGGGTTTTTGAATTACTAATTATGTAAATTGTACCATTTTGTTACTTAAATGTGGTTATGCTGAGTGCATCTGTGCCTACTCAGCAATTGAGATTTTCTTACTAGCTTTTTCCTCCAGTGGCTTTTCTTGGCATTAAAACCTTTTTTAAAAAAATTTCAAATTAGACATGGGGGTCATGCTGTATTGCCCAGGCTGGACTTATACTCCTGGGCTCGAGCAAATATCCCACTCCTGCCTTCTCAGTTGTTGGGACTCCAGGCACACACCACTACACCCACCTTTTTTTTGTGGCATTTAGAATAAACTCAAGAGCAATGCTTCTAATCCAAAGCTCTGCAAAATGTGACTTTTACCTACTCTGATTTCGTCTCTTGCCTCTCTTCCTGAGGCATGACTTTTACAATTGAACCTTCTATTCTTAGATTGAAATTGGTTTGCTTATCAGTGGTTCTAAACTGTGGCTGCACTTCAGAGACACTTGGGGAACTTTTCAAAAAATGCTATTGCCAGGCCTAGCCCCAGAAATTCTGATTTAATTGTCTGGCAAGGGGCCTTGACATATAATATTTTTAAAAACCTTGGATAACTTTGCAGCCTAAGTTGAGAACCATTGATTGGTTTTCCTTAACTCTTGTCACCTTTTCAGAGAGGTCTTCTGGACTTTATTATTCTATCCAAAGTCCGCTTTATGTCTTTGCTGTCGCATTTTACTCAGTTGACTTTTTCATTCCCACATTTTTATTCGCTTGTTTATTGTTTCATTAAAAGTTCAATGAAGGCAGGGGCATCATCTATATTTTCATAACATACCCTAACATCTGAAACACCAAAAGCTTGTTTCTATAGAGAATTGTTTCACTAAGTTATATTTTAGAGAATATGCTAACTACTCTAGTAGGCCTTAAAAGGACATCGTTGCTTTTTGTTGTTGTTGTTTATGTTGTTGATGTTGTTTTTGAGACGGTGCTCATTGTCCAGGCTGGAGTGCAATGGTGTGGTCTCAGCTTACTGCAACCTCCACTTCCAAATCAGAGAGGTCTTTAGTGATCAGCTAATCTAAAGTAGTTTCGTATTGTCCTGTTTGATTTTATTCATAACACTTATCACTATCCAAAATACTCTTAGTTACCTATTATTTAAGTCATCCCACTAGATAGTTGGCCCGTTAAAACAAAATCTGTCTCTTGTATGCACTCCAGTCTATAAAATAGCATACCGTGCATAGTAGTTGTTCAACAGATACATTTGAAAATACTGATCACTCAATGACTGGCTTATGTGTAATAAATTTTTGTTATCACATACTCTTTTGCAGATTTTTGTGCTTTGCTGTTTTTGTGTCCATACTAGACTGGCCTAAATTGAAATGGTTTCTTTCCTTTATGCCAGTGCCAGGTATTGGCAGACTTTTTCTGTAAAGTATGAGGTAATTGTTTTGTTTTGTTTTGTTTTTGAGACAGGGCTTTCTCTTGTCACCCAGGCTGGAGGGCAATTGTGTGACCATGGCTCATTGCAGCTTCAACCTCCTGGGCTCTAGCAATCCTCCCGCCTCAGCCTGCTCAGTAACTGGGACTACAATCGCATGGGGACTTCAATTGCATGCCACCACTCCTAGCTGTTTTTCCCTCTCTCCTTATAGAGATGGGAATCTCACTTTGTTACTCATGGTTGTCTCAAACTTCTGGGTTCAAGTGAACCCCTGCCTCGGCCTTCCAAAGTGTTGGGATTACGATGATGAGTCACTGCACCCAGCCTGAGCTAACAGTTTATGGGCTTTGCACATGAGTCTCTGTTTTATGTTTTTTTTTTTTAAAAGCAGTTCTTTAAAAATGTAAAAACCATTCTTAGCTCACAGGACATACAAAACGGGCCACAGGTCAGATTTGGCCATAGGCCCTAGTTTGCCAGGCTCTGATTTATTCGACTATTAGTTCTTTGTAAATAGCATGGGAATTAATGGTCTCTGTTTTGTTTTTGTTTTTTGAGACAGAGTTTCCTTCTTGTTGCCCAGGCTGGAGTGCAATGGTGTGATCTCAGCTCACCACAACCCCTGCCTCCTAGGTTCAAGAGATTCTCCTGCCTCAGTCTCCAGAGTAGCTGGGATTACGGGCATGTGCCACCATGCCTGCTAATTTTGTGTTTTTAATAGAGGCAGGGTTTCTCCATGTTGGTCAGGCTGGCCTCAAATTCCCGACCTTAGGTGATCTACCTGCCTCGGCTTCCCAAAGTGCTGGGATTACAGGTGTGAGCCACCGTGTCTGGCCTAATGGTCTCTGTTAAATGACAGTTTCATCTGTGAACTGTCTGGCCCAGACAACCTTTTTGGATTGGGCAGCTTTTTGACAACGTTTATTTTCTTATATTGTTTCTTTTGAAACAGTTGGTAATTTTCTTAGAATACCCTTATTTATTTATTTATTTATTTTTTTTGAGACGGAGTTTCACTCATGTTACCCAGGCTGGAGTGCAATGGCGCGATCTCGGCTCACCGCAACCTCCGCCTCCTGGGTTCAGGCAATTCTCCTGCCTCAGCCTCCCGAGTAGCTGGATTACAGGCATGCACCACCATGCCCAGCTAATTTTTTGTATTTTTAGTAGAGACGGGGTTTCACCACGTTGACCAGGATGGTCTCGATCTCTTGACCTCATGATCCACCCGCCTCGGCCTCCCAAAGTGCTGGGATTACAGGCTTGAGCCACCGCGCCTGGCCAATTTTTTTAAATCTTACATATTACACACTTAGTTCCATTTCTAACCATTCTTTTGTGTAGATCAAGAAATCAATCTGGTGCCATTTTTCTTCTGTTTGAGAGACTTCTTTGAACATTTCTTATATTGCAGATCTGCTAGTGATAAATTCTGTCAACTAACATGTCTAATCAAAGTTTTATTTTCATTTATTTATTTGTTTTGAGACAGAGTCTCACTTTGTTGCCCAGGATGGAGTGCAGTGGCACAATATTGGCTCACTGCAGCCTCCCCCTCCCGGGTTCAAGCCATTCTCCTGCCTCAGCCTCCCAAGTAGCTGGGATTACAGGCATTTGCCACCACACCTGGCTAGTTTTTTGTATTTTTATGTATTTATTTATTTTAATAGAGACAGGGTTTCACCATGTTGACCAGGCTAGTCTCAAACTCCTGACTTCAAGTGAGCTACCACCTTGGCCTCCCAAAGTGCTGGGATTACAGGCGTGAGCCACCGTGCCCAGACAATTTTGTCTTTATTTTTGAAAGATACTTTTGCTGCTTGTAGAATTCTGTTTTTATTTTTTCTTTCAGTACAAGCATTTCCCATGAGGATTCTGCTGTTAACTCTTGTTTCTCTATGTGTAAAGTAACTATTTTCTCTTGTTACTTTTAAGATTTTTCTTTTTATCATTGGTTTTGAATACTTTGATTATGATGGGCTTTGGTGTTTCTTAGACTTGGGCTTCACTGAGTCTTTTGGATTTGGGTTTGCAGTTTTCATCAAATTTGTGCCATTTTGGCCATTATTTTTTCAGTTTCATCAAGACCCTCTATGTGTAACACAAATTACACATAGATTAGGCTGTTTGCAGTTGTCTTAAGATTCACTTATACTCTGTTCTTTTTTTTTTCCCTAGGCTTTTTTCACTTTATCTGTAACATTGAATAATTTCTAATGATGGCTTCAAATTGACTGTTTTTTCGTGTGTGTGTGTGTGTGTGTGTGTGTGTGCGCGTGTGTAATTTGGAAAGGGAGTTTTCTTTTTCATAAAGGTTTGCAGCCTGTAGTATTCTTTTCTTTGACAATGTCTAAAATGCTGGTAATACCAATTGGTGTATATTTTTCTATATATATTTTGATGTTTTGATGTCTTGTCTGTCTGTATTCTATCTTTAGCTTGTTGTATGTGTAGAATACAGTTATAAAGTATCTGTTTTTTAGACAAGGTAGCACAAGAAAAATAACTTTCAACATTCTTTTTTTTATTATTATTATTATTATCATCATTTTTTTCTTTTGAGACGGAGTTTCACTCATGTTACCCAGGCTGGAGTGCAATGGCGCGATCTCGGCTCACCGCAACCTCCGCCTCCTGGGTTCAGGCAATTCTCCTGCCTCAGCCTCCTGAGTAGCTAGGACTACAGACACGCGCCACCATGCCCAGCTAATGTTTTGTATTTTTAGTAGAGACGGGGTTTCACCATGTTGACCAGAATGGTCTCGATCTCTTGACCTCGTGATCCACCTGCCTCGGCCTCCCAAAGTGCTGGGATTACAGGTTTGAGCCACTGCGCCCGGCCTAACTTTCAACATTCTTGTTCGCTAATTCTAACATCAATGGTCAAGACTGGATTGTTTTCACTTGTTTGATTTTTTTTTTTTTTTTTTTCCCTTGATTCTGGGATTCAGTTGAGTTACTGGGAAGCCATTTGAGGTTTTCAAGTGTAGCTTTAAGATTTGTTAGAAAAGCCAGGCATGGTGGACATGCCTGTAATCCCACCTACTGGGAAGACTGAGGGGATCACGGGAGACCAGTTTGGGCAACATAGTGAGACCCCATCTCATTTATTTAACATCACAAGAAGAAAAGAGTTGTTAGACAAGATAAGAGCAGTATTTACATTAGGGTAATTTTCACCCACTGCTGGAGGCAAGGATTTGCTTATTACCTAGGCTGGGTACAGTGACTCCTGTCTGTAATCCCAGCACTTTGGGAGGCCAAGGAGGGTGGATCACCTGAAGTCAGGAGTTCAAGAGCAGCCTGACCAACATGGTGAAACTCTGTCTCTACTAAAAATACAAAAATTAGCCGGGCATGGTGGTGGATGCCTGTGGTTCCATGTACTTGGGAGGCAGAAGTGGGAGGATCACATGAACCCAGGAGGCAGAGGTTGTAGTGAACTGAGATTACCACTGTACTTAAGCCTGGGCAACAGAGTGGGACTCCAAAAAAAAAAAAAAAAAAAAAATCTACCTAATGCCTGGTAAAACATGTCATGTTATCTTTTTAGTTTTGCTTGTCAGACGGGCACTATTCCCAGCCCTTTATGAACTTTAGGTACTGTTCCCCTCTGATCCTCTCAGGTCTTTCTTTGTTGACTGGTTAACAGTATTCTTCCAATCTGTGAATGTGAGCTGTCTTTTCATTTATTTGTGTCTTCAATTTCTTGTATCAATATTTTAGTTTTCAGTGTACAGGTATTTTGCTCCCTTGGTTAGATTTACTCGTAAGTACTTTATTCTTTTTGATGCTATGGTAAATGGGATAGTTTTCTTGATTTCCTTTTTAGCTAGGTTGTTATTGGTGAAAAGAAATGCAACTGATTTTTTTGTATGTTGATTTTGTGTCCTGTTGCTTTACTGAGTTCGTTTATTAGTTTCAACAGTTTTTGTGAAAGGATGTTAAACTTTGTCACATGGTTTTCTGCATTTATTGAGATGATCATTTGGTTATTTTCATGAAATTGTGGTATATCACATTGATTTGCATATGTTAAACCAATCTTGGATTCTAGGGATAAATCAGACTTGGTCATGGTATATAATTGGTTTGATGTGTCATTGAGAAGGATTGGTATTGTCTTGATTTTAAGTAGGGAAATTAAGGTTCATTTGATGATTCTTTCAAGCTTGAGTGTTCTGTGATGGCTAGAGATAAATCAGATATTCTGTAACCCTGTGGTAAATTGTGTATTATTACATTGTTTTCCTTTAAAAGAATATGGAGGAGCTGAACATGATATCTTATTTTGATTTTTGTTTAGTTTAACACTGGACATTTTAATACACTTACTAGCATTTCTTTCTCTTTTTTTGAAGAGTCTTGCTCTGTCGCAGGGGCTGGAGTGCAGTGGCGCAGTCTCAACTCACTGCATCCTCCACCTCCTGGGTTCAAGCCTCAGCCTCCTGAGTAGCTGGGACTACAGGCACACACCACCACACCAGGCTAATTTTTGTATATTTAGTAGAGACAGGGTTTCACCATGTTGGCCAGGATGGTCTCCGTTTCCTGACTTGGTGATCCACCCACCTCCGACTCCCAAAGTGCTGGGATTACAGGCGTGAGCCACCGTGCCCAGCTGCTTACTCGTATTTCCCTGGTGAATTGTCTTTTCATAGCTTTACTCTTTGGGTTTCTTCAATTTGTTGAGTTCTTACAACATATTTACATTTTCTCAAGTGTTGATTATTTTCTTCACCAACCATCAATTTAATTTTTTAACCATCATTTTTCTCTTTACACTGGACAGAATATTTAGTAGGCTTGCTTCTTAAAGTTTTGCTATGAAGTTGATACCTCTGTTCTAGTTAAAGGCAAAGCTTCATTCAAAACAAAGAAATGTAAATAGGCAGTGCGGGGATACATTCTTCAGGTGTACTGAGCTGAAGGTAATCAGTTAGTAATTAAAGCCAAAGGAGCTAATGAGATTTCCTAGACAAGAGTTTAGATAAGAAGGAAAGTAGGGCTAGGATGAAGAGCACTAGAGGAAAGATTGACCTTAAAGGAAATGAGAATAAAGATAAACTTTCTGTATTGCAGTGAATCTCAAACTACTTTTAATTAGAATCACCTGAAGAATTTTTTTTTTAAGTTGATGCCCAGTTTCCCCCCTTCCCCTAGATTTGTATACGAGAGTTGAGAATCACTGCTTAGAATATATCTGCTTATAAGAAGTCAGCAGGTTTTAACAGTTTTGTAAGTCTTAGGATCAATCTGGAGGACTTTCTATAGAGTACTGGGCCCCTCCTCAGAGTTTGATTCAGTAGATCTGAGTGTTTATTGTAAATATACACATGTAAAGTGAAATGGTTATCCATACTGTTATGTGGGAGGAGGCAGCCCAGGGTAGTAGATTGAACCAGACACCTAGTTTCATATTTTATCTAATTTAGTCATTATGTGTAAAAATCAAGATAGTAGCTACATTGTAAAGTTATTAGACTGAAATGAGATAATAGGTGTGAGAGTGCTTGATAAATTTAATGAAACTATACAAACATTGGGTGGCATTTTATATGCACATAAAATGACATTTCTGCTGATTCTATAGTTGACAAATACAAAAATAATGTATGGAATGAAATTTATAAAAGTAAAGTGGGTATAGGCTTTACTTTGATGCTTTTTGCATGGTATACCTATTTTGTATTATCTTTAGCTCCTTTGTTTCAGTTCTTAATGTTTTTAGCTACTGATGGTTTCTGTGGTAGAATTAGTCATCTTCTACCCAACTGGTACACAAACCCATCAAAAACAAAAACAGTCCTTATGTTGATATGTGTACACAACTTCTTAAAGAGAAATATTGTGAGACCTAATTTATCTTTTTCTCCTATTTATTAATAGACTAACTTTAGGTTACAGTGCATCACCAAGATTAGGGTATGTTAGTTCTAAAGGTGAGAATTCTCTTTGTATTTGAATGCTTATGAAAATGTTATTTATTTCTAACAACTTCTTATATGTAAGGGGACTTCATATATGTACTTTGAAAAATGCATACTATTTTTTGAATATTTAGTCCATAGCCATGGAATAGGTCATTTTTATATACCTTGTGTTTATGAGGAGATGTTTTACCTTTCACAAAATGAGGACATAGAATGTTGTTTTTGTTCTATGCTGTTAAATTAATAGAGCTTTGTTGGGCACATATTGCCTAATGATACAGGTATATAATTCGTAAGGGAATGAAGAGGCCCTCCTGTCATTTGGATTTTATGTGCATAGGTTGATGTCAGCCATTTCAAGCATATTAAATTGGATAATATATCTTTTCAAAATAGACAGTCTCAGTAGATTCACTGTATTTGAACTATTCACGTCAGCATGGAATTATAACCCTTATTTTCTATGACAGAGTTAAGCAGTTATAAACTACATGTAACTGATATATTTCACAAGTGCATGAGCTTATTATGATCAATTTTGTTGTGTATTGATTATTGGAATTTGGCAGTATTAAAAAGTTCTATGAAATTATCATTGATATGGGACGTCTTATTTCTCAGAATTCCTGTGAACATTTGAATTTACTGAGTTTTTTAATCCCCCTTTTTTTTTTTTTTCTTATGTGCATCTTACAGACTGGGGTTTTAAGGGGTGTGTCAGGAGGTTTTGGACTCGATGAGTTTCCACCGAAATGTCGGAGAAGTCAGGCCAGAGCACAAAAGCAAAGGATGGGAAAAAGTATGCAACACTCAGTTTATTTAATACTTACAAGGGGAAATCGTTAGAAACACAGAAAACCACAGGTGAGTAAAATCAAGTGACAATGTTTTTCATGGTTTGTTTTGTGACTATAAGTGATCCACCTGCTGCTCTGGGAAGCTAGGGTGTACCCAAGTTAATACAACCATATTTACATTTGCCTTTTTATGCATGCACACATTTTTCAGAGGATATGTGTTAAACATCTTATAATTGAAAATTTATACTTTTTATAGAGCCCTTTAAAAATATTTTCGTTGGCTGGGTGTGGTGGCTGAGGCAGGCGGATCGTGAAGTCAGGAGTTCGGGATCAGCCTGACAAACTAAAATACAAAATACTAAAAATGCTACCTGTAATCCCAGCTACTCAGGAGGCTGAGGCAGGAGAATTGCTTGAACGCGGGAGGTGGAGGTTGCAGTGAGCCAAGATCATGCCACTGTACTCCAGCCTGGGCAACAGAGCAAGACTTAATCAATCAATCAATCAATCAATCAATATTTTTGTTTTTCTCTGTTGTCAGCAGGAAAAAAGTAGAAACTGTATGGCTCTAAAGGGGAAACTCAGTCAATGACATTGATAAGCATAGAGCTTATATATTAGTGAGAATTTAGTGTCTTTTTAGTTAATAGACTAGAGAAAGTCCTATGTTTCGTGTGTGTGTGTATGTTTACTTAGATACTGTGACCTAGTGAAAACTGAAAACCATGTATGGCATATTAACAGTACTCTTTATGAACATAAAGTCAATATATTTATTTTCTAACATTCTAAGTTTTGAATTTGAAGTAGATTATCTGAAAATATATCAGTATTATCAGTGTTTTCTGTAGTGTGTTAAATTGCATTGTTAGAATTTTTAAGAAATCTGTTAAATGCTGTTAAATTGCTTGATTTCTACATTGAATTGTTTTGCAGGTGTGTAGCTTAGTTTAAAAATTCTTAAAATACAGGATTGAAAATCATTCAGGGATTCCATTAATTCTTAGTTTTTTTCTATGTTATTTGAGGAATAAAATGGGTGATAAAATAGATGTTCTAAGAAAGTTGATGTTATTGATCTTTAGTTGCAGCTCGACATGGATTACAGAGTCTTGGAAAAGTTGGTATTTCACGGCGCATGCCTCCACCTGCTAACCTCCCGAGTCTTAAAGCAGAAAACAAAGGCAATGATCCCAATGTGAACATTGTACCTAAAGATGGCACTGGGTGGGCATCAAAACAAGAGCAACATGAAGAAGAAAAGTGAGTCAAAGACTGTTAAAGAATAAAGTTCTTTCCCTTTCTTTGTAGGGAACTTGGGTTTGAGTACCTGCTATTTGAGAAGTGTTATGCTGTCTATATTACATATTTTATACTCTTTAAAGTCTTTTGACTATATAGTAACTTTTGGTTAGTTTTTCTTATTGAAAGTATTTCTGTTTGTCAAGGTGGAACAGATGACAAAATTGCTAATCATAACCTTGCTTATGTCATAGCCTTTATTAGGTTCCCTCCTCTCTTACCACTACTACCTCAGGTATTTCCCTTTCCAATACGATTAAGAGTTGACTCTGATACCTAAATTCCATGATGCTAAGGATGTCTGTCTGCCATTTTACTGTATATCTCTAGCATTTAAACTGCCTGATGTTACATAGGTGCTCAAGTAATAATTTGTTTATATTCTAGCAAGAAGGCTAGGATAATTAATAGTGTCCATCTTAGTCATCGTTCTTTCAACAACTATTTAGACTTCTGTGTGTCAAAAGATTTTACCAGGCTTTTAGCTAATTGAATGACCAAGCCTAAATAGTGGTAATTTAAAAAAATAAGACAAGCCATTCTATATTTGCTTGCCTATTTGTTATCAAAATTCTGTACTCCTGCCTGAGGAGCTTTATATAGTAAATTTGATTGCTTGTGTAGAAATTTATCAAATAGTTATGCTTGTTAGTTGTAGTAAAATTATTTTATAGTAATGAGTCAGTTATAGGTATGAGTGTACCAGAAATATATTGCATTTAGTGAGCCTCTTAACTACTTTTTAATTTTTAAGCATTACCTCATTACAAGGATTGAATAAAACTGTACACCCTTTCAAAATACCTGTTACTCATGTGAATGCACTAGGCAGGTTGCTGTTACCTCTTTGAATAACAGTAATAACAGTGGTGAACCTGTTGACTGCCAAGTGGAAAGTTTGCTTAGCTTTAGCCCTCAGCTAATTTCGCCAGTCCAGACTATATGTATGTTTATACTGCTATTTTTAGTTATAAGTGTTCTCTTCTTCAAAACAGATATTTGGTAACTATGCTTAATTAAAAGTGTCTGTGTTTTGTTTTTGCCTTTTTTTTTTTTTTTTTTTTTAAGATGGAGTCTCACTCTGTTGCCCAAACTGGAGTGCAGTGGCATGATCTCGGCTCCCTGTAACCTCTGATTCCTGGGTCCAGTGATTCTCCTGCCTCAGCCTCCTGAGTAGCTGGGACTACAGACGCATGCTGCCATGCCTGGCTAATTTTTTATATTTTTAGTAGAGACAGGGTTTCACGTGTTAGCGAAGACGGTCTTGAAATCCTGACCTCGTTGATCCGTCAGCCTCAGCCTCCCTGAAGTGCTGGGATTACAGGTGTGAGCCACTGCACCTGGCCTTTTTTTTTTTTCTTTTTTTTTTCTTTTTTTTTTTTTTTGGGTAGAGACTGGGTTTCACCATGTTGGCCAGGCTGGTCTTGATCTCCTGACCTCAAGTGATCTGCCCACCTTGGCCTCCCAAAGTGCTGGGATTACAGGAATGAGCCACTACGCCCAGGCTTTTATTTATTTATTTATTATTTTATATTTTTTTCCTGACCCTTTTTTTTTTTTTTTTTAAACAAATAGAAAACAAGCAAAACTCATCTCATTGGGTTAGTCAAATGTAGAGATTAAAGGGGACAAAAATAACCATAATTCATTTAAAGAAGTGTTTCAGAGGGAAAACATCTATAGGGAATTTACCAATGAATTAACATATAGCCAAAATAACTTGTACACAGACTTACCTTAAATATAATGTTGATTTTACTTAAACATACAGTGTCTGAAATAATGGATTCATATATATTTTTTTAAGAACACCAGAAGTGCCACCAGCACAGCCAAAACCTGGGGTTGCAGCTCCCCCAGAAGTAGCACCGGCTCCCAAATCATGGGCCAGTAACAAGCAAGGTGGGCAAGGAGATGGTAAGTAGACATCAGCTGGGGAAACTGCTTAGGTTTGATAGTTACTGAACAGCCATGCAGGAGATAAGGGGCGAACTGTATTTTGGTAGAGCCAGAAAACATTGTTAAAGGATATACTTAAGGCTCTTAAAAAGTTTTTTTTTTTTTTTTTTAAATCTCTTGGGCTAGCTAGATTCCAGTGTCAAGAGCCACATATGAGTCAATAGTAGTGGTTAAGAAAGGGAGTCTTTAAGATACTCTCCGCCCCACATTATTTTATCTTTACTTCTATATGTCCAAACAAAGCTTATACCTTCAAAGTATCCACCCATCGGATAGGTTATTAGAAACCATACTCATTTTCATCTGTGTCCCCAATCTCTGCTGTTTCAAACATGCTGTCACGATTTCCTGAGAGGAGAAGAGCTAGAAAGTAGCCGTAAAGCACTATTGCTGTAACGCACCCTCTTCCCCCAAGGAATGATGAAATCCCCAGTGGAATTTAGTTTGCCCACTTTCAAAACAGGAACTGTCTATAAAGCATTCTGTGGAAGAACCCATCTTGACCCTCAAGCTAATAAAACTAGCTCTTTTAATTTATAGAAGTATAAAAAATAGGTAGATAGGAAGATGGGTGAATAGTGAGGTGCAATCATCTCAGCTGTAAATTAAAGTAAAGCAAATGAAAGCAGTAAATTAAATGAAGGTGTTTTAGCTTCATCTTGATCTTGGGGTCTATTAATAAAACACGATTTCAATAATATGATTTGAACAAATTCTGAGAATTTTTAGCAAAGGAATTTGACTTGTATTGAAAAATGTAAGGAGTCATAATGAAAGAGAAACAAGGGAAACTCCTCACTTGTGTGATCATCTGCAATGAGTCCTTTGGAATGGTACTGGAAGATTACTTTCTTAGACTTTTATCTCCTCATGGCTGATCATTAACTTTTTGAAGGAGTCTAGGTGAATTTTACAGTTTGATAGATATGAACAGTCATCAGTGAAATGTGGAATAATTTATGAGAAAGAAGCAAAGAGCTCTATCCTGGGAGGGTGGTTTGCATTATCTTCAGTATAAAAGTTACCTTTAATTTTTTTTTTAAAACCTATAGGAATCCAAGTGAATAGTCAGTTTCAGCAAGAGTTTCCCAGCCTGCAGGCAGCTGGGGATCAGGAAAAAAAAGAAAAGGAAACAAATGATGAGAACTATGGACCTGGACCCAGTTTACGTCCACCAAGTAAGAGTACTTTCTCTATAATACAAAATGAGACCATATTTGTATACTGTCTTGTGATACAGCCTCTTGCTTGCTGTTGTATATATGACTTGCCTAGTTTGAAAAGGCATACTTACTACTATAGTCACTTGCTACTCAGGTGTGATTTTTGCACCGACAGTATCACTATAAATTGAGAACATGTTAGAAATGTGTAATCTTGGGCCTTGCATCCAACTTACTAAATCAAAATCTGTATTTTAACAAGAAGACCAGGTGACTTACATGCATACTAATATTGGGACTTATTTATAATAGTAAGTTTTTGAGCAGACTTCCCTACCATATAACTGTTTACTTACTTCTGAATTAACATTTGGTGATTCCTCACTTTCTGATCTCAAACGGAGGAAACAAATAATTTTGGATAGTGAGGGATACTTTATGTATGTTACAAAGCAAAAACTAAAAATATTTGAAATATAAATGTTTGAGGGATTTTTAAATGTCTTATTAATTGTTATGGCTTCATAGTGTCATTATTAAGTATCTTAGGATCTTCTTTTTTTTTTTTTTTTTTGGAGACGGAGTCTCACTCTGTTGCCCAGGCTGGAGTGCAGGAGTGCAGTGGCGTGATCTCAGCTGACTGCAACCTCCACCTGCCAAGTTCAAGTGATTTTCCTGCATCAGCCTCCCAAGTAGCTGGGACTATAGGTGCATGCCACCATCCTACTAATTTTTTGTATTTTTAATAGAGATGGGATCTCACCATGCTGGCCAGACTGGTCTCGAACTCCTGACCTTGTGATCCACCCACCTCAGCCTCCCAAAGTGCTGGTGTTACAGGCATGAGCCACCTTACCCGACCCAAAGGATCTTGTTTACAAGGGGGGGGTTCCTCTATGACAGTAGTGTTTACAGATTCCATATTTCCAATAACCTGATATATTTCACATTTTTTGGCTCATTTCTTGTCAGATCTAAATAAATCTAAATTTTAAAAAAAATTTTTCAAGTATCATTATGAGGTTGGTGAGTTCATGTCAGATGTACCAGCTTCACTGTTTCCTTGTTTAATTGACTTTTTACCAGTTATCTATTGCTACATAACAAATTTAGCAATGTAAAACAACAAAATGAACTATACTTATGATATCCCACTGTATCTGAAGGCCAGGATCAGCTTAGCCGGAGGTTCTGGCTAAGGACTTTCTCAAGGCTGCAATGAAGCTGTTTGAAGCTGACTTGACTGGGGCTATACTTCCAAACTGACTGGCATAGCTATTGGCTCTTTACTTTCATGGCCTCTTAGTGGTGCTGCTTATGACATAGCTTCCGCAGAATAAATGGTGAGAGACAGACACCCTCCATCCAAGACAGAAGCCCATAGTCTTTTGTAACTTAATCTGGAAAGGGACATGCTATCACTTCTGCCATTTTCTACAGTTTACACAGACCACCCTGGTATGTTGTGAGAAGGGACTACACAAGGTATAGAGACCAGAAGATAGAGATCATTTGGGCTATCTAGGAGACTGGTTACCATGCAGTGTTTCTTAGCAAAACCACCTAGCTGTTTTATTTGGTTAAGTGTAGTTGTACAAGATAATGCCACTCAAATCTCTTCACTTGGTGGCATCTCTAACTAGCAATGATAGACTGAAAACAGACAAATGAGAATATCACTGTCAACCCTTCCAGATTGTAGAACTCCCACCTTCCTTCCCTTGGGAAACCTCAGGTGTGTCACTCTGAAACATGGCCATCTGATATATGGAGAACAGTGATTTTAATCTCTGTATCAAATAGTGTTAAAACTACATAGAGAAGTTCTAATATTTTCTTCTCCAACCTTAGTATTTGCTTGTGGTGGCACCCTCTGAAGTACCTCCTCTCTACTTTGGAAGCCACTACTACCCAAACACCTTGAAAGCATTAGTAGGGCCAAGATTAGACTTTTCCTGCTCTTTCACTTTGCTTACTTGCTTTCATTTTTCTGAAATTTGCCTGGTTTGGTTTTACTTTGTTCCATTTTCAGATTTTTGCCTTTTTCCTTTTTTCTCTCCCTTCATACTAGATGTTGCTTGTTGGAGAGATGGTGGTAAGGCTGCTGGCTCACTCTCATCATCTGATCAAGATGAAAAGCTCCCTGGCCAGGATGAAAGCACAGCTGTAACATCAGAGCAAAATGATATCCTCAGAGTGGTGGAAAAGAGGATAGCTTGTGGCCCTCCACAGGCTAAACTGAATGGACAGCAGGCTGCCCTCGCTTCCCAGTATAGAGCTATGATGCCTCCTTATGTGAGTGTTGTTAAATGAACAAGCAGTCAAACAAGAGGTTTTTGATCTGGAGTCTAAGGAGTGAATTGGTATAGGGAAAAGTTTAGGTCTTTTTCTTCATTAACATCTAACTAAAAATTAGCATTTTCTTTTGTCATATTGTGAGAAGGGACTACATGTGGTGTAAATACCACAAGGTAGAGATCATTTGGACTGTTCAGGAGACTGGTTACCACACAGTGTTTCTTAGCAAAACCACCTGTTTTATTTGGTTAAGTGTAGTTGTACCAGATAGGAAACAAATCACAGGAGTATCAGCAGTGTCCTTATTATTAACAGGGATTTTAGATATTTTCACATCACATTATATACTTAAATAATTATTAGACTCATAGATACTGACTTAACAAAGAAGCACACAAATTACCATATCACAGATTTATTTTATAAATAGAAGAATAATTACACCAAAATTCCGTTTCTTCTTTGCATTATTTATGTATTTTACATTACGCATTTAAAATGTTTTCCTGAGAGGAGGTCCATAGGATTCGTCAGACTGCCAAAGGGGTGGTTCATGGAAAAAAAAGATAAAGAATACTTGGTGTCGGTCCAAAGATTTTATTTGTGTACTTTTAATACTTTTTTCAAACTTTTTTTTTTTTTTTTTTGAGATGGAGTCTTACTCTGTCACCAGGCTGGAGTGCAGCGGCACAGTCTCAGCTCACTGCAACCTCCCCCTCCTGGGTTCAAGAGATTCCCCTGCCTCAGCCTCCCTAGTAGCTGGGATTACAAGCATGTGCCACCATACCTGGCTACTTTTTTGTATTTTAATAGAGATGGGATTTCATGTTGGCCAGGATGGTCTCCATCTCCTGACCTTGTGATCTGTCCACCTTGGCCTCCCAAAGTGCTAGGATTACAGGTGTGAGCCACGGTGCCTGGCTTTTTTTTGTGTGTGTGTGTGGGGGGAGGGAGCCAAAGTCTTGCTCTGCCACTCAGGCTGGAGTGCAGTGGTGCGATTTCAGCTCACTGAAACCTCTACCTCCTGGGGTCAAGTAATTCTTGTGCCTCAGACTCCCAAGTAGCTGGGATTACAGGCTTGTGCCACCACGCCTGGCTATTTTTTTTTTTTTTTTTTTTTTAAATTTTTAGTAGAGATGGGGTTTTGCAATGTTGTCAAGGCTGGTCTTGAACTCCTGGTCTCAGGTAGTCCACCCACCCTGGCCTCTCAGAGTGTTGAGATTACAGACAGCCACCTTACCTGGTCTTTAAACTTTGTTTTTAATGGAAAATTTTAAACATCTACAAAAATAAAGATAATCGTGCAGTGAATCCACCTCTTTTCCTACCCCCCCCTTTTTTTTTTTTTTTTTGAGACAGAGTCTTGCTCTGTCACCCAGGCTAGAGTACAGTGGCATGAACTTGGCTCACTGCAACCTCTGCCTCCTAGGTTCAAGCAAATCTTCTGCCTCAGCCTCCTGAGGAGCTGGGATTATAGCCACCCACCACCACACCTGGCTAATTTTTGTATGTTTAGTAGAGACAGGGTTTCGCCATGTTTAGCCAGGCTGGTCTTGAACTCCTAACATCAGGTGATCCACCTGCCTCAGCCTACTGAAGTGCTGGGATTACAGGCATTAGTCACCATGCCCCATCTTTCTCTACCACTTTGGATTACTAAAGCAAATCCAAGATAGTTCATCAGTAAATATTTTAAGTTGCATTTTAAAAGATAAAGACTTGGGGAGAAAGTTTGTAATGCTGTTATTACACCAACTAATTCCTTGATATTCTCAAATATTATGTCAGTATTCCAGTAATTGTCTTATAATTAAGATCCAGGCAACATCCATTCCTTGAGATTGGTTCATATTTCTCTTACGAATCTTCTTACCTATGGATATCTCCATCTCTGTTTCCTTTGGCGCTTGTCTTTTGTAATTTAACCTGTGGTGTTCCTCAGATTTTGGATTTTGTTGATTTTATCTTTGTAGTTCCATTTAATATATACTCTGACAGTCGCCCCTTTCCCCACCCCCCACCGACATTTTCTAAGTTATTAGTTAGATTTGGTGTCTTCATTCTTTGTTTACTTTCAGCCCAATGTAAACTTGTAAAGCAAGTCACATTCGCCTGGATAAATAAATTTAGTTTTCCAGAAGACTGTTTACTCTCATAGGAAACGAAAATCTAGGTCATATTTATTTATTTTGTGATTGAACTCCTAATATTCAAATCCTAAATGTCCATCATATTTTCCATTCCTTCATATTGTTGTTTTTGTTTAAAAATATAGAATACTTCATGAATTTGCAGATCATTTTTGTGCGAGGGCTGTGCTAATCTTCTCTATTCCAATTTTGCTGCTGAAGTGAGCACATACATTACTATTTTTTAATAATTCTAGGCTGACAGAGGGAAATGAATGATTAAATACAATTACTTGTTAAATGCTTTTTAGTCTGACACCCGGGCTGGAGTGCAGTGGCACCATTTCAGCTCACTACAGTCTCCACCTCCCAGGTTCAAGTGATTCTCCCACCTCAGCCTTCCAGGTACCTGGGATGATAGGCATGTGCCACCACACCCAACTAATTTTTGTATTTTTAATGAAGACCGGGTTTCGCCATGTTGGCTGGGCTAGACTCGATCTCCTGACCTCAGATGATCCACCTGCCTCGACTTCCCAGTGTGCTGGGATTACAGGTGTGAGCCACTGTGCTTGGCCATTAAATGTTTTCCTAAAAGGAGTTTGGGAGTATGCTGACCTGGCCTTGAAAAATGATTCATACCCAATTACTTTTTTTCTAATCACTTTCAAATTGTGCTTCCAAAGACCCCTGAACTTTCAGGTGAAAGGGTAGGATAGGAAAGAGGGGAGACCAAGTGAGCATCATTCCCATTTTCATCAGTGATTATATTTGAATAAAATGTTCCACTAATTAACAAAAACATTTAAATATCACTACACTGAAAATTTAAAGTTTGTTTCTAAAGTGAATTTTGTGGCAAATTCCTAAATTTTAAGCATTTAAGACCACATGAAATTATGCCTGAATGATCAGATGAAGGATTTAATGCATCTTTATGAACATATGCCAGCAATGGTGTGTTTATTAACCAGTATAGAAGAGTGATGCAACTGAAAATTCTCCAGAGTATCCCCCAAATGAAAAGTTTCCACAGCTGAATTTCAGCTGCTGCTTGACTTAATTAATGTTGCTTCAGCCCAATTTAGGAGAAATTTCTTCTTCTTTTTCTTTTCTTTTCTTTCTTTTTTTTTTTTTTTTTTGGAGACGGAGTCTCGCTCTGTTATCAGGACCTCTGCCTCCTGGGTTCAATCGTGCCTCAGCCTCCTGAGTAGCTTGGATTACAGGCATGCACCACCACATCCAGCTTATTTTTTTGTATTTTTAGTAGAGACAGGGTTTCAGCATGTTGGCCAGGATGGTCTTGAATTCCTGAGCTCATGATCCAGCGCCCTTGGTCTCCCAAAGTGCTGGGATTACAGGCATGAGCCAGTGCGCCTGGCCGAGAAATTTCTAATTTAGGCAACATAATCATATAAACATAGCCTTACTTCAAATGTGAGGTAATTTTCTTATCTAACACACAGTTACTGTCTTTTTAGAAAAACTAGTCTTCTGTTTTAGGATATAAATTATGTTTTTGCAGTAATATAATTTTATATTATTTACATAATTTGACTTGGATATGAGCAAATATTAAATGACCACGCCATTCTTTGACACTTCTTCCCTTCAAAATCATAGGATGAATCCCTTGCTGTTATTTGTTCTCAGAATCTATCTTATATCTTCTCTTAAGTTTAGTTTCCCAGAGCCAAGTTCCTACAGAGAACGTTATTGGGACCTGTTTGGGCCAGTTTGTTTATCTACCTACCTACCTACCTACCTACCTACCTACCTACCTACCTACCTATCTATCTATCTATCTATTTAATTTTACTTTAGGTTCTGGGGTACATATGCAGGGTTGTTGCATAGATGCATACATAACCAGGTGGTTTGCTGCCTCTATTCTGCCTTCGACTATATCCGGCATTTCTCCCCATGTTATTCTTCCCCACCCCCTGCTGTCCTTCTCCTAGCCTCCACCCCCCAACTGCCCCCAGAGGGGGCAGGAGTGATGCTGCTTTCCCTGAGTCTACGTGTTCTCATTGTTCAACACCTGCCTATGAGTGAGAACATGTGGTGATTAGTTTTCTGTTCTTGTGTCAGTTTGCTGAGAATGATGGTTTCCAGATTCATCCAAGTCCCTACGAAGGACACGGACTCATTGTTTTTTATGGCTGCGTATTATTCCATGGTGTATATGTGCCATATTTTCTTTGTCCAGTCTGTCACTGATGGGCATTTGGGTTGGTTCCAGGTCTTTGTTATTGTACACAGGTCTGCAATGAACATACGTGTGTGTGTGTCTTTGTAGTAGAACGATTTATAATTCTTTGCGTATATACCCAGCAATGGGATTGTGGGTCAAATAGAATTTCTATTTCTAGATCCTTGAGAAATCGCCACACTGTCCTCCACAATGGTTGAGCTAAGTTACATTCCCACCAACAATGTAAGAGTGTTCCTATTTTTCCACATCCTCTCCAGCATCTGTTGTCTCCAGATTTTTAAATGATGGCCATTCTAACTGGCATCAGATGGTATCTCAATGTAGTTTTGATTCACATTTCTCTAATGACCAGTGATGATGAGCATTTTTTCATATGTTTGTTGGCGTCATATATGTCTTCTTTTGAAGTGTCTGTTCATATCCTTCGCCCGCTTTTGAATAAGTTTTTTTTTTTTTTTTAAATAGAGACAGGGTTTCACCATGTTGGCCGGGCTGGTCTTGAACTCCTGACCTCAGGTGATCTGCCTGCCTCAGCCTCCCAAAGTGCTGGGATTAAAGGCGGGAGCCAACGCACCTGGTCAGGTTTGTTTGTTTTTTTCTTGTATATCTGATTTAGTTCTTTATATATTCTGGATATTAGCCCTTTGTCAGATGAGTAGACTGCAAAAATTTTATCCCATTCTGTTGGTTGCTGGTTCTCGCTGATGATGGTTTCTTTTGCTGTACATAAGCTCTGAATTTTAATTAGGTCCCATTTGTCTATCTTGGCTTTTGTTGCCATTGCTTTTGGTGTTTTAGTCATGAAGTTCTTGTGTATGCCTATGTCCTGGATGGTTTTGCGTAGGTTTTTTTCTAAGGTTTTTATGGTGTTAGGTTTTATGTTTAAATCTTTAATCCATCTGGAGTTAATTTTAGTTTAAGGTGACAGGAAGGGGTCCAGTTTCTGCTTTCTGCACATTGCCAGCCAGTTTTCCCAACACCATTTATTAAACATGGAGTCCTTTCCCCATTGCTTGTTTTTGTCAGGTTTGTCAAAGATCAGATGGTTGTAAATGTGTGGTGTTGCTTCTGAGGCCTCTGTTCTGTTCCATTGGTCTGTATCTCTGTTTTGGTACCAGTACCATGCTGTTTTGATTACTACAGCCTTGTAGTATAGTTTGAAGCCTGCCAGTGTGATGCCTCCAGCTTTGTTCTTTTTGCTTAGGATTGTCTTGGCTATGCGGGCTCTCTTGTGATTCCATATGAAGTTTGAGGTGTTTTTTTCTAGTTCTGTGAAGAAGGTCATTGGTAGCTTGATGGGGGCATAGTATTGAATCTGTAAATTACTTTGGGCAGTATGGCCATTTTCACAGTATTGATTCTTCCTAACCATGAGCATGGAATGTTTCTCCATCTGTTTGTGTCCTCTCTTATTTTGTTTAGCAGTGGTTTGTAGTTCTTCTTGAAGAGGTCCTTCACATCCTTTGTCAGTTGTATTCTTAGGTATTTTATTCTCTTTGTAGCGATTGTGAATGGGAGTTTGCTCTTGATTTGGCTCTCTGTTTGTCTCTTATTGGTATATAGGAGTGCTTGTGATTTCTGCACATTGATTTTGTATCCTGAGACTTTGCTGAAGATGCTTATCAGTTTGAGAAGATTTTGGGTTGAGACGATGGGGTCTTCTAAGTATGCAATCATGTCATCTGCAAATAGAGACAGTTTGACTTCCTCCTTTCCTAATTGAATATCCTTTATTTCTTTTTCTTGCCTGATTGCTCTGGCTAGAACTTCCAATACTATGTTGAATAGGAGTGGTGAGAGAGGGCATCCTTGTCTAGTGCCTGATTTCAAAGGGAATTCTTCCAGCTTTTGCCTGTTCAGTATGATAGTGGCTGTAGGTTTGTCGTAAATAACTTTTATCATTTTATGATACGTTCCGTTGATACATAGTTTATCGAGAGTTTTTAGCATAAAGGGCTGTTGAATTTTGTTGAAGGCCTTCTCTGCATCTATTGAGATAATCATGTGGTTTTTATCTTTGGTTCCGTTTATGTGATAGATTACGTTTATGGACTTGCACATGTTGAACCAGCCTTGCATCCTCGGGAAGAAATCTGCTTGATCGTGATGAATAAGCTTTTTGATGTGCTGTTGCATTTGGTTTGCCAGTATTTTATTGAAGATTTTTGTGTCGCTGTTCATCATGTATATTGGCCTGAAGTTTTCTTTTTTAGTTGAGTTTCTGCCCAGTTTTGGTATCAGGATGATGTTGGTCTCATAAAATGAGTTAGGGTGGATTCCCTCTTTTTGTATTGTTTGATATAGTTTCAGAAGGAATGGTACTAGGTCCTCTTCGTATGTTTGGTGGAATTTGGCTGTGAACCCATCTGGACCTGGACTTTTTTTGGTTGGTAGGCTACTGATTGCTGCCTCAACTTCAGCCCTTGCTATTGGTCCATTCAGGGTTTCAGCTTCCTCCTGGTTTAGTCTAGGTAGAGTACAAGGGTCCAGGAATTTATCCATTGCTTCTTGGTTTACTAGTTTATGTGCATAGAGTTGTTTGTAGTAATCTCTGATGGTAGTTTGTATTTCTTTGGGATCAGTGGTGATATCCTCTTTATCTTTTTCTATCGCATCTATTCGATTCTTCTCTTTTCTTTTTTATTAGTCTGTCTAGTGGTCCGTCTCTTTTGTTGATCTTTTCAAAAAACCAGCTCTTGGATTTATTGATTTTTGGAAGGATTTTTTATGTCTCTATCTCCAGTTCTGCTCTGATCTTAGTTATTTCTTGTCTTCTGCTAGCTTTTGAGTTGTTTTGATTTTCCTCCTCTAGGTCTTTCAGTTTTGATGAAAGGGTGTCAATTTTAGATCTTTTGTTGTTTCTCATGTGGGCATTTATTGCTATCAGTTTCTCTCTCGACGTTGCTTTAAAGGTGTCCCAGAGATTCTAGTAAGTTATGTCTTCATTGTGATTGGTTTCGAAGAACATCTTTATTTCTCCCTTCATTTCTAGTTTATCTAGTCGACTCTCAGAAGCAAGTTGTTCAGTTTCCAAGTGGTTGTGCAGCTTTAAATGTGTTTCTTAATCCTGAGTTCTAATCTGATTGTGCTGTGGTCTGATAGACTGATGTGATTTCTGTTCTTTTGCATTTGTTGAGGAGTGATTTACTTCCAATTATGTGGTCAGTTTTAGAGTAGGCGTGATGTGGTGCTGAGATAAATGTATATTCTATGGATTTGGGGTGGAGCATCTTGTATATGTCTGTTAGGTCCAATTGGTCCAGCCCTGTATTCAAGTCCTGGATGTCCTGGTTAATTTTCCGTTTCAATCTGTCTAATATTGAGTGTAGTGTTGAAGTATCCCACTATTACTGTGTGGGAGTCTAAAGCTCGTTTTAAGTCATTAAGAACTTGCTTTATGTATCTGGGTGCTCCTGTGTTGGGTGCGTATATATTTAGGAGAGTTAGCTCTTCTTGTTGGATTGGTCCTTTTACCATGATGTAGTGCCCTTCTTTGTCTCTTTTGATCTTTGTTGGTTTGAAGTCCGTTTTATCAGAGACTAGGATTATAACCCCTGCTTTTTTTTGTCCTCCATTTGCTTGGTAAATCTTCTTCCATCCCTTTATTTTGAGTCTATGTGTGTCTTTGTATGTGAGATGGGTTTCCTGAATACAGCACACCGATGGGTCTTGACTTTTTATCCAGTTTGCCAGTTTATGTCTTTTGATTGGGGCATTTAGGCCATTTACATATAATGTTAATATTGTTATGTGTGAATTTGATCCTGCCATTTTGTTACTGGCTGGTTTTCTTGCCCGTTAGTTGACTTATTTTCTTTACTGCATTTTTGGTCCTTGCTGTTTGGTGTGCTTTTGCAGTGGCTGGTACTTGTTCCTTTCCATGCTTAGTATTTCTTTCAGAAGCTCTTGTAGGGCAGGTCTCGTGGTGACAAAATCTCTCAGTAATTGCTTGTACATAAAGGATTTTATTTTTCCTTCACTTATGAAGCTTAGTTTGGCTGGATATGAGATTCTGGGTTGAAAGTTCTTTTCTTTAAGGATGTTGAATATTGGCCCCCACTCTCTTCTGGCTTGTAGGGTTTCTGCTGAGAGATCTGCTGTGAGTCTCATTGGCTTCCCTCTGTGGGTTACCTGACCTTTCTCTCTGGCTGCCCTTAGCATTTTTCCTTCATTTCAACCCTGGTGAATCTGACGATTATGTTCCTTGGGTTGCTCTTCTTGAGGAATATCTTTGTGGAGTTCTCTGTATTTCTTGAATTTGAATGTTGGACTGCCTTGCTAGGCTTGGGAAGTTCTCCTGGGTAATATCCTGGAGTGTGTTTTCCAGTTCGGATTCATTCTCCCTGTCACATTCAGGTACACCAATCAAGCGTAGATTAGCATTTTTCACATAATCCCATATTTCTTGGAGGCTTTGTTCATTTCTTTTCACTCTTTTTTCTCTTGTCTTGCCTTCTCTTTTTATTTCATTGAGTTGATCTCTGATATCCTTTCTTCTGCTTAATCGATTCGGCTCTTAAAACTTCTGTTTGCTTCATGTAGTTCTCGTGCTGTGTTTTTCAGCTCCATCAAGTCGTTTATGCTCTTCTCTAAGCTGGTTATTCTAGTTAGCATTTCGTCTAACCTTTTTTAAAGGTTTTTGGTTTCTTTGCATTGAGTTAGAATGTGTTCCTTTAGCTCAGAAAAGTTTGTTATCATCCACCCTCTGAAGCCTATTTCTGTCAATTTGTCGCATTCTTTCTCGGTCATGTTCCCGTGTTGTTGAGGAGTTGTTTATCCCTTGAAGAAGAGGTATCTGGTCTTTGATGGTTTTATCTTTTTTGTGCTGGTTTTTTCCCATCTTCGTGGATTTACCTGGCTGTGATCTCAGGGAGCAGAGGTTCTACTGGGTTCCTAGGGACTCCTTCAGGTTACTAGGTGAGCTTCTGGTGTCTTTGTTTACACTGGGAGGTTAGGCCCGCCTCTTCTGCTGTCCTGGAGGCACTGCTGGGTGATCGAGAACACCCTCCCATTGCTACCTAGGCTTCCTGTGTTTTTTTGTTAAAACATGAAGCCTAGTCTCACCTCTTTAATGGTCTGTGTGTCTTTCCTCCACAGGGCTGGATCATTCCGGGCTCAGCTCAGACTGATGCACTGGTTGTGTAACCTGCTAGAGTTAGTGCTTCAGCCCTCTGGGGTTTATGGGGGGAGGGTAGGGACCCGCCCAGCTGCACTGTCTGTCTCCCAGCTTTCAGCTTCCCGCTCTCCAGTCATGGGGAAGGGGCCACCCAGCTGCTCTGTCTGTCTTCCCACTTTCAGCTCCCTCTCTCTCTGGGCAGGGGGAGGGGGCGATAGCTGGGTCCGCAGGCTCTCCCGGCCAGCTTATGGGCTTATGTGTTTGCTTAGATCTGTGTGCCAATGTGCAACACCGTCCTGGATTATTATTCAACTCTGCACTTGTAATTCCTGGCGCTTGACTGGCAAAGATCCTGTTTTGTGTATTGCTGAGGCTTTGGGAGAAGCGCTATATCTGGACTGGAGTGCCAGAGGTGGAGCCTCCCTCTCGCAGGTCAGATGCACTTTCTGTGTGAAGCGGCACCCTTCCCTGCCTCAGTCTGCCCTGCCTGGGCTTTGCTCACCATCCGACCAGACCCGTTGAAATGCACCTGGTACCTTGGTTGGAGCTAGGAGATCTCTTGATTTCTGCTTCTCTCTGGCTGGGTGTTGTGCACCGGAGTTGTGTATATTCGGCCATCTTGACTCAGTCACCTGGGCCAGTTTACAATGATCATCTTTGCATTAACTTGATTGAGAATTCACCTATGCCCTATCCATAGAAAATTTCCAGGTAGCTCCCTGTCCCCCTTTTCCCTCAATTCCTTGGATTGTGAACTATCCCTTAATTTTATCTGAGCTGAGTTCCTCTCCCCCTTCCCACCCCTTATCCCCACCCCCTTTTCTTTTTGAGGTCCTCGGGCTGGGGACTGATGGTGTCCTCCCTATGTACAAATCTGCCTCTAATTATTCTACTCCTGCTTAAGGAGGAAGGCTTACGGTATTTGTTTTTCTATATTTTAACTTTGCTGTTTGCTGGGGTGCATGTGTGTACATATCTTGTGAATACATAGCTATTTTAATGTAATTTTATTAATACAGTACAGAAGTTTTTTTCATATGATGTGCCCTAGTTATTGTTTGTAAAGAGTTGGTAGAGGCATTGGTGTTGCAAATGGGTTGCTATTTAGGATGAATGATGATCAGTGCTAGCAGATAAAATTTATTATTAATAGCATTATTCATTTTAATAATCATTTCTATAAATTATAACTGCAGGCGTAGACCCAGATACAATGTTTTTTAAATAACTGGGTTGCTAAATTAATAATTTTTTTGTTTCCTTCATTCAGATGTTTCAACAGTATCCGAGGATGGCATATCCTCCTCTACATGGTCCCATGAGATTCCCACCTTCTTTATCTGAAACAAACAAGTAAGGTTATTAAATGATTAAAGTCTATAACGATTATATGTTTGTTAAGATTTAATAAAGGTTAAGTAGATTGTGTGATTTTGAGTTGTGTGATTGATCGTTTTTCTGTCCTCACAGTACCATTGTCATTAATAAGTAATTGGCTAATTCTTATAAGACAGAAATGAAATAATTCATTTTTTTTAAGCGTTTAAATTAATTTACATAGGATTTTGAAAACTGAAAACCAGGCCGAGTGCGGTGGCTTACACCAGTAATTCCAGCTCTTTGGGAGGCCAAGGAGGGCGAATCATGAGGTCAGGAGGTCCAGACTAGCCTGGCCAACATGGTGAAACCCAGTCTGTACTAAATATATATATATATAAAAGATTAGCTGGACGTGGTGGTACGCTCCTGGAATCCCACCTACTTGGGAGGCTGAAGCAGAATTGCTTGAACCTGGGAGGCGAAGGTTGCAGTGAACCGAGCTCGCACCACTGCACTCCAGCACCACTGTACTCTAGCCTGGGGGACAGAGTGAGACTCCACCTCAGAAAAAAAAAAAAAAACAACAACCTGAAAACCATGGCCCCAAAATTGATGACACGTATTTTTCTCTTCTGCCTTTCATATTTTGGACTCCCCATTCTCTATCTCTCTCTGTCTCTCTCTTTTTTTTTTTTTGCTTTATATGTGAGACTTCAACATCCTCTTGAAATATTTTCCTTAAAATTACGTGTTTTGAAGTTAGTTTTATTCACATTGTTATCCTTTAGCATATATTCGTTTTATTTTAAATATATGAGAATTCTTAAATACTTTGTCAGCTGTTAGTTATGTATTATCCTATAATTATGTAATATTAATTTCTTCATACACATGTCAGTGCAGAACATTTTGTGTATCTTGGTGTAGAAAACACTAATGCTGAAATGAACTAAATTCCAATCTTTTGGTGTTCTCCTAGTTTAGTAAAATTTTGTATTTTTTCCCACCATGACCTGCCTTTCATAGAGGCCTTCGAGGAAGAGGCCCTCCTCCTTCATGGGCCTCTGAGCCTGAACGCCCATCCATTCTCAGTGCATCAGAACTGAAGGAGCTTGATAAATTTGATAATCTAGATGCTGAAGCTGATGAAGGTTGGGCAGGTAAGAAGCAAAATTAATTAAGTGCTTTAAATTGTTAGATGTTTTCCAGCACTCAGTCTGAATTTTCCTTAATTTAATAGGTGCTCAGATGGAAGTAGATTATACAGAGCAACTGAATTTCAGTGATGATGATGAACAAGGAAGTAACAGCCCTAAGGAGAATAACAGGTAAGTTATGATATCTTTTACTAATAACAGTATGAATTTGTTGATACAATATTAGCTACTTATGCAGAGAGGCTTTATTAATAGACCATTGTTGGTTATTTATAGCATTTATATATTCTCAGAAGTTTTACTGAATAGAGGGTGATGAAAGGAGCTAGAGTAATACAGTATACAATTAATCAAAGAATTAAAATTTGACATGTCTCAAGATAGTTAAATTGAAAAGATTCTTAGGGCTGGGTGTGGTGGCTTATGCCTATAATCCCAGCACTTCGGGAGGCCAAGACAGGCAGACTTACTTGAAGTCAGGAGTTTGAGACCAGCGTGGCCAAATGGTGAAACCCTGTCTCTACTAAAAATACAAAAATTAGCCAGTTGTGGTGGTGCATGACTGTAATCCCAGCTACTTAGGCTGAGGCAGGAGAATCACTTGAATCCAGGAGGCGGCGGTTGCAGTGAGCTGAGGTGATGCCACTGCAGTCCAGTCTGGGTGACAGCGGAAAAAGGACATTTAGATGCTTGGCACCTAGTTTGGGGATCTTTTGAGAATTGGTATTAGGGACCATTTTAAAGTGTTACTTGCTTCACCTGATCCATGTTTACAAAATTGGAGATTAATTCCTTGGGTTACTACAACTACTTCAGGGCCTTGATTTCTTAAAACTTAGTAAACTGCATTAGGGCCTTGGAAAATAGGGAGCTTTTTATTTCTTTTTCCTTTATTCTGGAATATTGGAACACCAGTCAGGAATATATGGGTTATAGATCGTAAAAGTTGAGTTTTTAAAATATACAGAAGTTTGTAAGCACATTTGGTATAATTTTTCAGTTATGGCATTATGACAATTGTTTTATGATCATTTGAGAGATACCTGTGATTTGTTGTGGCCTTTAAAAAATACTGTAGTTTGATTTATCTTTTTATTAAATCAGAGTAAATTAGAATACAGTTAAATAATAATTCCAATGTTATCCAGTTACATTTGGATTATATTTCTTGGGTAGAGGACTTAGAAAATTATGTGATTATATTCTTTTGCCAGGATATATGCCTGATATGTTTAGATTTGACAACTACTGTATTGTACTTTCATAGTATATATTCATTGAATGAACGAATTACCACTAATAGGTCACACACCCTTCTCATTCCTGAATACAGTTCCCCCCAGAAACCATACAGAAATTTTTTTTAATTGTGAAAAAAAAAAAATGTACTTATGATACAGTTGGTCCACTTTAATTACGGCATTTTGATTTTTCAGTGAGGATCAAGGTTCAAAAGCCTCTGAAAACAATGAAAACAAAAAGGAAGCAGATGAAGTTTCCAACACTAAGTCATCTTCTCAAATACCTGCCCAACCACCAGTAGCAAAAGGCCCCTATGGGAAAGGGCCTCCATTTAATCAGGTTTGTTGGACTCATGGAGATCCTTGTTATTGCAAGGATCTCCTTCTTGTAATTACTATGTAATACTGTGGATAATTAGTCTTCTTATAGAGTGGAATGGGACTTAGAAAAAGAGAACTGTGCATTTTTTCTTGAATAGTCCTGGATCGATCATAATTTTTATTGCATCTAATAGGAATTATCAATGCAGTAGCTAAAATTATCAAGTAAAAACTAAAGCTTCACCTTTTTTTTTTTTTTTTTTTTGAGACGGAGTTTCGCTCTTGTTACCCAGGCTGGAGTTAGGTTGCACTATCTTGGCCTACTGCAACTTCCGCTTCCTGGGCTCAGGTGATTCTTGTGCCTCAGCCTCCCGACTAGCTGGGACTACAGTGGGGCGCCACCATACCCAGCTAATTTTTGTATTTTTAGTAGGTAGATACAGGATTTCACCATGTTGGCCAGGCTGGTCTTGAACTTCTGGCCTCAAGTGATCCACCCACCTCAGCCTCCCAAAATGGTGGGATTATAAGCCACTATGCCTGGCTGAAATTTTTATTGTAAAGTGAATTTCAGATTCTAACCTTATTGAAATGGCAGAGTGATTCCATAAAAAGCAATCTTGCAATGAGTGATGTTTTTATTTAAAAAAAAAGGAGAAGGAGAAAGATGATTTAGCAATCTTGTCTCATTGAGAAAATCAGTACATTCAGAAGTATTTCTAGTAGATGTATTTTTTCTTTTTCTTTCTTTCTTTTTTTTTTTTTCTCCTCACTCTGTCGCCCAAGCTGGAGTGCAGTGGCGGGATCTTGGCTCATTGCCACCACTGCCTCCTGGGTTCAAGCAGTTCTCCTGACTCAGCCTCCCAAATAGTTGCGATTAAAGGTGCCTGCCACCACACCCGGCCAATTTTTGTATTTTTAGTAGAGACAGGGTTTCACCATGTTGGCCTGGCTGATCTCAAACTCCTGACCTCAGGCGATCCTCCCACCTCAGCCTCCCAAAATGTTGGGATTACAGGTGTGAGCCACTGAGCCTGGCTGATATATTTGTTCTTATATGGTTATTTTTAAATAATCTTTCAGGCTGGTGTGGTGGCTCATGCCTGTAATTCCAGCACTTTGGCAGGCTGAGGCAGGCCAATCACTTGAGGTCAGGAGTTCGAGACCAGCCTGGCCAACATGGTGAAACCCTGTCTCTACTAAAAGTGCGAAATTAGCCGGGCTTGGGGACACACGCCTGTAATCCCAGGTACTCAGCAGGCTGAGGCATGAGAATCGTTTGGCCCTGGGAGACAGAGGTTGCAGTGAGCCAAGATCATGCCACACTGTATTCCATCATGGGCAACAGAGCATGAATGTCTCCAAAATAATAATAATAATAATTCTTTTTTCTTTATAATAGGAACGTGGAACATCTTCACATCTGCCACCACCTCCAAAGTTGCTTGCACAGCAGGTAAATTTTAACCATTGCTTGTTTATGGTTTATATGTTTTATTTGACCTCTTGTTTTGTTTTGGTGGAAAGGTACCACATTTTTCATTTAAAACTTTTATGAACAGTTACTGACTTTTTACCTTGTGACTGTTAACATGTCTTACTCTTCATCTTTTTTTCATTTTCATTCTCAGTTGATAAGCATGCTCCAAGTTTCACTAAGAAAATAAGAAGCACCTGGGAGATAACATTTTTTCATTTCATTGCCCATATACTTTTCTTCCCATTGTCCTTGATGCTAAGGACACTTTTTAACTTTGTTCCTTGTATCCTTTTCCACTTATGATAGTGCTATCTCTCATCTTTTAAGAAAAACCAAAAACTTCACAAAATCCCCTGTCTTAACACTACTGTACCCTACTACCTTCCATGCCATTGCAGTATCTGCCCTATTTCTCTATTCTCCATCAGAGTGAAATTCTTATTTATTTATTAATTTATTATTATTATTATTATTATTACTATTATTATTTTTAAAGACGGGGTTTCCCCATGTTGGTCAGGCTGGTCTTGAACTCCTGACCTCAGGTGATCTGCCCACCTTGGCCTCCAAAGTGCTTGGATTACAGCCGTGAGCCACGACGCAAGCAACCTGTTTACACAGTTGGTGAAATTCTTTTTGTGAACCATTTACACTTACTGTGTTTTGCTGCTTATTCTCTCATTAACCCTCTCCAGGCATGCTTTCATTTCCCTTTGAAACTATTATTATCAGAGTCAATGATGACTTCCATCTTGATAAATTCAGTTTTCTTGCCTTTATCTTATTTAAATCTCAGCTGCATCATTGACATAGTTGATTTCTCCATCCTTCTTTTGTATATACATATAATTTTAGAGACGGAGCTTGCTTTGTGGCCCAGGCTGGAGTGCAGTGGTATGTGTAATCATAGCTCACTGCCGCCTGGACTCCTGGACCCAAGGGGTCCTCTCACCTCCTCCCCAGCAGCTGAGGCTACAGGTACAGACCACCACACCAGCCTAATGTTTTTGCAGAGACAGAGTCTCACCATCATGCCCAGGGTGGTCTCAAACTCCTAGGCTCAGGCAAACCACCTCAACCTCCCAAAGTGCTGGGCTTACAGACTTTAGCCACCATCCTCGCCTGTGCTTAAAATGCTTTTTCCTATTTGCATCTGAGACACCTCACTATTTTGTTTTGTTTGCTTTGTGTTTCTTCTGGGCCTCCTACACTTCGAGTGTTGGAGGGCTCAGCCTTGTTCTCAGTCATTTTTAAAAGCCTGTATCCTTTTCCTTGGGGATGTCTTCTATGAGCTGATAGCATTCAAATGTACATTTAGTTCTAAAAGCTTTGCCCTCACTTTTAACAGTCATATATTCAACAATCAGCATCTCCACTTGGATTTCTAGTAAACAGCTCAAATATGTCCAAGCCATAACGTACACCCCCCACTTACCCTACAAATGCATAGTGCTGCTTCTCCTGTCTTTCCCATTTCAGGTAATGGCATTATCATTCACGTTTTGCTAAGGCTGAATCTTAGAAATTACTCTTAACTCTTCCTTCTTTTTTTACCCTACATCCAGCTTTGTCTATCAGCAAGTTGTCACCTCTACCTTCACAATGTACAGTGACTACTTGCTACCACCTCTTATATTTCCTTTGAACTATTGGAATGGGTTCTTGACAGATACTACTTTTCTCTTATGCTGCCTGCTCACTTGCCACCTTCATCCCTTAGTCTCCTGTAGTAGCTGTTGTCTTTTTAAAACTATGTGTTAGATCCGTTACTCCTTGCTCAGGTCCTTCTCAGGATCTTTCAGGTCTCTGTCTACTTTTCTTTTTTTTTTTTTTTTTTTTTTTTTTGAGATGGAGTTTCGCTCTTGTTACCCAGGCTGGAGTGCAATGGCGCGATCTCGGCTCACCGCAACCTCCACCTCCTGGGTTCAGGCAATTCTCCTGCCTCAGCCTCCTGAGTAGCTGGGATTACAGGCACGCGCCACCATGCCCAGCTAATTTTTTGTATTTTTAGTAGAGACGGGGTTTCACCATGTTGACCAGGATGGTCTCGATCTCTTGACCTCGTGATCCACCCGCCTCGGCCTCCCAAAGTGCTGGGATTACAGGCTTGAGCCACCGCGCCCGGCCCTCTGTCTACTTTTCTAACTTCATCTGCTGTTCTCACCACATATGCATTGCTCTTCTTGACTTGTTTTACTTATTCTTTCTAGCTAGCAGATTTTCTTTTCCTGAAATCCTTGTCATGATCAGGGTCTCCTGATCTTCTCTAATCACCGTACTGTGATAGCTGTACATGTCACAACTGTCACTGTCATTTTCAGCAATGCCTCTCCTCTTAACCACTGAAAGCTCTTTTTAGCATTTCTGTATACCCAGAAGCTAAAACTAAAACATCTAGAAAAAAGTATAGAAGATCAGATGTTCATAAACTTGGGGCTGACAAAGTTTTCTTAGATAAATAAGACCTTGGCCATGAATTAGAAAGGAAAAGCAGTTCGTCAGTTGGACTTTGAAGACTGTCTCCCAAAAAATGCAAAGATATGTTACAGAAAAAAATATTTCTAATACATCTGACAAAGGACTTGTATCTGTGCCGGTTTTTTTTTCCCCCTGCAACAGGGTCTCACTCTGTTGCCCAGGCTGAAGCACAGTCTCAGCTCACTGAGATCCTGGCTCAAGCAATCTCCTGCCTTAGCCTACCAAGTAGCTGAGACCACAGACATACTCCACTATGCCCAGCTAATTTTTTTACATTTTTTGTAGAGATGGGGTTTCACCGTGTTGCCCTGGCTGAACTCCTGAGCTCAAGCAATTCTGCCTTGGCCTCCCAAAGTGCTGGGATTACAGGTGTGAGCCACCATGTCTAGCCTGGGCTATATATATATATTTTAAATATCTTACAACTGAATAATAAGACAAATAGTTAAATGAAAAGACTTGAACATTTGTTTCTCAAAAGAAAATGTAAGAATCTCCAGTATGTACATGGAAAAATCTTCAATATCTTTACTTATTAGAGAAGTGCAAGTTAAAACCACTGAGATTTTACTACAGTGCCAAAATTAAAGACTGATGACACCATGTGTTGGCAGGGATGTGTAGAGCAGCTGGCACTCTTATACATTGGAAAACCTTATAACAACTTTGGAAAACAGTTTGGCAGTTTCTTGTAAATGAAATACATATTTACCATATGACACAGGATTTCCACTTCTAGCTGTTTATCCAACAGCCACGAAAACATACATTTACACAAAGACATATGCATGAATGTTCATAGCTGTTTTAGTCATAGTTCAAAAACTGGAAGCAACCCACATGTCTATCATACATGAAACAACATGCTCACAATTGAATACTATCCAGCGGTAAAATGGAGCAAACTACTCATACGTAAAAAAAACCTCAAGGCCATTATATTGAGCAAAAGAAGCTAGCACAAAAGAGAATATAATTGTATATATCTATATGAAATTCTAGGACAAGCAAAACTACTCAGGGTTAGGGTTAGGGTGCTTGGGGTCACAGGCAGAGCCAGCAGAGTGATGAAAATGTTCTGTCTGGATTGGAGCAGTGATTACACAGGTGTATCATTTGTCCAGACTCATCAAACTATACACTTAAAATATGTACAGCACGTTTTAGGTAAATTGTACTTCTAGGAAATGAGTTGTGTAAAATAGGTACTTATATATTTGGTTTTTCAGCTATCTCTGAAATGTTGATGAAGAAACTGCACCAAAGAGATTAAGTAGTTTGCATACGATAGAACTATTAGTAAATGGTAGTCTGCATTCATTTAAAACGATATTCAGTCAAGTGTTTTTATTGTATGATTGTTTAATCTTTTGTAAGCATTCCAACTGGGTTACATAGGGTTTTTAAGATTTCTTCACCCTAGTAGCTTTTAAAATCAATATGTTAAAAAACTTTTTTTAATCACTTTTATTTTTTTTGCAAGCAGTGATTTTAACCTTGTTGTCGTTTTATAACACATTAATGAAAATTTAGTCATTGAAACTTGGATCTTTCAGGTGATCCTCCCATTCTCCACTATGGGTTCTAGATATGCTTTTCTGAATCTTTCAGCCTAAAGATAGAAATTTCTTCACCCAGACCAAGTTGTAGGAATTTCTTCTCCTTTGGTGTATCATTACAGCTCTGTCTTTTTCGCTTTGCTTCTTTGGCTCTGTACTTTTCACCTGTAGCTGTACCTTAATTTTCTCAGGGCTCACATGCCATTATTTTCTATATTTAATATCTTCATTTCTCTCTCTTAGGCATTCCAGCTCTGGCAGCTGCTTCTAAAGCATTCATGCTATATTTCCTTTGTCTCTAAATTTAGATTTTGAGATTTACTGTTGTGCTTCTAATTTTATTCAACAAATAATGAACAACAACGTCTGGCACAATAAATAGTTATATTCTCAGTAAACATTGGACAGCTGGATTAATTATTCTGATCTTAGTTTGGTGAATTATCTAGATATATTTCCCATCTATGTGTTTTGATTTTAATATGTTCCTTAGAGAAATTTCTGATACTTTTGTGGGGTTTTTTCTTCTCCATGCCTGATATCCAGTGTTAGTCAGAAATACAGTTGTCACACTCATCTGATACTTTAATGTTTCAGCATCCACCTCCAGATAGACAGGCAGTACCTGGAAGACCAGGCCCCTTTCCCTCTAAGCAGCAAGTAGCTGATGAAGATGAAATATGGAAGCAAAGACGAAGACAACAGTCGGAAATTTCTGCGGCAGTAGAACGTGCTCGTAAACGGCGTGAAGAGGAAGAGCGAAGAATGGAAGAACAAAGGAAGGCGGCTTGTGCAGAGAAACTGAAACGGTTGGACGAGAAGCTTGGCATCCTGGAAAAACAACCATCTCCAGAGGAAATTAGGGAAAGGGAGAGAGAAAAAGAAAGGGAGCGTGAAAAAGAACTTGAAAAAGAACAAGAACAGGAGCGAGAGAAGGAGAGGGAAAAAGAAAGGGAGAGGCAACAGGAAAAGGAGAAAGAGCTGGAGAAGGAGCAGGAAAAACAAAGAGAAATGGAGAAGGAAAGAAAGCAAGAAAAAGACCGAGAACTAGAACGGCAGAAAGAAAAGGAAAAAGAACTACAAAAGATAAAAGAACAGGAAAAGGAATGTGAGCTGGAGAAGGAAAGGGAGAAATTAGAGGAGAAAATCGAACCCAGAGAACCTAATTTAGAGCCCACAGTAGAAAAACCAGAAAGTGAAAACAGCTGTAACAAAGGTATGATAGTCTTGTTTATTCTCTTTTATAAACTTTACAAAGAGCTCTATGTTGGTTACAGTTTGGGGGTTGTATATTTTAAATATATGTAATCAGAATAAAAGCAATTGTTTTATGATATCATTTCCAGTACAAAATGTGGGCTAGAGCTATGTTTTCTAATTTTATGTATGAACAGACATCCCTGAAGTGTTTCTCAGTTATTAGATGAGCTTTATTTCTGTTTTATCTGCAGAATTGCATTGGCTTCGTAGTCACATATACTGATTCTCCCCCTGCTTTTTTCTGACTCCAAGACATTTAAGCACAGTCTCATTTGTTAACATATATTACTACCTGTGAAACTGAACTGGCATGGAGCTTAATGAGAATGTTGGATTATCATAATTAAATGACTGTACCTAGTTCATAATTTCAGGTTTGCTCTTCTACCGGTTTAAACATGCAAGCTTCCATGGTGTAGTTGATATGCCATTAGACTGTAGTTTCCTGGAGTAATTATACTTTTTTAAAAAAATTATTTTTCTAGATTTTTTTGTTCTTCTTCAAGTTGTCTTATAGACTAATTAATGGCATTCAAATATAGTATAAAGCCTCAGCAAAATTAAAGTTTAGTTTGAATGAATGACTTGAGTTAAAATAGAAATGCAGTTTTATTTCAGTGTATTTTCTGATGTGGAAATACTATAACTTTTCTAATTTGACGTCTCATGCTCTTTTTCTACAAGGCACTCCTACTTAAAATAATAAGAATGTGTTTTTTTAAATAAAGTTTTTATTTATATTCAGGATTACCTTCAAACTTGGCTCTTCATATAACTGTCAGAGTATGAGTATTTTATCTTTTTTTTGTTTTAATGAAATAAGACCTGCGTGGATCATTTGTTAAGACTGTAAGATTTCAGATTTTTTTTTCATATTAACCAATCTAGAGAGACTTTGCTATTGATAGTGGACTTACATTACATAAGTACTTAGGAATATTGCTCATAACACCAAAATAGTGAAATAAAGTGTTTATAAGAGAAAGGAAAACATTATCGTAGTTTAATACATTTTATTTGTGCCTTTATTTTCATTCACATTTTATATCTTCTGTCTCATGGCAATTTACTTTTAGCTTGGCTTATCAGTGAGACGTACCCATAAATTTTTTTCCCTCAATTCTGATACTAGACACATAGCATTTTTTGTTTGTTTGTTTTAATGCTAAGATGTTCTCAAGACACACGAGATTTTAAAGCCAGTTCCTATGTGGCTCTTCTTCCTCCAATATATTATTTTTTCCCTTTTCAACTTTTTTTTTTTTTTTTTTTTTTGCCTTGTTGCCTAGGCTATAGTGATCCTCCCACCTCAGCCTCCTGAGTATCTGTTATTACAGTCTTGCACCACCATGACCTGCTCACTCTTTTACAACATTCTTAATATTGAATGTAATACAAGCAATAAAAATGTTAATTGTGATTCTTAACAGCATGCTTTTATATTGGGAGATAAACTTCCATTTTAAATTTATTACTAGTCATTTGAGAAAAGAATTTGTAACAAGCATCGCTTTGTAATTGTGACAAATGACATATTCTAGAATTAATTATGTTTGAAGATAACTGGTGATCACTCTGTTGTCTTCAGGCTTAAACTCATTAGTTTTCCTTACAGATAATAGTCCCTTTATACAATAAATAAAATAAACCAAGATGCTCTCTTTTTTAAGTATTTATAGGCCATTTGTGTTTTCACATAGGTTTTAATAAACAACCAGTAAATACTGACAATTACATTGTTTATTGAAACAAATGGAAAATTGGTAGAGTTGGAAATGGTTCATTATTAAAAAAATATATATCAAACATAGATTTTTATATGATGAAGCATTCTTCATCTCTAAGAATGCAGCTTTTAGGAAACCTAAGGTTTTGATAATCTAATTACCTCGTCGATAATTACCAGTGTTAAAGTAGAAAATAATGTTTTGGGATGTCAGATATTTTCTTCCTCATTAACTTTTTTTATACCTCAGTCTATTTCATTCTAGTGTAAATATCTTGTGTTTGATAAGTGTCATAGATGAATACTGTTACCTTCACCTTTTCTTTGGGCAGAGGAGGAACCTATTTTCACTAGACAAGACAGCAATCGCAGTGAAAAGGAAGCCACACCAGTGGTGCATGAAACAGAACCAGAATCAGGATCTCAGCCTCGTCCGGCTGTATTATCTGGCTATTTCAAACAGTTTCAGAAGTCTTTACCACCACGATTCCAGCGGCAGCAGGTAATGATAAAAATGTTGTATCGTGTATGTGTGATTAAAATGGTTTATTATGCAATCGTCTGGGAAATTAGACATAAAACTTATAACGCATAAAGCACACAAAGTTCCCTTGAAATTCTTTTTCCTTGTAAATAAAAGTTAACGTGGGTTTAACCTTGACCTTTTGTGTCATTCCTTTTTATCTTCTGCCCCATTTATATGCACCATCTTCCGTTTTTAGAAAATATATTATACAGTGCCTGAGTAAAAGATAAAATGTTGTAGTTCATCTTTCAGTCTTTTGCCAACTCTAACTGTTAAATATCTTTTGAACTCTTACTTTTCCTTCAAGGATTCAAAACAGGCCATTATTTTGTGATATTAATTTATCAGGTGGAACTAAAATCTCAAGATACCGGATCTTACTTTTTCAGGAACAGATGAAACAGCAGCAGTGGCAGCAGCAGCAACAGCAAGGTGTACTTCCACAGACTGTTCCTTCACAGCCATCCAGTGGTACTGTCCCTCCTCCACCACACAGACCTCTTTATCAGCCCATGCAGCCTCACCCTCAGCATTTGGCTTCCATGGGTTTTGATCCAAGGTGGCTCATGATGCAGTCCTACATGGATCCTCGAATGATTTCAGGAAGACCTGCTATGGATATTCCACCCATTCATCCTGGTCAGTTGAATTTGCATTTATAGTTTTACAGGATCAAAATTGTTTTTTCCCTGCTTTTAGTTTCAGTTCCTTTGAGAGTTGTAATCTAGGAAAAACTTAAACCTCTAGATTTTTAATCGGAAAATTATATAACTTTCAGCATCAAGTAATTAAATGTCTGCCACTCATATCACCTATGTGGCAAGAACAAATTATTAGTTTGTTTCTGTTTTGTAAGTATTATTTAAAACTTTTTAGATGGAAATAATTCTCTGTCTTATTAGCAGTATCTGTTATTGGCTACATTGTTGTTGTTCTTTAAAGTGTTTTCAGCATTTTACTTTTGTCCATGTGTTATATATATTCCTTTTGAAGTTCCTCCTCTATCATTTACCAGCCTAACACTTAAATTTCTTTATAAGTTAGGGGAAAAAAAACAAGTGAATTAGCAGTCTTTTATGGAATCCATCAGAATAAATCTAGATAATCTGTTACCAGAATGTTACAGAGAAAAATTTAGGGATGATAAGCTGATCACAAATCATGTTTTGATTTTTAAATTTATACTGGTATTTGGAAATTTAAATGCCATATTTTTTAGAATATTGACCAACTAAGGTAGGTTAATGGAATCCAGAAAAGAATTTTCTCTGAAAGTTATCATGGTATAATTTATAATGTTTGTATTGATATCCAGAGTCATAATACTTGGTATCTGATTTTTATACACATATTTCTTTCTTTTGAAGTAAAACAGGCTGCCATTGTGATTTTGCTTATTTTGCTTCCTTAGTTTTTAAATGCAATCTTTATTTAACAGCAGTGATAAAATCTCATTCACAGAACCCTTACATAATTTCCACCAATCTTTTACTGTAGGAAAAAAATACTTTTAATATAGAGAATTCCATGTCTATCATGTTTTGTTTCTTTCATTTTTCAAAATCCTCATTTAATTTTTTATGAACTTTTGTTACAGGAATGATTCCTCCTAAACCATTAATGAGAAGAGACCAGATGGAAGGGTCACCAAACAATTCTGAGTCATTTGAGCATATAGCTCGATCTGCAAGAGATCATGCAATTTCCCTTTCTGAGCCTCGTATGCTGTGGGGGTCAGATCCCTATCCTCATGCTGAGCCTCAACAAGCAACTACTCCCAAAGCAACAGAAGAGCCTGAGGATATAAGGTAATAAATTATTTCAATTTAATAGACTATACAGAATATTTTGGTAATAGGAAAACTATGGTGTTTCTGAAGATCATTCCAATTTAGGACGGAACCATAAATCTGTTTCCTTCTATTTAATTTAGCATATTAGACTTATTCTTTGGATATATTCTCTGTATTCGTTAGGGCATTTTGTAACATGGTTCTGTACTGAATTGTATGCTGTAATTTAGTATTAGATGTTGAAATTGGCGGGGTTTTCTTGAAATAGGAACTTGTTCTGTTATTCAGGCTGGAGTGCAGTGTTACAGTCTTGGCTCACTGCAGCCTTCACCTCTTAGACTCAAGTGATCCGCTTACCTCAGCTTCTCAAGTAGTTTGAGACTACACACGTGCACCACCACACCCTGCTAATCTGTATATTTTTTGGAGAGATGGCGTTTTGCCATGTTGCACAGGCTGGTCTTGAACTCCTGGGCTCAAGCAGTTTGCCTGCCTTGACCTCCTAAAGTGCTGGGATTACAGGTGTGAGCCACCATGTGCAGCCACTTGGCAAGTCTTTAATTTAGAGTAGGTATGAAGAAATTTAAGTATGTCTACAACACTTATGTAGTAACTAAAGTGTAAATGTAATTTTTCCATCAGTGAGCCCTTTTTTTTTTTTTTTAACTTTCTTTTTTTTTGAGATGGAGTTTCGCTCTTGTTATCCAGGCTGGAGTGCAATGGTGTGATCTCGGCTCACCACAACCTCCGTCTCCTGGGTTCAGGCAATTCTCCTGCCTCAGCCTCCTGAGTAGCTGGGATTATAGGCACACGCCACCATGCCCAGCTAATTTTTTGTATTTTTAGTAGATGGGGTTTCACCATGTTGACCAGGATGGTCTCGATCTCTTGACCTCGTGATCCACCCGCCTCGGCCTCCCAAAGTGCTGGGATTACAGGCGTGAGCCACCGCGCCCGGCCCAAGCCTTTTTTTTAAACAGTATTTTAGGTAACATTTTTAAGGCCAAAATAAGGAGAAATAGAATAATGCAAAGTTAACTTTGAAGTGGCAGACAATTGGTGGTAATAATTTATAGTCATATAGTTAGAACTTCCTATTTTTTTATGGAGTATTTTTTTCGTAATGTTTTATAAGTATTTGTAATTAATTGGGACACATAGGCTTACTATAGTGTACTCTTTTATTCTAGGTGGAAATTATTAGAAATTCACATTAGCATGGTCTTAACTTTGTTTTTCCTTAAGGAATAAACTTCATTTATTTATTTACATTTTGTATTTTTATTTTTTGAGAAGGGTCCCACTCTGTCAGCCAGGCTGGAGTGCAGTGGTGCAATCACAGCTCACTGCAGCCTTGACCTCCCAGGCTTAAGTGATCATCCCACCTCAGCTTCCTGAGTAGCTGGGACTGTAGGCATTAGATGTTGAAATTGGCAGGTTTTTTTTTTTGAAATAGGAACTTGCTCTGTTACTCAGGCTAGAGTACCCAGCAATTTTTATATTTTTTGTAGAGACAATTTTGTCCTGTTGCCCTGGCTGGTCTCAAACTCCTGGGCTCAAGTGATCCTCCTCCCTCAGCCTCCCAAAGTGCAAGGATAATAGGCATGAGCCACTGCTCCAAGTCCATTTATTTTTAATAGTGGCAAAAACCACTTAGAACATTAGATCTACCCTCCTAACAAAAATTTAATTATACAGTACCATGTAGTTAACTGTAAGCACAATGTTCTACAGCATATCTCCACAACTTTTTTTTATCTTGCGTAACTGAAACTTTATACCAGTGAAATAACAGTGCCCTATTTCCCCCTAGTCCAGCCCCTGGTAGCCACCATTATGGTTTCTGCTTTGATAAGGTTGATTACTTTACATTCCTCATGTAAGGTATTTGTCCTAACTTACTTACTTCACTTAAGCATAATGTCCTCAGGGTTTATCCATGTTATAGCACACGGCAGTATTTCCTTTATTTTTACCCCTGAATAATATTCTGTTGTATGTGTATACCACATTTTCTTTATCCATTAAGATATTGGATATTTAGGCTGTTACCTCTTGGCTATTGATAGTAATTCTCTAAACTTTTTATGTAGAGAGAGATTCTCATTATGATTAAGAGTCATTGTTTTCTGTTTTATATTTAGAGGGATTATTTTGTTGTATACTTACATGTGGGAAGGATTGCTATGTTGGTTATACCTTTGAATTCTTATTATCGTAGGCCTGAAGCTGCATTGGATCAGGAACAGATTACTGCTGCTTATTCTGTAGAACATAATCAATTGGAGGTTCATCCAAAGGCAGACTTTGTCAGAGAATCAAGTGAGGCAGAAGTGCAAAAGTTTTTAAGCAGATCTGTGGAAGATGTTAGACCTCACCATACTGACACAAGTAATCAATCTGGTTGTTTTGAAGTACCTGATCAAAAGACCTTATCCACTCCTCAAGAGGAGCGGATTTCAGCTGTAGAAAGTCAACCTTCCCGGAAAAGAAGTGTTTCCCATGGATCTAATCATACGCAAAAACCAGATGAGCAGAGAAATGAACCATCTGCAAGCATTCCTAAAGTAACCAGCAGATGCATTGATTCAAAAGAACCAACAGAAAGGCCAGAGGAGAAACCAAAAAAGGAAGGCTTTTTACGATCTTCCGAAGGACCAAAACCTGAAAAAGTATATAAATCTAAATCAGAAACTCGTTGGGGTCCACGACCAAGCTCCAACAGAAGGGAAGAAGGTAACGATAGACCTGTGAGAAGATCGGGTCCCATTAAAAAACCTGTACTTAGAGATATGAAAGAGGAACGAGAACAGAGGAAGGAGAAAGAAGGAGAAAAAGCCGAAAAGGTCACTGAAAAAGTAGTTGTAAAGCCTGAAAAGATGGAAAAGAAGGATCTTCTTCCTTCTGCACCACCACCTCAGCCACCAGCACCGATTCAGCCACAGTCCGTTCCACCACCAATTCAACCAGAAGCAGAGAAAATTCCTTCACCTGAAACTGCAACTTTGGCTCAAAAACCATCTCAGGATACTGAGAAGCCTCTGGAACCTGTGAGTAGTGTTCAGGTAGAGCCTGCAGTTAAGACTGTAAACCAGCAGACTGTGGCAGCACCAATAGTCAAAGAAGAAAAACAACCTGAGAAAGTTACCAGCAAAGACCTTGTGATAGAGAGGCCTCGAACAGACTCAAGACCAGCAGTTAAAAAAGAATCAACTTTGCCTCCCAGGACCTACTGGAAAGAAGCTAGAGATAGAGATTGGTTTCCAGATCAAGGATACAGAGGTCGAGGCCGAGGTGAATATTACTCCAGAGGTCGAAGCTATAGAGGTTCTTATGGAGGGCGTGGCAGGGGTGGTAGAGGACATACTCGAGATTATCCTCAATACAGAGACAATAAGCCCAGAGCAGAGCATGTACCCTCAGGGCCTCTCAGACAGCGAGAAGAAAGTGAAACACGAAGTGAGAGCTCTGATTTTGAAGTTGTCCCCAAAAGAAGACGACAGCGGGGTTCAGAGACTGATACAGACAGTGAAATTCATGAAAGTGCAAGTGACAAGGACAGTTTAAGTAAAGGCAAACTTCCCAAAAGAGAGGAACGACCTGAAAACAAAAAGCCTATAAAGCCTCAGTCTTCTTTCAAGCCTGATAATCAGGTTCGAATAGATAATAGACTGCTAGAAAAGCCTTATGTAAGGGATGATGATAAATCTAAACCAGGCTTTCTTCCTAAAGGAGAGCCTACAAGGAGAGGCAGAGGGGGAACATTCAGGCGTGGTGGAAGGGATCCTGGAGGCCGTCCATCACGCCCTTCCACTTTACGAAGGCCACCTTATCGGGACAATCAGTGGAACCCAAGGCAGTCAGAAGTTCCTAAACCAGAAGATGGAGAGCCACCAAGAAGACATGAGCAGTTTATTCCTATAGCAGCAGATAAACGACCTCCAAAATTTGAGCGAAAATTTGACCCAGCTAGAGAAAGGCCTCGAAGGCAGCGTCCTACCCGACCACCAAGGCAAGACAAGCCGCCTCGATTTAGACGGCTAAGAGAGAGGGAGGCTGCTTCAAAATCAAATGAGGTAGTAGCAGTGCCCACAAATGGCACAGTTAATAATGTGGCTCAAGAACCAGTTAATACTGTTGGGGATATTTCGGGGAATAAGACACCAGATTTATCTAATCAGAACTCTTCAGATCAGGCAAATGAAGAATGGGAAACAGCTTCCGAAAGCAGTGATTTCAATGAGAGGCGAGAGAGGGATGAAAAAAAAAATGCTGACTTGAATGCACAAACAGTTGTAAAGGTCGGAGAGAACATTTTGCCTCCAAAGAGGGAAATTGCAAAAAGAAGTTTTTCTAGTCAGAGACCAATAGATCGCCAGAATCGACGTGGCAACAATGGTCCACCCAAATCAGGAAGGAATTTCTCAGGTCCTAGAAATGAAAGGAGAAGTGGCCCACCATCAAAAAGTGGGAAGAGAGGGTGAGTACTTTGTTTTAAACATAGTTGATTTTGCACCTTTAAAGAAGCTGAAAGTAGAGTTGATGAATTACGTAAGGAGCCAGTCTACAGAGAGGACCAAAAAACATTGTTCTTCCCAGATGCTTTATTTTCTGTTCTCAAAGTGTAAGGGTACTTAAGGAAGAGAAGTTAGGGTATCTTAGGAGTCTTTGCCTCCTAAGTTACATTTTCCAGAGGACTCCTTGGAAACTAGAAGCTTTGGAAAAATTTGTGCATCTTGCGGGGGGATATGTACAATGTCCTTATTTGGTAAGTTATCTTACCTGATGAGTTGCCCTCCCTTCTTTTTCAGTTTCTCCTTATAAACCTCTAGTGCTACACAGGTATCCTCTAAGATTTCAATTAATGTTATAACCATATACTTTATCACTCTATACTGGTTTCTTGAGAATTAGTATTGAACCTTAAGGATAAATTGTATTCTCATCTTGAGTTACAAATCTGTAATCAACAGTCATCTAGAGAGAGGCCCAGAAAACAAAACCAAGGACACCAATAGCATGGCAATGGATTTTTTTAAAAAAGAATTTTTCTAAAGTGGCCTTAAAAAAAAAAAAAAAAAAAACGTAAGGCGTTGGTTATAGTAAGCTAGTATTGATTTCTTTAGTATTAGAAAACATTATAAAATAGCAGTTAAGATTCAGAGTGCCTAGGTTCAAATCTAGGCTCTGGTACTTTCTAGTTGCTTCCCTTTTGCTTCCTCACCAATAAAATGGGGAGAAAATAACAGCACTTAATGTGTGAAGATACTAAGATGATACTTGTGATGCAGTTAATACCTTGTGTATAGTAAGTAGTCGTTATTATGTGTTCCCTGCTTTTAGACCAATTGTAAGATTTGCAGCCTGAGCTGATAAGAATTTAAGAATTTATTTGGACTGCACGGTATTAATCTGAGGTCCTTAGTTTTACATACTTAGCACTTCAGGTTACTATACTTGTAAGGTATATTTGTCTACTTTCTGTTGATATAACTGAATACCTGAGACTAGGTAATTTATAAAGAAAAGAAATGTATTTCTTGCAAATCTGTTGACTGCAAAATCCAAAGTTGAGGTACCACATCTTATGAGGGCCTTCTTGTTGGTAGAGACTCTGCAGAGTCCCAAGGCGGCATGCTTATCACATGGTGAGGGGGCTCACAAGAGGTGGCAGAACTGGCTTTTATAACAGACCCATTCATGATAATTAACCAACTCCCTTGATAACACATTCATTAACCTGTTAATCCATGAATGGATCAGTCCATTCAGAAGGACAGTTACCTCCCTAAAGTCCCCACCTCTCACCGCTGCTGCATTGGGGATCAAGTTTCCGACACATAAACTTTTTTGTTTTCTTTTTGAGATGGAGTCTCACTCTGTCACCCAGGCTGGAGTGCAGTGGCATGAACTCAGCTCACTGCAACCTCCGACCCCTGGGTTCAAGCAATTCTCCTGGCTAAGCCTCTCTAGTAGCTGGGATTACAGGTGTGTGCTACCATGCCCAGCTAATTTTTATATTTTTAGGAGAGACAGGGTTTTGCCATGGTAGCCAGGCTGGTCTCAAACTCCTGGCAGGTAATCCGCCTGGCTTCGCCTCTCAAAGTGCTGGGATTACAGGCGTGAGCTACTGCCCAAACATGAATTTTGAGGGATACATGCAAACCACAGCTTTAGGGAAAGTATTTTTGCTATTCCAGATAATTTTTAAAAGGGAAATTTTAAACTTGGAATTTGAACATCCCTTTAAAATTCCAAGAGAATCAGGATAACCAAAATACTCAGCAGGATAGTTCATTTGCTGTAACCAAACTATTAGAATTTTAAGTAACAATACTCAGGGACTATTTTGATATGATTTTTGTGCCATGTAGATAGATAGCAATAACTTTGAACCTGTAGAAATGGCAGTGACTAATTATAATCGAATGTTTTATAAGAGTACCATGTAGAAGAAATGAACTCATTCTTCAAATGTTTGAGGTTATGGCCAGGCACCTAGTAAGCTTTTATCTTGAGTAATACGATAGGCTAAGGTGGAAATGAATTAGTACACACCCATTTCCCATGATCATTTTCACTTGGAAATTTTTTTTAAAAAGCCTGAAAGTTATTCTTTTAGGAAATAAGAACTGTTAAGAACTGTAGGAGATAACATTTGGTTTTTGAAGCGAATTATTTCCATATTAAAGGTTTTTCAAGTAATTATATCAATGTGTAAATCTGATAGTATTTTTTAAAATGTACATAGTTGTAATTATGGAATGCTTTTTAAAATTTTTGTTTTTATATGCTGGCCACTTTTGGAGAGCATTCATTTGTGAATACTTTGAACTTGCTTGGATCACAGAAATTTTCTGCTATAAACTGTTAATTAGCTCATTTATAAAATGATAGACAAATAGACTCTAAGAACTTCTGGTATAATTAGAATTGTAGAATATAATTGCTGGAAAGAACTCTAGGGAGCTAGTCTACTTTATTAGGAAAATTGGTTTTAGTGAGATTGTATTCAACAGAAGGCACTAATGCTTGTTTGGTTACAGTTAGGGTTTTCTATCCCAACAGTGTTTCATCTTAGAATGAACTTCAGAAACTGCCAATAAGCATTTTTCTTTTGTTTGGATAGGTTGAAATAGTAATATCTCAAGATATTTTTTTGTAGGCCATTTGATGACCAGTCTGCAGGCACAACTGGGGTTGACTTTGTCAATGGCAGCTCTGCACACCATCAGGAAGGAGTATCTAATGGTACAGGACAGAAGAACTCCAAAGATTCTACTGGGAAAAAACGAGAAGACCCCAAACCAGGTCCTAAAAAACCCAAAGAGAAAGTGGATGCTCTGTCACAGTTTGATCTCAACAATTATGCAAGTATGTCCTAGGTTCCTTTCATTTCATTTGTTTATTTGTTACATTTTAAAATGTAGATGCCACAATTAAGTCTTCTAAGAAGGAAAGAGTTGGATGTTCAAGGTACACATAGTGGCTGATTATGAAACACTAATTTTATGAACTTAAGCTAAAATAACTCCAGCTTTTAGTGTAGCCTTGAACACTTAATAAAATTTTTGTTAAAAATAATCAATCCAACAGCATTGCACTATTCTTCAAAATAAAGGGGAAGAAAAATAAACACTCTGCTTTGCCAGATTTGAGAACACACAGAAATCCGAATTAAGATTCTTAGTTATATCAGTATAGATGCTGTATTATTAATAGAAAAGAAATGTTAAATTCAGTGAGTTATGACCTTGGTAAAATTGGTATCTAAGATAAGGCAAATAGAGAATAAATAGTAGGACAAGGGGCATTGTCACTGTGGATAAATATTTTAGGAAAGCCATGAAGTAATAGAGGATCAAATGTGAAGGATAACACAAGCAACAAGAAGATTTTGGATGAGGAAACAGACATGGAATATCTGTGTATAGACATTTGTATATGTGAAATGTGCTACTTGCCATTCATTTGGATGAAACTGGAAATACTGAATAAAATTGAGAGATTTCCTAAGTTTAGACCAGATAGTTGTAATTAATAGTAGCAAGGGGAAAGTTGGGTTAGTTGCAGTTACTCCCATTTTAGAGATATAAATGAGGTTTTTCTTTCGTTTGCCCAAATGTTATTTGTACATATTAAGCCCTGATTTGAGCCCAACTCATGGACATTATTTTTAACCAGTGGTTCTCAAAATGTGGTCCCCAGATCATCAGCATCACCTGGAAATTTGTGAGCAATGCAAATTCTTCATTTGTTTGTTTGTTTGGAGACAGAGTCTTACTCTGTTGCCCAGGTTGGTGTGCAGTGGCAGTCTTGGCTCATTGCAACATCTGCTTCCTGGACTCAAGCAATTCCCCAACCTCAGCTTCCCGAGTAGCTAGGACTAGAAACATGAGCTACCATGCCTGGCTAATTTTTTTTTTTTTTTGGGTAGAAATGGGTTTTTGCCATGTTGTCCAGGATGGTCTCAAATCCCAGAGCTTAAGCCATCTGCCCGCCTCGGCCTTCCAAAGTGCTGGGATTACAGGCATGAGCTACCACGCCTAGCCATAATATTGCTATATTAAGACTCTATATATTTCTGAAGTGGTGATAGAAATTAAGCTCTTTATTTCAGCTCATTCCAGTTATCTTTAAGAGTTAGTCATCTTTAGTTCTTTTTCCTGATAACATTGTTTAAGTAATATCTCTAATCTAAAATGTTAAAAAGAAGAGGGCATTGGAAACTGAAAGTAGTGTTCAAATTTCCATAAATGCTACATGCAATTGGGTGAACTAAGGAAGTTGAAATAATAAGATAGGCTTTACACACACATTTTAATGTAAGTGAAAAACTGAGGTCAATTTAGAATTATGATGAGGTTTTTCCACATGAAATAAGGTGTGTGTGACATCCTTTGAAAAGACTTTTCATTGAAATGAGAATATGCTTCATTTTACAGAGTTAATGAGTTTTAAAAGGATTCTAAAAAAGAGATATAAGCGTCTTAGATAAATTGGAATCAACTGGATTTTTTTCTTCTGAAATCAAGTTTCACTCTTTTTTTTTAAAGACAGCCTTGCGCTGTCACCAGGCTGGAGTGCCGTTGTGTGATCTCAGCAACCTCCACCTCCTGGGTTCAAGTGATTCTCCTGCTTTAGCCTCCTGAATAGCTAAGATTACAGGCACGTGCCACCATGCCCAGCTAATTTTTTGTATTTTATTAGAGACTTTAGTGGAGGGTTTTACCATGTTGGCGAGGCTGCTCTCAAACTCCTAACTTCAAGTGATCTGCCTGCCTCTGCTTCCCAAAGTGCTGGGATTACAGGTGTGAGCCATTGCACCTGGCCAAAATCAGCTTTCTATTAGAAAAATGGAATAACAGTAATAGGGTTTTTGTTTGTTTTTTTTTTGTTGTTGTTGTTGTTGTTTTTGTTTTTGTTTTGGGTGAGACGGCGTCTCTCTTTGTCACCCAGGCTGGAGTACAATGGCGTGATCTCAGCTCACTGCAACCTCTGCCTCCCAGGTTCAAGCAATTCTCCTAACTCATCCTTCTGAATAGCTGGGTCTACAGGCATGTGCCACTATGCCCAGCTAGTTTGTTTGTTTTTATTTTTATTTTTTTTTTTGGTATTTTTAGTTGAGAGAGGGTTTCATCGTGTTGGCCAGGCCAGTCTTAAACTCCTGACCTCATGTGGTCTACCTGCCTTGGCCTCCCAAAGTGCTGGGATTACAGGTGTATGCCACCATGCCCAGCCAGTTTCTAAAAAGTGTTCATTTCATTTTCATTTCATCTCTCAGTCTTTATGTTAATGCTAAGTTTTAGTTATTTTAGAAGAATTGTTTGTAGATAGTTTTCCTGTGGCCCGTCCCTGGATCATATACCTATGTTGCCATACCTAACAAGTATCACCTTCCCCTGTTGCCGTACTTAACAGGTTGTCACCATCCTGAATTGTATACTTGTTTCCAAGAAAAATATTTTTATTGTATGTGTAATTTCCAATTAAAACATATTTTGTATTTTTGAAAATTGAATTTATTTAAATTACTTTACCCTTTCTTGATAGTTATAATTGTTCAGACGTTATACCTGTAATAAAAAATTACATCACCTTAGCTAATTTTTCTTGGAAATATTATTTGATGGATTTATATTTCACATACTCACTGGGATATAGAATAATTTTAAGATAGCCAAAATAATGAATGGTTAGTTGGAAAATAAGTTGAAAAATGATCTTGAGTTTTTCATCCCCTCGGTAATTCTGGTATGTGTTCACCTATCCTACCTTATATTCACACACAGCTTACACATTTATTTTAATTTATTAGCTTATTTATTTATTGAGACCAGGTCTCGCTCTCCCAGGCTGGAGTGCAGTGACATGATGGCAGCTCACTACAGTCTCAACCTCCCCAGCTGAAATGATCCTCCTACCTTAGCCTCCCGAGTAGCTGGGACCACAGGCGTGAACAAAAATGCTAATTTTTGCATTTTTTTTATAGAGACAGTGTTTCACTGCATTGCTATATACAATATTTATTTTTAACGACTCCACACTGTAGACAAGGGTCTACATAAAACAGAGACATTAAGAGTCATAAGACCAGCTAGGCTGGTCATCTTACCTTAAACAAATCAACTTATTTCATTTTTTAAAAACAATATTTATTTATTTGTGTTTGTTTTTAAAGTAGAGACAGGGTCTCCCCATGTTCCCCATGCTGGTATTAAACTGCTGGCCTCAAATGATCCTCCCACTTCGGCCTCCCATCATGCTGAGATTACAAACATGTGCCGCAGCACTAAGCCAGTTTATTTCATTTTTTGAAAAAGATAAATAATAATAGCAGCCACCTCTTAGAATGGTTAGATGCAAATGAGGTAGAATGCTATATAGATCTTTTAAAGCACTATACAGATCTGAGGCTAACAGAGGTTTAAGACATAGGATAATTTTGTTTTCTGTATTTTGTTTTTTGTTTTTTTTTTCTTTTTTAAAGTCATTACCTCTGTATTACTTAAAGAAAGAAAAAAGACCTGCGTCATTCAAAACAAGTATTTTTCGGATAGAGTCTTACTCTGTCACCGGGGCGGCAGTGCTGTGGCACTGTCTCTGCTCGTTGCAACCTCCACCTCCCAGGTTCAAGCTATTCTTATGCTTCAGCCACCCGAGTATCTGGGACTACAGATGTGCACCACCACACCCATGTAATTTTTATATTTTTAGTAGAGACAGGGTTTTGCCATGTTGGCCAAGCTGGGCTGAAACTTCTGACCTCAAGCAATATGCCCGTCTCAGCTTCCAAAAGTGCTGAGATTATAGATGTGAGCCACTGCACCTGGCCAGTTTTAGGATTTTTATTTAAAACTTTAATTCTGTGAAATCTTTTTCAAATCTTTACAATGAATGGCCATGCTATAGGGTGGGAAATAGGTTATATACAGTATAAGTTACAGGAACTAGGCCTTTGGCTAGTTTTAAAAAAAGTACTACTGTACTAAACATTTTTATTAACCTTTTCATTTGAAACACAAAATATTTTAAATTCTTTTTCATACCCAAAGGTGTTGTTATAATTGATGATCATCCTGAAGTAACAGTAATTGAAGATCCCCAATCAAATTTGAATGATGATGGTTTTACCGAAGTGGTATCCAAAAAACAACAAAAACGTTTACAGGATGAAGAACGCCGAAAGAAAGAAGAACAAGTCATACAGGTTTAAATCTTGTTTCAGCTTGTTGCTAGTTATTTGGATTTGTTGCCCAAAGTATATTAGCAAATGGTCAAGGTTTCTGTCTACTTGTAAAGTCAATGCTATATTCGTTTTTCAAGTGTTAGGATTGTCATCATCTTCCCAACTTATAACCATTTTGACTGGAATCAAAGGAAATTTTAAATAAAATATAAGGACTGTAGCTCCTTATATTTTGACTTAGAGCAAAGACTATCTTTACTTTAACAACATATTGTATACTGGGGACACCTTATTTGCCCCAAGGCAGAGTTGAGTTGATTTTAAATTATCTTGGGAAGCTTAATGAACACAAATGTCATGAACCAGTAAATTTTGGATTTCTGACTTACTAAAGTATTTATTGTAATCTATGTTAGTTCACTTAAATACACAGTATGAATCAAGATAAATTATTCAGTTTAATTTCATATAACCTTTTATTTAGGAAGGTAAAGTAGTAGTGTATCTATCCTATATCATAACATACCAGCCACACTGCCCAAATTAATGTCTGTGGCAAACATATGAGTTAAGACTAAATAGCATTTTTGTTAGCTCAGGTAAGGTTTGCCGTCAAATGAATTTACTGCAAACTTTCTTAGTTCTTGAATTTCAAAATTGTGTACCTGTATGTCACAAATGTGTAATACCTGTTTGTCTTTTGTCTCTATATCATCTTGGCTTCTCATCATTTAAAATCTTATTAGCAACCCTGAGATTTTTGCTGTATGAGGATATATTCTGAAAAGTAAACAAGCCAAGTTAGTGGGAATTAGTTTTGTTAAAAATTGCATTTATGAACTGTTGCTTTCAGCTGCATTATTGACAAAAATGATCCCTATTAATTTTTTAAGGTCTGGAACAAAAAGAATGCAAATGAAAAAGGAAGAAGTCAGACTTCTAAGCTTCCTCCAAGATTTGCCAAAAAACAGGCTACAGGGATCCAGCAAGCACAGTCTTCACCCTCAATTCCACCCCTAGCTTCAGCTCCACTTCCACCTTCAACCTTAGCTTCAGCTTCAGCCTCAACCTCAGCTCCAGTTCCAGCAACCTTAACTCCAGTTCCAGCCTCAACCTCAGCTCCAGTTACTGCCTCAACTTTAGCTCCAATTCTGGCCTCAACCTCAGCTCCAATTCAAGCCTCACCCTTAGCTCCAGTTTCAGCCTCAGCCTCAGTCTCAGCTTCAGCTCCAGCTTGTACATCAGCTGCAGCTATAACCTCTTCTTCAGCTCCAGCCTCAGCCCCAGCTCCAACCCCCATCCTTGCCTCAGTTTCAACCCCAGCTTCTGTCCCCATTCTTGCCTCAGCCTCTATTCCCATTCTTGCTTCAGCCCTAGCACCAACTTCAGCTCCAGCGTCAGCCCCGGCAGCCTCTTCCCCAGCTGCCCCAATCATCACAGCACCAGCTGTCCCAGCCTCAGCCCCAGCCGCCTCAGTCTCACTTGTTCCTGCCTCAGCTTCCGCCCCAGCCCCAGCCCCTAGCCCAGTCTCAGCCTCAACTCCTGCCCCCTCTGCCCCAGCCCAGACTCAAGCACAGACCCACAAACCAGTCCAGAATCCACTACAGACTGCATCACAGTCTTCAAAACAGCCACCACCATCAATTAGGCTGCCTTCAGCTCAAACACCTAATGGTACAGATTATGTAGCCACAGGAAAATCCATCCAGACCCCACAGTCACATGGCACTCTGACAGCTGAATTATGGGATAACAAGGTGGCCCCACCAGCTGTGCTGAATGATATCTCTAAGAAATGTAAGTGTGCAAATGAGAAATGAGGGGCGGGGAATGGCATGGGAATACTGAGGGTTCTTTTCAATTTTATTTGTATACCCATTAAGTGTTTTCTAGACATTATTTTTTATTGTAGGAAAAAGTAGTAATCCTCTCTTAACTTTCTTAAAATTTTCGTTTTAAGTATGTTTAACAAGCATTTTATGGAAATAATTTTGTGTTGATGAGAAAATAATAGGCAATGTTTGAGGGGGGCTTGTCCATGCATACCTCATTTGATTACACTTTGTGGACACTACATTTTTAACAAATTAAAAGTTCATGGTAACTGTGTCAAGCAAGTCTTTTGGTATCACTTTTCCAATAGCATGTGCTCCTTTCATGTTCCATGTCACATTTTGGTCATTCTTGCAATATGTTAAATTTTTCGTCATTTATCTGTTAGGGTTGTCAGTTAGTTATCTTTGATATTGTAAGTTTCAGGGTACCATGAACACCCAAATAAGATGGTAAACTTAACTGATAAATGTTTTATGTGTTCTGACCACTCCATTGACCAGCTGTTCCCTGATCTCTACTTCTTCTTGACCTCTCTATTCTCTAAGAACTCAACAATATTGAAATTAGGCCAATTAATAACCCTCTAGTGGCCTCTAAGTATTCAAGTGGATGGAAGACTAACATATGTCTCACTTTAAATGCTGGAAATAGTTAAGCTTAGTGAAGAAGGCATGGTGAAAGTCAAGATAAGTCAAAAGTTAAGTGCTACTTCAGTAGTCAGCACTAATGATAAGAAAGTAAAATAGCCTTTTTGCAGATACAAAATTTTAGTGGTCTGGAGAGCAGATCAATCCAGCTGCTCTCAATTCCCTTAACCCACAGCCTAATCCAAAGCAAGTCCCATATCTCTATTCAATGCTGTGATACCTGAGAGAGGTGAGGAAGCTGCCAAAGAAAAGTTTGAAGCTAGCAGAGGTTGGTTCGTGGAGTTTAAGGAAAGCAGCATCTCTATTACATTAAAGTGCAAGGTAAAGCTGCAAGTTACCCAGAATATCCAAAGCTGAGAAATTGATAAAGGAGGCTACATTAAATAATAAATTTTTAATGTAGACAAACAGCCTTGTATTGGAAGAAGATGCCATCTTAGGCCTTTCATGGCTATCGAGGAGAAGTCAACGCCTGACTTAAAAGGACAGGCTGGCTCTCTTGTTAAGGGCTAATGTATCTAGTGACTTGAAGCTGAAGCCAGTACTCATTTACCATGTTTAAAATCCTAGAGCCCTTAGAAAAGTATGCTAAATCTACTCTGCCTGTACTCTAGAAATGGAACAACAAAGCCTAGATGACATCACATCTGTTTACAAAATGGCATATCTAATTTTTTTTTTTTTTTTGAGACAGTGTTTCACTCTTGTTGGCCAGGCTGGAGTGTGGTGGCACAATCTCAGCTCACTGCAGCCTCTGCCTTCGGGTTGCAAGCAATTCTCCTGCCTCAGCCTCCTGAGTAGCTGGGACTATAGGGGCACGCACCACCACGCCTGCCTAATTTTGTATTTTTAGTAGAGACAGGCAGGGTTTTGCCTGGTTTGAGACCAGGCTGGTCTCAAACTCAATCCACTGTGCCTGGCCCGTACATATTGTTTTTAAGCCCACTGTAGAGACCTACTGCTCGGGGGAAAAATACTCAAAAGCTTTCCTTCAAAATATGATAAGCTTGTGGACAGTGCACCTAGTCACCCTAGAGTTGTGAAGAAGATGTACAGGAAGGTTTATGTTTTCATACCTTCCAACATGGCATCCATTCTGCAGTCCATGGATCAAGAAGTATTTTGACTTTCAAGTCTTATTATTTAAGAAATACATTTTGCCACAGTTTCCATAGACGGTGATTCCTCTGATGGATCTGGCCAAAGAAATTTGAAAACCATATGGAAATGATTTACCATTTTAGATTCCTTTAGGAACATTCATGATTCATGGGAAGATGTCAGAATATCAACATTAATAGGAGTTTGGAAGAAGTTGATTATAACTCTTATAGATGACTTGGAGGAATTCAAGACAATCAGCGGAGGAAATAACTGATGCAAAGAAAGTTGTTCCTTGTGATGGAATCTACTCCTGGTGAAGAAGATGCTGTGGATCTAGACTATTTCATAAACTTAGTTGATTAAACAGCAATGGGATTTGAGACTGTTGACTCCAGTTTTGAAAGAAGTTCTGCTGTTTGGGTAAACAGCATCACATGCTACAGAGAAATGATTCATGAAAGGAAGAGTCAGTCGATGTTACAGATTTTATTATTATTTTAAGTAACTGCCACAGCCATGCTAGTTTCAGCAAACCCCATCCTGGTCAGTTAGCAGCCATCAACATTTCTACCGGCAAGACTCCACCAGCAAAAAAATTATGATTCAAAGGCTAAGATGATGATTAGCTTCTTTTTTAGCAATAGTTTTTTAAAAATTAAAGTACGTAACTTTTTTACTACATGATGCTATTACATATTAGACTGTAGTCTAATGCAAACATAACTTTGTTATGCACTAGGTAAACCAGAAAATTAGTGTGACTTGTTTTATTGCAATACTTCCTTTATTGCAGTGGTCTGGAACTGAACCCACAATATTCTGAGGTATGCCTGTATGTTGAAACATACGAATCTTTTTAAGTGTGATTTGAAAAGTGATTATAGTAGGAGATTAAGGAAAGGGTTAAATGGTTAGAGGTTATTAGACTGTAAATCTTAATGGTCATGTTTTTTATGGCTTCTTCTTTTCAGTAGGTCCCATTAGTCCACCACAGCCACCTTCAGTCAGTGCATGGAATAAGCCCTTAACATCGTTTGGATCAGCTGCATCATCAGAGGTAGGAATAGGCTTTTAACAACATTGATGGGGTCAATGTGCTGGGTTTTCCCTAAAACTTCAGTGTGACCGGGTGTGGTGGCTTACACCTGTAGTCCTAGCATGATGGGAGGATTGCTTGAGTCCAAGAGTTCGAGACCAGCCTGGGAAACATAGCAAGATCCTCTCTCTACTAAACAACAACAAAAATATAGGCAGGTGTGGAAGCATGTGCTTGTAGTCTCAGCTACTCTGGGGCTGAGGTTGGACTATCACTTGAGGCTGGGAGGTCAGGGCTTCAGTAACGACATAACTGTGCCACTGTACTCCAGCCTAGGTGATAGAGCAAGACCCCATCTTGGAAGCAAAACAAAACTTTTAGCATGCCTCAGAATTAACCTGGAGGGCAGTTAAAACAGCTTGCTGAGCCCCTTGCCCATAGTTCATGATTTATCAGTTCTGGGTTGAGGTTTGAGTAAATTTCTAACAGTTTCCCTCTTGCTGCTACATCTTTACATTTATAAGATGTGCCTCACTTTTAGACATTAAACACTTGTTTTCAATCTTGTCTCAAGAAGGATCTTACGATACAGAAAATAAAAGTGCAGTTACTGTTTTCTGGACTTTGCTCCCATGTTTCTATCTTGAGTAATTAAGTAGTGTAAGTACTTAGAAACTGTTTATAGCAGATTGTTATTCTAACATAATTTCTCAAACATTAAATTGGTAAATGACTGTTGGGGTCAGTGATTCTTCATTCATTCATTGAATGAACATTTATTAAGCACTCACAGTATTCTAGGCAGTGTTCTTACCCATGGGCTTACAAAACTGGGACTCAAAACAGTCAGAAAGCCCTACCCTCATGGGAACTTCCATTGTTGTATGAGGAGAAACCACTAATAAAAAAATAGCGTATGTTTAATGATGATCAGTACTGTGGAGAAAAACGAAGCAGGAAAGGTACATAAAGAATTTTCCAAGGTGCACGAAGACAGTTAATGTAGGGTGACCACAAAAGCCTACTTAGATAATGCTTGAGTTAAGGATTTGAAGGAGGTAAGAGAGCATGCTATTCAAATGTCTAAGGAAAAGAGATTCCAAGTTTAGCTAATAGCAAATATGAATGCTATGAGATAGGAGCATGCTTAGTTTATCTGAGGAAGTTCAGGGAAGTCCACGTGGCTGGAGTGAAGTAAGAGATAGAAAGAGAATAAATGAGGTTGGAGATCACACCTGAGTAGCAGGTGGATCCCGTAGCGCCTTTGGAAGAGGTAGGAAGACATTGGAGGGTTTTGAGCAAGGAGTGATAGGATCCGACTTTTAAAATTATTCTGGGTGGACCGTGAAAAATAATCTATAGGCGGCAAGAGTAGAAGTTAGGATATTTCAATAATTGAATGATGATAGTTTAAAACCTGGGAAGTGGCCTGAAAGGCCATAAGAAATAGTTGGTTCAGATTGAGCTAACAAGATTTACTAAAGTGTTAAATGTGGGGTATGAGAAGAGACAGAGGAGCCCAAGTTAGTGCCATAGTTTTTGAATTGAGCAGTAGGAAGTACTAGAATTTTCAGTAACTGAGATTGAAACACTATACATGGATCAGGTTCAGGGGGAAGATAAGGAGTTCAGTTTTTGACATGTTAGTTTTAATATGCTTATTATACCTCTGAGCGGAAATATCAAATAGGTAGTTGGATGTGAGTCTATAGTTCAGAAGAGTTCATCTAGTTTGAAGATAGGAATTTGAATCATTAGCATATAGATAACGTTTAAAGTGATGGAATTGTATAAGGTTACCAAGGGAGAATGAATTATTAGAGTAGTTAGGAAAGGGAATAAAAGATTAAGTCTTGGGGCTTTCTAACTCTAGGAAATGTAGGACTTGGAGAAGCTGAGTGATTAGAGAAGTATCCTAAAAGGAAAGTGAAAGATAAGTTCAAAGGAGGGATAGACTATTTAGTATGTCAGATGGCTGCTGGTAGGTCAAGTAATATAGGTGTTCAGTTGATGGTTGGAGTTATATAATGGTCACTGATGAGTTTGATATGAATATTATTGGTGAAATAGTAGGGATGAAAGCCTGGATGAAAGAGTGAGTTTAAGAGAAAATGAAACATGAGTACCATTGTTTCTCCATATCTGTGGAGATCGGTTCTCACCACCATAGAAACCAAAACCCAGGGATGCTCACGTCTCACATAAAATGAAGCAGTATTTGCATATAACCAATGTGCATCTTCCCTATGTACTTTAAATCATCTCTAGATTAATTATACACCTAACACAATGTAAATGCTATGTAAGTTGTTGTTACACCATATTATTTAGGGAATAATGACAAGAAAGAACATTCTGTATACTACTGACACAACCATTTATTATTTTTTTCTGAGTATTTTCCATCCATGTTGGGTTGAATCCACAGATGTAGAACCCACAAATAAGGAGAGCCAACTGTATATAGAAAGAACTTGAATGTCATTTTGCTAATAAAGGAGTACAGAAAAAATGGGGCAGTAGAAGAAGATACAATTGAGATTTTAATTTTTTTAATTTTAATTTTTGTATAGCCTACAGCTGCTAAAAGATTTTTAGTTTCTTTAAAGAAGTCTTCCTGGTACTTGTATCTCCACTCCAGTTTTCTGACTTAGTAGGTCTAGAGTAGGCCTCATCATCTGTTTTGATGTTACAGATTCTTCAGAGAACCCTGTACAGCTCAAGGGTCACTGCATTCAACATTTGAGAGTCTCAGTTTAATGCTTTGTCTTCTGCCTGTTGGTATTAGCATTATGATTAGCCACAGAGAGCATTTCAAGATTTTTCATACTGGTATGAAGGACAGAATGAAAGTTTCTTTCAAACTGCAAGATTTTTCTTGCAACTATTCTACAAGTTTATAGTGATAAATGGGTGTTTGCACTTGCCTTCAGTCAGTTGTGGAGCAAGATATTTTAGTGGTGTCTCCTTTTTCTATCATACTCTTTTCTTTGTTGTCTTTATGTTCTTTATATTTTCTGGATAGTTGATTTTTTGTGAATGTCTTACATGATTTTGAAGTTTCTCCTCATGATGAAATTTTGTGTTAGCAAAGTTGACATTTCATAGGATGGAAAGAATTCCCTAATGGAATTTTTCTTAGATTATTCCAGTGAAATAGAGATCTTAATGGTTAAAGTTATCAATGCTAGTTACACAACTAACCTTACTAAGACTTGATATATTATAATATTTTCTAAGCTTTTGTCATTCTTTTTTATGTATATTTCATAAACACTTTTGTTTTGAAGGATATAACATTCTCTAATAGTCATTAACTCAACAGTTTTCTATTAAATATATACTTAACATTTTTGTTTATACAGTTAATAGCCTTCACGGTCTACTTACTGCATCATTTTCTTTTCTAATACTAACTGTACACTAAGCTGACTGTAGAATTTCAACATTGACTAAAGCAGAGAAATTTTTATTCCAATTTACATCAGTATTTGCCTATACATCCATGTGTTGCCTAATATCAGAGGTGTATCCTGAGAAATGGGTCATTGTGTGAACATTATAGAGTCTACTTACAAAAACCTAAGTGGTATTGCCTACTGTATTCCAAGGCTATAGAGTATAGCCTGTGGCTCCTAGGCTACAAATCTATACAGCATATTACTATACGGAATACTGTAGGCAGTTGTAACACAATTTTAAGTATTTGTTTGTCGAAGCATAGAAAAGGTATGGTAAAAATAACAGTATTATAATCTTATGAAACTACCCTTGTATATGTGGTCCGTCATTGGCAAAACATCACCATTTTATGGCACATGACTGTATTTGAAGGTGACTATTTAGATATTAGAAATAAATCTGAATTACATGCCTCGTTCATACTCTTGACATTACATCCTGGTAGATACAACATTAACCTTATGTAGTAATTGACCATTCTAGGTTTAGGAATGCCAAAAATGACATGGAGTAGTGATTCAATCACTCTTCACTCTTCTTCTTTTTTTTTTTTAATTTTAATTTTTATTCTATTTTTATTTCCTATTTTGTGATTCAATTATTAAAGCAAGCTGTAGTTTAATTTTGATCCTATTTTTGTTTTATATGTTTGTCTTTTCATGAAAAGATTGTTATAACAAAGCCCTAGGTCACCTAACCTCCTGCTTGTCTGTCTTCTACCACTGTTCTCCATACCTGCTATGCTTCAGCCTCACTGACCTTTTTTGTTCTTGACCTTTACCCTAGGTATGTGGTCTCCCTAAACTCTTTCCACTCATCTTGTCTTTTAGATTCAGTGTCAGTGTGTCCTCCTCAGGGGCTTTCTCTGTCTAGCAGTCTAAAGTAACTGGTCTTTTAACCCTAATTTGTTTTTGCATATTCCTTCTCTGACTTTTTAGTTCCTTATTTACTTCACCTGCTAGAATGCAAATTGTGCAGTTATACTAATGCTACCATCTGATTAGCACAGAGAAGTTACTCAACAAATTAGCTTGGTTTTTGGATGGTTTGTTTTTGTTTGTTTGTTTGTTTGTTTGTTTTTTGGGGATACTTGCTCTGTCGCCCAGGCTGCAGTGCAGTGGCATGATTTTGGCTCACTGCAACTTCCGCCTTCTGGTTTCAAGCGATTCTCCTCCCTCAGCCTCCTGAGTAGCTGGGATTACAGGTGCACGCCACCATGCCTGACTAATTTTTGTGTTTTGAGTACAGATGGGGTTTCACGATGTTGGTCAGGCTGGTCTTGAACTCTTGACCTCATGATCCGCCAGCCTTGGCCTCCCAAAGTGCTGGGATTACGGGCGTGAGCCACTGTGCCCGGCCCAAATTAGCCGTTTATGGATTGATTGCTTAGATGTGTGCTCTACATTACCAATCACAAAGTTCTTTATTATATATTTCTTTAATTTTATTTTCAAAGCAGATTTCTGAGAAGTAGGTGACACTGTTATTACTGTCTTTTATTTCGAGTTCATTAATCTGTTTGTTGGTAGAGGTGTCTTTGTGTGTTGCTTTTACGTTTGTTTTAAATGAGGAAACAACTTGAAGTTGTGCTTTGCCTGTGATCACATTCATGAGAGCCAGGACTTTAAAAACTCAAGTCTTGTCCTTGTTTCATTTTATCAGTTGTTTTCTAGCACAGATAAACAGCAGTTAAGATAAAATTATCATCCTAAAATATAATTGTCAGTCTCAGTTGACTTGTAGATTTCTTTAAACCTTCTATTGTACTTAAACTATATGGTGCTTCATAAATCAGTCACCTCTGAACTATGCTTGGCCAGCAAGTTTTCAAATATTCTTCTAGGGAGCGAAGAATGGTCAAGAAAGTGGACTCGAAATTGGAACTGACACAATTCAGTTTGGTGCTCCAGCTTCAAATGGAAATGAAAATGAAGTCATTCCTGTGCTTTTGGAAAAATCTACTGACAAGATCCCTGAACCTAAAGAACAGCGGCAGAAGCAGCCACGGGCAGGACCTATCAAAGCCCAGAAGGTAAATATACTTTATAATCTAGATAAAATTTTACTAAGGCCACTGACACGAAGAGTAAATAATAGTTTTAAAATTGAACTTAGTTTTAATGAATGAATATCATTGATAGTGATGCCATGATGAAAGATATTTATCATAAACATCGTTTTATCATAAACATTTGACTTTAGCTTCCAGATTTGAGTCCAGTAGAAAACAAAGAACATAAGCCTGGTCCCATTGGAAAGGAACGTTCATTAAAAAATAGAAAAGTAAAAGATGCCCAACAAGTGGAGCCAGAAGGACAAGAGAAAGCAAGTCCTGCTACAGTCAGAAGCACAGATCCTGTCACGACAAAGGAAACTAAAGCAGTCTCAGAAATGTCTACTGAAATAGGAACAATGATCTCGGTATCATCTGCAGAATATGGTACCAATTCAAAGGTAAGCCACATATAGGGACTGCCAGTTCAATAGATGGAAACCATTTCTAAAATGAATGGGAAAAACAGCAACAGTATGCTTTTTTTTTTTTTAAATTCTTGATGAGGCATGTAACTCTAGATTATTTTTACAAAGATTTTATTTCATGGTTTGCGTGTGTAATCTAAAGAAATTCTTCGTAGCAAATTTTATTTTATTTTTTTAGGAAATTTAAATTCTGGACTATTTGAGTAGCTTAAAGTGAAAAATGTCTACACAAAATCAGAATACTTTGAAAAATGGCTCAATATGACTTTTAATAGAATTATAGTGGAACTTTGTCTTGCCCGCTGGTGACATTCTAACACCAGGAAATAAGGCAGACTTTTAGTAACTCCAGTATAGCCAGTTTTCTTTCATAGTTGGAACAGATTACTGTTTCTTTGGTTGAGCACTATAGGATATTGACTCACATTTAGGGGCCACATTGAATGAAACGCGTATCTAAAAATACTTATTAAGACAAGATGTTGGTTGACTATGGGAACTGACACTTGTGGGAATAGCAAACATATCTGCCATCTTATGTTGACTCTGGGACATAAACTCAACTGAGAAAAAAGTTACATGTAATTTTTTTTATATCGTCTGAATATTATTCCTTTTTTAATTGCTGTAGGATTGAATTCATAAAAGTAATAGCTTATGTGGCCATATGCTACCATATTTCAAAATGAGATCTGTGACAATAAAGAAGGAGTGTACCCTAAAACCTAATTAATTGCAACAACAAAGGTTGTGGTAATTGATAGTAAGCTATAGAATGAATGTGGGAAACACATAAAAGGTTCTTTTAAAAACCTAACTTATTTAAGATAACCCACAGAAATAAATATTTGATACTATTGACAGTCACCTAATACTAAATGCACAGGAATGCAGGAGTAGTTGAAATTATCCCATTGTTAGTTGATTAATAGAGTGAGTTGAGCCTTAAAGTCTGCTCTTTTCTCCTGCTTTCTTCCAAAACAACTTTACAACTATTAGACTATCATTAGAAAGTGAGCAATTTGGCCAGTGGTGACTCATGCCTGTAATCTCAGCACTTTGGGGGACTGAGGCAGGCAGATCACTTGAGGCCAGGAGTTCGAGACCAGCCTGGCCAACATGGCAAGACCCCATCTCTACTAAAAATACAAAAATTAGCTGGGCATAGCGGCACACACGTGTAATCCCAGCTTCTTCTGTGACCAAGGCACAAGAATCACTTGAGCCTGGCAGGCAGAGGTTGCAGTGAGGTGGAGATTGTGCCACTGCACTGTAGCCTGTGTGACAGCAAGACTCAAAAAAAAAAAAAAAAAAAAAAAAAAAAAAAAAAAAGTGAGCAATTAATTCAGTTTCACATGTATTTTTTTTCTATTACTACTTCACAGGAGTCTGTAACAGACTATACTACACCTTCTTCTTCTCTGCCTAACACTGTGGCTACTAATAATACAAAGATGGAAGATACTTTGGTTAATAATGTAAGTAATCAGTTTGAGATGTGTCAAGTTTGGTTAGGAACCTGGCTATTGTTATCTAGTATATTATTTCATGTTTTATTTACTGTAGTGGTCAGTATTTAACTCAGAGAAAGAGTTTTTAGTAAATTTGTTATTAGGAGCACTGTAATGTAATTAGCAAAAATAGTCAAGGCTGTTTTTTATTTTTCCTCTGAAGCCATCTGCTTTCCATTTAAGATGAAGACTTGTGGTGGGTAGGCTTTTTTTCATAAATACTAATCTTATTAACCTGGTATTGGTAAGAATTTTTTTTAGCTCTCACATTTTACAAATTCAACATCAATGGTTGATGATTTTGTTCTTACACAAAACCTTTTTGTAATTCAGTGAAACCTAACTTATTTAAGATGACTAAAAATTAAAACCACAACTATAGAATTCCCAAAGAATCAAGTATGTCTTTAAAAAAGGGGGAAAAAACCACAGTGTGTTAACAACATTCTTGTTGTATAGATTGAGCTATAATGTATTGTATACATAAGTACGCCACTCACTCTGAGATGCTCTAATTTAAGATGATGTTAAGTCATGTTGTAACTTAGGACCTAGTTTTCCAGAGCAACCATGTTACTAATATAATTCAAGGTTGTGTTAAAAAGTCTGCACAGTTCATCATTTTGCTTAGCTCACTGACTGACAGATGAAAAATTGTCAGCCCAGAAACATTAGGTAGCTTGCGGTAGTTTACACAGTGTCATTTATTGAGAAGAACATTTTAGAAGTTATTTCTATGGTCCTTATTTTGGAGATCAGGTGTGATGGAAATGTGGTTAGTGTTCTCTGTTTTAAATATAGCCTGCTATAATAAGCAAAGGCTATCAGGCTAAAATGTTGATCATCCTTTTCAAAAGAAAATCCTTTACAGATAAATATTTAAAGGTCTGTCACAAAGAGCTTTAACTATCATTTTGAGTATAAAAATCTTTATTCTTACTTTTTTTCTATGCTTTCTATTCTTCCCTCTAGCATCAAGTATATGGAATTTTAGAAAGGTGAGCTGCATTAGGAGTCACTTAATCCAATTTTTGTAGTTCAGCTGAAGGACTGTACTAAATATGAGAAAAAGAATAGAAAGGAATGAGTCACACATTTTTTCTTGGTGTTGAGAGCTCTCTAGGAGCTGATTAATGTGGTTTGTTCAACTTTCCTCCCCATTCCCCCCCCCCACCACCTTTATGAGAGTGGTTTAAATATAAATATATTTTTTTCTTTTTTGAACTTCTTATACGTCCTTGTGGAAAATAATGGAAGACTTGGGAAGGAGAAAGACTTCCTTTCAGTTTAAGTGCCGTGATGTCACTGTCTAGATTATCAAATATTCAATCAGTAAGATCTCAGTAAAGTTTAATCATACTTTGTGTCTTTTCTCATTTAAAAAAAATATATAGAATATTTCTATGATAGTAATTTTTAAAGAAAGTATTTGATGCTTTTTGCCAAAGTACCCTCTCAAAATATGATTTATAAAATATGAATAAGGAAGAAAAAGTTATTATTCTCAGAACTCTTAAAAATTCATTGAAAATATCCAGATGAGCATTTTGATGGTTTTTGTGTGATCTATAAGGCTACTAATGGAGCGACTTATATACTGATAACTACTGAGAGCAAGAGACCCAGCCTCGTGTATTGGTGAATAGTCTGCATGCTGTTGTTAGCAGTGTAGCCAGGGTATATTTGAAAGCAGAAAGATCAGTTTGGGTCAGGGAGCTTTATAAATGGTCATCAGTTTAGAAAGATTTCACAGTCTTGCTTATTTGTGCCAAGTGTGTTGGTGATTCTGAACTCAATGTAGTGTTAAAAACAAATACCTTACATGGAAAAACATTTAGGACCTCTTGGGATGTCCTTTTTTATTTCATTCATCTGATTTTATTTTATTTATTTATTTATTTAAGAGATGGGGTTTCACCATATTGGCCAGGTTGGTCTTGAACTCCTGACCTCAGGTGATCCGCCTGCCTCGGCTTCTCAAAGTGCTGGGATTACAGGTGTGACCCACCGTGCCTGGCCCGGGGGTTTCGTTTTATACATAGAACTTTTCTCTTTTTTCTTTTTTTCTCTTGAGGTGGAGTCTTGCTCTGTCGCCGAAGCTGGAGTGCAGTGGCATGATCTCGGTTCACTGTAACCTCCGCTTCTCGGGTTCAAGTGATTCTCTTGTCTCAGCCTCCTGAGTAGCTGGGATTACAGGCGCCCACCACCACACCCGGCTAATTTTTTTGTATTTTTAGTAGAGATGGGGTTTTGCCATGTTGGCCAGACTAGTCTTGAACTCCTGACCTCAGTTGATCTGCCTGCCTCAGCCTCCCAAAGTGCTGGGATTACAGGCATGAGTCTCTGCGCCTGGTCAGAACTTTTGTCTTTTTTTAAAAAAATCATATTTGAAAATTGCTTATTTCTTTTATTGAGGCTTAATACACTTTCTTTTTGCAGTCTTAACTGATGCATGTTGGTTAGTATTACTCAATAGTACAATCATCTTGTATCTTGAATGTCTTGAAGATTAAATGCTGGTCGCATTTTTAATTATAGCACAGCCGCTTTCAACATTTATGAAAGAATCTCCATTAGGTAGTCCATAGTGTCACAAAGTGATTATCTTAAAGTAATAACTCTAAAGCATCCCAGTTATTTTTCCTGAATTACTGAATGAACCATCCAAAACATGTAGTAATACATTATAAAGTCCCAAGATCCAGCGATAAAGGCAGTGAGTTTCTAATATCTTCAAGTTTCTAACAAGATTTGCCATGATAATTTTATTACTATAGCAGAACAGTTTTATTGTAATGAGGTAGTGCTAATAGTCCATATTTTGTTCCCAGTATTACTTTTTTTCTTGAATCTAGTCATAAAAAAGTTTGCTATATTGCAGGAAAGAGATTAATTTTTTTATATTTTTACTGTCGTGTTAAAATGACATGACAGTAAAAATGTCATATTTTATGCCTGTAATCCCAGCACTTTGGGAGGCCGAGGCAGGTGGATCACGAGGTCAAGAGATCGAGACCATCCTGGCCAACATGGTGAAACCCCGTCTCTACTAAAAATACAAAAAATTCAGCTGGGCATGGTGGCGCGTGCCTGTAATCCCAGCTACTCAGGAGGCTGAGGCAGGAGAATTGCCTGAACCCAGGAGACGGAGGTTGCGGTGAGCCGAGATCGCGCCATTGCACTCCAGCCTGGGTAACGAGCGAAACTCTGTCTCAAAAAAAAAAAAAAAAGTCATGTTTTAACATTAGATATGATGTTAAAATAGATGCCCCATATATGTTGAAGGCTTTATTCCTTAGAGCTTTGCTACACAATATGCAGCCTATAGAACAGCAGCATGAGCATCACCTGACAACTTGTTTGAAACACAGCATTTCAGGCCTTAACCTACACCAATTGAATCAGAACCTGCATTTTATCAGCATCTTCAGTTGATTTATGTAAAGATTAAACTGTGAGAAGCACTGCCTTCTAAGTGTACACCTTACATCTGGGGCAGATTCTTTCTGCCAATTTATTTATAAAAAGGCAGATAATAATTCCTCTTCAGAAGTTTTATCTTAGATATCCTTAATTACAAGCTATCATAAACACAATGTGACTCTTAAGTAATCACATATTGTTAGCTCTGATGAAAAATAAACACTACCCTTAGAGCACCTTAGCATTGTCTTTAATGGGGCTTTCATAGTAGGCATGGTTAGATTGTGATATGTGTTGCCTACCTTTTCAGGTGCCCCTGCCCAACACCATTCCCCTCCCTAAGAGGGAGACTATACAACAGAGCTCCAGCCTAACTTCAGTTCCTCCCACTACGTTCAGCCTCACCTTCAAGGTATGTACAACATCCATCTCTAAGAGTCCTTAATTGTTACATGCAAGGGGACATGAGTTAACAATATTCATGTGGTATTTTTACTAGATTTATGTGATAAGCAACAATACTAAACTGAGGAAGTAGAGTTCTGTCAAATTATACCTTCAAGTTTTATTAGCTTCTGATACCACTAAGCGATTATGTGATATCCTCATATTTAAAGTGAGGCTTATTATGCTTGTGAAGTTTGTCTTAAAAATACAGGAGAGCATTTTTCCATGTTTGTGTTAAGTTCCTCCCAGAGATCTTAATAATTTTTGAATATATTGGTTTGTATACAGAAAATACAATCTTGCTATTCCATGTTTTTATGATTTGTTACCAAAATATTAAGTATTGATAATAGTAAGAATGTTAGTTGTCTTTCCTGTAAGTTATGTGTGAATTTAATGAACATAGTACATTTTATGGGAATATACTTGACAAGTATGCTTTATAAATGATATCGGAAGATTTTCAGTTGATTTTTTTTTTTTTTTGGATAATTAATAAGAGGACAAAAGAGATTTAGTGCTTTTTGATATCAAAATTTTTGGCTTTTTATATCTCCTATTGTAATTTTGAGCTATGTTAATGGTTTTTTATAGTTGTTTGAGAGCATTTTAAATCAGTTCAGTAGTTTAAAAAGTACAAACATGGAATTAAGGGAGGATTTTTTTTTTAATTTTAAAAAAATTATTTTTTAAATAGAGATGGGGTTTCACCAGGTTGCCCAGGTTGTTCTTGACCTCTGGGCTCCAGTGATCCACCTGCCTTGGCCTCCCAAAATATTGGGATTACAAGTGTGAACTACTGCACCTGACCAAGGGAAGATTTTTTTTTTAAGTCTGTTTATCTCATTGGTGTTCTTTGTTCATAATCCAGTCAAGTTCTTAATCTCTGGTATAGTAGGGCTTCCTAATGTTTTACTGGTTGACAGTGGATCTCTTTGATGGTCTTCAGTAGGAGTCGCAGGAACATTGTTGTTTTACGGTGTGGCCAGTATTCATTTTGGACTCATATTACTTTTGTCCCCTTACCATTTCCCTCTCTGCCCAGCTTCTTTGTAAGAGGCTTAACAAATAGAAGTTTGAGATCATAAAATTTTATGACAACAGCTTCTGCTTTGTGTCATCCCTGTCTTTTCCCAGTCTTTACTATTTGCCACCAATTCCTGTTCAACCTTTTCTGTTGTCTTTCTGCTAGAATGACTGTCTCAATCTGTGTTTCTTACTTAGTCTGACTTACATGATATTTATTATTATACTAGCAAGGTAATAATCTAATTTCACATAAGCAAATATAATGTCATCTTTATTTTTAAGCCAGTATTTATTTCTTTAGAATACCTAGTCAACTTTGTCTTTCACTCATGTTTTTAACATTCCATGAAGAAATATATATATTTAGAATTAAATCAAATTACATTAGCTTAAAACCCACTCTGATTTCTTTATTTTTACTTTCTCTGCCATCTCCTTTTTATTGGAGTAATATATAAAGCATAGAAAAGTTATATTATGCATTAAATTCTTACTTATTATCAGTGGGTTCCTCGAAACTGCAGCTTTAAGCAAAACAGTGTATGGTGGATCCGTAGAATAGTGTCATTTGGTTCAATGCCACTTTTTTCTAAAGTTTATGAGAAAAAAATATTGATTATACATTGTTGTGCCAAAAGTTACAGTTTCCAAGAACCTGTTGACAACATTAAGTTTACTCTGGACATCATTGACAAAATACGAAAAAATGAGTGTAGTTAAATAATTTGTACTTTTAGTTTCACTGAATTTCCAAAAATAAAAACTTTACATATCTGCTTAAGGAATGGAATCAAGTCAAACTTGTGGCCTGTATATATACGTGTGGCCTATGCATTATGTAAGTTTGATTACCTATAACTTAATAATTTATATTTTCTCAATAAAACTAAATTGGCATGAAAGACATTGTAGTCCGTCAACTTGTCCTAAACCACAAAATCTCAGATGGTACAGGTAAATTACATTACAGCTTGCTTCCTAAATCCACCCCCAAGACTTTTATCTTAAAATAAAACACACTTGAAATCAACCAGGTGATTTTGAGGGAAAGAAAAGATTTTAAATTTTTCTCAAATATAAAAGTCTTCTATATTGTAAATATACAATGATAGCAATAGTCTTAAGAAAAGGCTAAATTATGAATAGTGTGCTTTTAAAGGAAGGCAGGGAAAATATGTACTATTTCATAAATTCTTCTAACCAAAATAAAATTTTAGAAATTGATACTTTAAGGACTCACAAAGTTCCTAACAGTGGTGTTAAAAATATTACTTGAGAAAGTTCCTCTCACATAAGTCATTGCAACTGTGGATCTTATAGATTATGTTGGATTTTAAGCTCAGTGTTTTGATTAATAGTGTTAAAAACTTCAAAGCCTATGTATGCATCTGTTCCCTTCTTGTTAAAGTAGCCTTAAGATATCTGAGGATCTACATGTAGCTCTTGAGTACTTGAAATGTGGCTAATCCAAATTAAGGTATACTTCAAGTGTAAAATAAAATATATACTGCATCTGAAATTTTAATATTTAAAACATAAAATCTCAATTTTATGTTGATTAGTGTTTTAGTTACAATATTATAAATATTGGGTTGAATTAAATGTTATTAAATATATAATCTCTTTGTTTTTACTTTTTAAAATGTGGCTACTAGAAAATTTAAAATTACGTATTTGATTTGCATTTACATATATGTCTGTTGAAAACTACTGAATAGTGCTGCTGTAGATTGAAATAAGGCCAATTTCTGCCGTATGAGAAAGAGGAAGAAAATACAGCTAAAACCAGGGGCCATAAATGCAAATGGCTATGTCTAGTACATGAACTACTTGAGATCTGGATGTTAAACAAAAAGTGTTTCTACTGCACTCAAGCCTAAAACCTATCTTGTTACATTGCCTTTTAAAACACTGAGCATGAAGCAGCCAACCAAAAGATGCCTGCCATTTGCCATTTAAGAAGCATTGGAGGGCCGGGCGTAGTGGCTCACGCCTGTAATCCAAACACTTTGAAGGCCAAGGCGGGTGGATCACCTGAGGTCGGGAGTTCATGACCAGCCTGACCAACATGGTGAAACCCCATCTATTAAGGGAAAAAAAAAAAAAAAAAAAAAAAAAGCAGCAGCAGCAGCATTGGAGTACAAAGAAAAAATGGAGAGAATGGATATTTACTGAGGAGGACCTTTTCTTATTCACTGGTAGGGACAGGGGCTCATGTTTAAATGATACAGGAGCTGTGACTTTAAAGTACACATAACTTGTTTTCCAAAACCATCAACAAATTCTCTCTAGAAATGTAATTGAGCCCCATTCTCACACTCCCAATATGAATAATGGAACAAAGATAAGAGGCAAATGGAAAGTCAGAATCCCTAGGGTCTTAGATATTCTTTAAATATTTTTTGTGTATTCGGTTTTTGAAAGGTTATATTTGGCACTTAAATACATGTATATACGTATGTATGTTCTATATTAACATCATTTGTTTTGCTATAAAAATGTCTGTTTTATTGCAGATGGAGTCTGCACGCAAGGCATGGGAGAATTCTCCAAATGTAAGGGAAAAGGGGTCTCCAGTAACTTCCACAGCACCTCCTATTGCAACTGGAGTCAGCAGTAGTACCAGTGGACCAAGCACTGCTAATTACAATTCCTTCTCAAGTGCATCCATGCCCCAAATTCCTGTTGCTTCAGTCACTCCCACAACATCATTATCAGGTAGAACTTTTTTGTATTGTTTCTTTAAACATCTTACATTATTTAAAATGTTTTATGATCTCTTGTTTACTATTCCTAGCCCTCCCCAAAAAAAAGTTGTATTTGGTCTTTCCACCTCACCCTCCCAAAATGCTGGGCTTACAGGCATGAGCCACCACGCCTAGCCAGTAATTGCTTTTTAAAATGTCATTTTCCTCTAAGTTTTTCTAGGAAGTTCACCTTTTGATTGTCATGTTTTATGTATATATGACTAACTAAATCAACTCAAAAATAACACAGAATCACACCTCTTTTAAATGTTTTGCAATCAGTATCTATTTTGAGGGTGCTATTGGCCTAAACCTATTGAGGTAACGTTTTCTGGTGAAGAGTTAGGGATAGAGAATTTTCAGCCTCTGCTATTTGAGTAATGTAATCCATTGGATTTGGCTTTAGTTTGGTTTGCTTTGGTTTGTTTTTTTTTGTTTTTTAGGACAGTCCATCGGTGCCCAAAGTTAGAAGGTGCTTTTCTTGCTCTTTTTCCTTAGATTTTCTTATATTTTTACTAGTGTGCAGTCTTTTCATTCAACTGTCTCATTATTTGGAGGCTTTATAGTTCTTAAAGAAACACAGATGTTTCCAAAATGCTTGACTCTAGAAAAGTGCACTGTTTTCCTTTTACCATATGTAGAACCAAATTTCTTCTGCTGAAAAAAATAAAATTTCATTTCAAGCTTTCTCAGTACTATCTGTTTCCAAAGCAGTAGGAAGCTCCATTCCAGCGATGTAAATTACTTTGTTTGACTGGTTCTCATTCAATATTGCTTTTCAATATTCCAGCCTACCATGCTATTTTTAGGTACTAAAAAGCTGGTCTTTGGGTTATACTACAGTTATTTTGATAATGTCTGTAATCAGAAGTATGTATTAACACAAACTCAAGATTCTACACTGCATTAAAATTTCAAATCAGACTGTATTCCAGCTATATTTCTTTTCTCTTTAAAACCCTAGCATTCCTCCACCACTCATTTGCCAAGGCATCTTCACTTATGCTTACTAGACTAGCTTGAGCCCCAGTCCATTTTGGGATGGGGGCGGTTAGTGAAGGTGGTATAAAGGAAACAGGAGAGTGTGGTAGGAAGATCTGGAAGTAATGGTTTCCAGTTCTTTCTTTGGAACCCAACTAACCTGTTTCCCTAGGTGTAGATGTCCTCCACTGTGCTTGACTAGGATAATTTTTTTTTAACAGGGCCCTATTGCCTAGTCATCCAACTGGTAGATAATTAACTAGAAGGATAGAAGCACTTGAATTTTGGTCCACTCTCAGGTGGAACATCATCTAAAGATAAGGATAACTATATATTACTTTTTAATCAAATGCTAGTATTGACATTTTGGGCCAGTAATATAATAATCATAGCTCACTAATCAATAAAACTAATTGACCCTAACACCTAAGTTTTATGACTCTATTTACCTATTAAGTAGTTTATTTCAAAGTTATTACTATATGCCAAGTGGTTTTGTTCTGTTTTTGGTTTTTTTGGTTAGTTGTTTTTAGGGTTGTATTTTCTTGTTTTTTGTTTTAAGAGATGGCATCTTGCTCTGTCACTCAGGCTGGAGCGCAGTGACGTCATCACGGTTTACTGCAGCCTCAAACAGCCTCATACTGCTCAAGCAGTCTTCCCATCTCAGCCTCCCATGTAGCTGGGACTATAGGCACCACAGTGCCCAGCTAATTTTTTAATTTTGTGTAGAGACAGGATCTTACAATGTTGCCCAGGCTGGTCTTGTACTTCTGGCCTCAACATGTGCCATTTTTTGCAGGAGAGAGAAATCCAACCTTAGGTTGATGTGACATTTTAGGACCAATTGAGATCTCTCAAGGCCCATGTATATTCATAATTATTCCTAAGGTTTAGCACTTTTTCCTTTTGTGTTCTTATATCTGTGGTCATAATTGAATGAAGCTCTTGATTATATATCCTATTCTTCTTTGTGATGATAAAAACCAGATCATTTCTGGCTAAACTGTAACAGCCATGTAGGCTCTCAGCTTCATTTTATGAATTTTGTGTTTTGTTTCTTTCTAGTTTTAATTTTCTGTTGTTAATTAATTTCATATTTCCTAGTCATATTTGCATTTGGTGATAATTATTCTTTTCTTTTATAAGCCACCTCATCTACTTTTGGCCTAAAGCAGTATATAAGTACGTGATGGGTATAAACATTAATTTTGCAGTTTCTGCTTGGTACTGTGAGCAATAGCAACACTTTTAAATATGTTCTATTTTCCCCTTTATTTGCTTCCCCAAATGTAGGAGCTGGTACATACACTACCTCTTCTTTGAGTACAAAATCTACAACCACATCGGACCCTCCAAATATTTGTAAAGTGAAACCTCAACAGTTACAGACAAGCAGCCTGCCTTCTGCAAGTCATTTTTCACAGTTAAGCTGTATGCCTTCCCTTATTGCCCAGCAACAACAGAGTCCACAAGTTTATGTGTCTCAGTCTGCAGCAGGTAATGTTTTTAGCCTTGAATATAAGGAATTTAGAAAATGAAGACTTGACTAAAATACTTATTTTTGTCTCTTCTTACCCTTTCAACTAAGCATAAGGCTCTTAAAGTACATTGCAATAAAATTTAAATTGGCTTTTTTTTTTTTTTTTTTTTAAAGATGGTGTCTGGCACAGTTGCCCAGGCTGGATTGCAGTGGTGCAGTCTCAGTTCACTGCAATCTCCACCTCCTGGCCTCAAGCAATCCCCTCACCTCAGCCTCCCAAGTAGCTGGGACCACAGGAGCATGGCACCACACCTGGCCAAATTTTTTTTTTTTTTTTTTTTTTTTTTTGCATTTTTGGTAGAGATAGGGTTTAACCATGTTGCCCCAGGCTGGTCTCAAACACCTAAGCTCAAGTGATCCTCTTGCCTCAGCCTCCCAAAGTGCTGGACATAGGCATGAGCCACCTCATCCAGCCTAAAATGGCATAATTCTTTTTAAAAGTATCTTGGAAAATGTAAGTGTACGTACATACTGTAATAACAGTTTCATAGCTAGGAATTTCATATGGATACACTTAACCTATTAGAGATTAAGTGAGGGTATTCATTGCAGTATTGTTTCTAATAGTGACAAATTAAAAACAACCTATAGACTAGGCATGGTGGCTCACACCTATAATCCCAGCACTTTGAGAGGCCAAGGCAGAACGATTGCTTCAGCCTAGGAGTTCAAGACCAACCTGAGCAACATAGTAAGACCCCAAAAAATTTTAAAAATTAGACGGATGTGGTGGTGCATGCCTGTGGTCCCAGCTACTTGGGAGGCCGAGGTGAGAGAATCATTTGAGCCCAGGTGGTGATTTGTAATCATGCCACCTTACTCCAGCCTGGCAGAGCAAGGCCCTGTCTCATCATAATATGTGATATCCTGCAGAACATACTACTATATGAAAACAGCAAGTCAGCCAGGCACCGTGACTCATGACTGTAATCCCAGCACTTCGGGAGGCTGAGGCAGACAGATCACTTGAGGCCAGCATTTCAAGGCTCACCTGGCCAACATGGTGAAACCACATCTCTGCTAAAAAAAAAAAAAAAAAGTTGGGCGTGGTGGCACACACCCAACTACTCAGGTGGCTGAGGCACAAGAATCACTTGAACCTAGGAGGCAGAGGTTACAGTGAGCCGAGATCAGTCGTGCTTAGAATTTATACCAAACTTCTAAAATGATTAAATGCCAATTCTCTAAATATTTTGCTAGATTCTAGTAGATAGGTTTAAAATTGGAGAAGAATTGCTGGTTCAGTGGGTAGATTCATTTTTAATTTTAGTAGATTATGTGAAATTTTGCCACTGGCAAAATCTGAGTGTCTGTACCCCATTGGCAGTATATGAAAGTGTTTTTTTTTGTTTGTTTTTTGTTTTTTATTTTCATGCCTTCACAAGTGTTAGTGATGTTTGTGTGTGCCTGCCTACTAGAAGTTTTCCATCTTTTCATATTTGCCTCTTTTAGTTTTTCCATGGTTGTATCAATTTTCAGGGGGTGCACTTAATTTGGAAACTGCTACCAAACTTGGCTTTTATTTACTGTTTGGAAAATTCTGAAATTAGGACACTTATTACTGCTTGTTTTTCCTGGTGGTCTGCAGCTCAAATCCCAGCCTTCTATATGGATACAAGTCATTTATTCAATACCCAACATGCACGATTGGCTCCACCATCCTTGGCTCAACAACAGGGTTTCCAACCAGGTCTCTCTCAGGTAATATCAAAGACTTCTTTCATCCTATATTTGTTCCTTCACATTTCTGTGATTGTAATAGTTATCTTAGAACATAAATAATAGACTCTGAAATTACAAGCTACACATGATTACCTTGATACTCTTTAAGCAAAATTTTAAAATTTTCCCAAATTTACCAAAGCCTAATATTAATAATGTAGAATAAGTTACTGGGTTGAAAGGGAAATTAAGATGTTTACATTCAGTTTTGTTTTATAATAGAGCTGATATATAGTATTAATCTTATTCTTTGCGTGTCTCAAATTTTTATATTCCAATATTAATGATTTGTCTGTATGATGTTGATATATAATATGTTTATATACTTTTTCATTGCATTGCAGCCAACTTCAGTTCAGCAGATTCCAATCCCTATTTATGCACCACTGCAAGGGCAGCATCAAGCCCAACTGAGTTTGGGGGCTGGACCTGCTGTTTCCCAGGCTCAGGAATTATTCAGCTCTTCACTTCAACCATATAGGTAAATGCTTTAAAAATTATGTTTATAATGATATTGAAAACATTGTAACTGCTGATCCTCCTTGCCATAATTTGTACTGTTCCTTCCCCAACAAAACTAGGATGATTCTGTTATAAACTACATTGGCTAATTAAGCATGTTGATTATATGTCGTGATCCTCAGCCTTTGGTAATTTCAGCCAGACTTTATTAAAGAAAGAAAGCCTTCAAAAACTCTTGAAGTAGTGGACAACAGCAACCCTGTAACTGTTAGTAATCATAGAAAAATGCTGCTAAAGAACCTAAAAGTCTATGTGCCGTTTGGCTACCAACAACTATAAATCTGAATCTCCTCTATCTAAGAGCTGAGGCATGGCAGTTAACACTACATTATGTTAAGGGATGCAGGGCAGGGTGGAATATAACAGAATGGAGAGGAGTAGAATATCAAAGCCTGGAAATAATGGTGATGAACATGTTGTGTAGTGAAGAAAGCATTTTTTTCCAAGAATTCACTCAGATGTTCTGTAAGCTATCTTGCAATTAGGGAAATAATGAAAACTGATTTTTATTGAACTTTCCTTATATAGGATAGCTATTCAGGCTTTCACATACATTAACTAAATTTAGTATTCACACAGCCTCCTAAGACATATGTGGATGTTAGGACTTGAAGAGGGTGAATTGTTTGTTTGTCCTGAGGTTCTACAGTAAGTGGCAGAACCCGGATGCAACCCTCAGTGTCTCTGGTTTCTGATTTAATGAGGGAAGAAGAGTGAGAGGAACAGTCAAATAACAGGAGCAGTGCATCATGGCATAGCTGTCATCCGTACTCATGATGGTGGCCTTAAATCATCAGAAAGAAAAATAAGTTACATTCAGGACACTTAGTTTAGTACCTAGCCTGTGCATTTGCTCTTAGGAATTTGTTTTCAGGTGTGGGTTCAGATAGAATTTCCATACTTTATAGACTAAACTTGTCATCAGTTAATATAGTATGTTTTATATTACCATAATGGTACACCTAGGGAAGCCAGGTTCAGCTAATGAAACTCTTTTGAGACGGAGTTTCACTCATGTTACCCAGGCTGGAGTGCAATGGCGCGATCTCGGCTCACCGCAACCTCCGCCTCCTGGGTTCAGGCAATTCTCCTGCCTCAGCCTCCTGAGTAGCTGGGATTACAGGCACGCACCACCATGCCCAGCTAATGTTGTGTATTTTTAGTAGAGACGGGGTTTCACCATGTTGACCAGGATGGTCTCGATCTCTTGACCTCGTGATCCACCCGCCTCGGCCTCCCAAAGTGCTGGGATTACAGGCTTGAGCCACCGCGCCCAGCCCTAAAGAAACTCTTAACAGAGAGCTGAGTCATTAGTATACCTCATAAATGTGGTAATAAAATATGAATAAAAATGAAAATAAAAATAAAAATGAAAATTTTTACCTTTTGATTAAAGATTCTTTTTTTGAGACAGAGTTTCACTCCTATTGCCCAGGCTGGAGTGTAATGGCATGATTTCTGCTCACCGCAACCTCTGCCGCCGGGTTCAAGTGATTCTCCTGCCTCAGCCTCCCAAGTAGCTGGGATTTCAGGCATGCGCCACCATGTCTGGCAATTTTTGTATTTTTAGTAGAGATAGGGTTTCTCCATGTTGGTCAGGCTGGTCTCGAATTCCTGACCTCAGGTGATCTGCCCACCTTGGCCTCCCAAAGTGCTGGGATTATAGGCGTGAGCCACTGAGCCCAGCATAATTAAAGATTCTTTAGTAAAATGTAATACATCTGTATCATTACCTATATAGCTGTTGTAGGTCTTCCCTCCCTGTCTTACTCTGTCATTTGTTTCATTATTTTCTCCCATTAGAAGTAAAACTATTTGCCCAACTAGAAGCTGAAGGAAGTCTTGTATTGAATGTGGGATTATCCAAGACCAGACTTGCTCAATAGAAATGTAATGTAAGACATATATGTAATTGTGGCTAGTGGCTAGCACATTGGAAGGTACAGGTTTAGATTTTGAAAGCAGTTATTTTACCCCTAAGCATTCCTTGCTTGTTCCTTAACCTGATCAGCATGGTGTTTATTCGGGAATTTCTGAATTGGTTACTATGAAGACAGGATAGTTTATAGCAATATATTCATGTTTTCTCACCTTGTGCTTGGAACATAAGTTATAAGTAGGTATTGTAAAGATTGTTAAGATCCTGGACTAGCATTCTTAGTGGCTTTTGTTCCTGCCACATAGGCCAGTTTTAACAAAGCAACAAAGCATAATGTTATCTTTAACCTACTACTTTTGATTTAGTTATTTATCTCTGCATCTTAAAAGTAAAGACTGGAGGCATCCCTCTCAGAGATGATAGGGAAGTCTGAGTTAGATTCTGGCATTATGGTTTTGGTTTGGGGGATATATTTTGGCTTGGTTTGGTTTTGGTTTATGTTCTTATTTCTTTGTTTGCTTGATCTTTGTGGGTAATTCTGATGTGGGCTACTATTATGCTTTATTCCATAGAGATCTTGAGGCTAGGCCATTTATATGAAAAATATATGTGGGGAAGTAATGAAATACAAGTAAAAAAAAAGTTGGGGCTATTGGTGCTGTAAATTAGAATATTGCCAAAGAGAAAAAGAGATTGGGTTCTGAACTTTGTAGTGAACACAAAAAGAATTATTCTCACTGTTCAAAAGGAAAAAACAATGCCCTTCTCATGGAGAACAGGTCTTTTTTGCAGAACTTTGACATGTGAAGCTTCCTTGTATACAAGATGCTCCATCTTGAAACAAGTTGCTTTAGACACAGTGTGTATTCTCTTCCTCTTTTCTTGACTTCTGAGCTAGAGTGCAGCCAGGTATCAGTGATGGGGAGACATTCTGATATATCTATTCTTATATAAACATAGAGTGTACTTACAGGAATCTAGGTGGTATAACCTGCTACTACACACCTAGGCTGTAGAGTACATCGTACTGCATCTAGTAGGCTATAAACCTGTGCAGCATTTAATGTGCGTAATACTGTAGGCACTTGTAACACAGTGGTAAATGTTTGTATCTAACTATAGAAATCTAAATAAACATAGAAAAGGTACAGTAAAAATACAGCATATAAGATTAAAAATGGTGCTTACCATTTATGGAGCGCCTACCAGGAATGGAGCTTGCAGGATTGGAAGTTGCTCTAGGTGAGTCAGTGAGTGAGTGGTGAGTGATTGTGAGGGCCTAGGGGATTATTGTACACTACTGTGGACTCTGTATACACTGTACACTATGAGTACACTAAATTTGTAAAGACAAATTTTTCTTCAATAATAGATTAACCTCAACTTACTGTAACTTTTTGACTCTTGTAATAACATTTAGCTTACAACACAAATTGTACAGCTGCACAGAAATTCCCTCCCTCTCTCCCTCCCTATGTACCTACCTTCCTACCTTCTTTCCCTCCCTCCCTTCCTCCCTCCCTCTGTTCCTCCCTTCCTCCTTTCCTCCTTTCCTTCCCTCCCTTCCTCCCTTTCTTCCTTCCCTCCCTTCCTCCCT
>NW_022436965.1:18360932-18385908 GCF_009761245.1 Sapajus apella | reverse complement strand
TTCCTTCCCTCCCTTCCTCCCTTTCTTCCTTCCCTCCCTTCCTCCCTTTCTTCCTTCCCTCCCTTCCTCCCTTTCTTCCTTCCTTCCTTTTTCTTTCTGTCTCTGTCACCCAGGCTGGAGTGCAGTGGCACACACAACTCACTACCTCGAAATCCTGAGCTCAAGCCATTGTCCATCCTCAGCTTCTTAAGTAGCTCGGTCTGCAGGCACTTGCTACCATGCCCAGCTAATTTTTTCATTTTTTTGGTAGAGATGGGATCTTGTTCTCTTGCCTGGGCCAGTCTCCAACTCCTGACCTCAAGCACTCCTTTCACCTCCCAAAATGCTGGGATTATGAGCATGAACCACCATGTCTGGCCTTTCTTTCTGTTAACATTCTTCTGGGGTTTTGTTTGTTTGTTTCTTTGTTTTAAAGATGTAGTCTCCCACTGTCTCCGGGCTGGAGTACAGTGACACAATTATGGCTTACTGCAACCTCTGCCTCCCAGGTTCATGTGATTCTCCTGCCTCAGCCTACCGAGTAGCTGGGATTACAGGCGCACACCACCCACACCTGGCTAATTTTTTTGTATTTTTAGTAGAGATGGGGTTTCACTATGTTGGTCAGACTGTTCTCAAACTCCTGACCTTGTGATCTGCCCACCTCGGCCTCCCAACATGCTGGGATTACAGGCATGAGCCACAGCACCTGGCCTACATTTTTTTGTTTTTTAATTTTTGTTTTTAACTTTTTAAACTTTTTTGTTAAAAACTAAGATACAAACACATATATTAGGCTAGGCCTACACAGGGCTAGAATCATCAGTATCCTCTCATCCACCTCCGGATCCTGTCCCACCAGGAGGTCTTCAGGGGCAGTAACACATATGGAGCTGTCATGTCCTATGATAACAATATCTTCTTCTGGAATACCTGCTAAAGGATCTGCCTGGGGCTGTTTTGTAGTTTTTTGTTTTAAGTAGAAAGAGTACACTCTAAAATAACTATAAAATGTATAGTAAATACATAAACCAGTAACATCCTTTTAATCAATATCAAATACTATGTACTGTATATAATTGTATGTGCTGGACTGTTATATGACTGTCATTGCAGTAGGTTGTTTAATACTAGCACCACCAAAAACACTTGAGTCATATGTTGTTCTTTGATGTTAGAACAGCTATGATGTCCCTAGGTGATAGGAATTTTTCATTTCTCTTATAATCTTATGGGACCATCCATATTTATGTGGTCTCTTGTTGACTGAAATACAGGGTCATTTGGGATTTGCATTCTTAAGATTTTCAGATTCCAGATGAAATTAACTTCTAACAATATTTTCTCTTTAATCCTTATGTAGATCTCAGCCAGCTTTTATGCAAAGCAGTTTATCCCAGCCATCTGTGGTCCTTTCTGGTACTGCTATTCACAACTTTCCAACTGTCCAACACCAGGAACTTGCCAAGGCACAATCCGGTCTTGCCTTTCAGCAAACATCAAATACTCAGCCTATTCCTATATTGTATGAACATCAACTGGGGCAGGCCTCAGGACTAGGAGGTTCCCAGCTGATTGACACACATCTTCTCCAGGTAAGTTGGGACTAGAGCAATGCACAATCATTGTATTCCTATGCCACAGATCATTTTAAGGAAACATTTTAAAAGAAAACATGTTAAAAGACCCAATGATAAAACAAAGTCCTTTCATTTTATCTAATACTAAAAATTGCTAGACATGTGAAGTCATAATCTCCATCTCTGAATTTGAAATGTTTTTCAGTCTTACTCATGTTTTCTTACAAAATTTTTTCTAGGCTAGAGCAAATCTTACCCAGGCTTCAAATCTTTATTCTGGACAAGTACAACAGCCTGGTCAGACAAATTTTTATAACACTGCCCAGTCACCAAGTGCTCTCCAGCAGGTAAACTATGGCATGGTAAATTTCCTCAATTTTCTTTATTATTATTTTTATTGCTTTTGTTATTGTTTGGGAATTTAAAGTGAACCAACGTGGAAAGATGGAGGAGTGGTTTTTAAACTGTTTACTGAGATGTCCTGAAGAATTCCGTTGGGTCCACATAGAAGGCGTTTCAGGCTCATGACACCCCTCTTCTCACCACCACCACTCCTTACCTAAGTCATTTCTGTTTTTTTACATCTAGGTTTTTTTTTTGTTGGCTTTTAGGGTTTTTTTTTTTTTTTTTTTGGTGGGGGGAGAGCAGGGTCTCACTATGTCACCCAGGCCAGAGTGCAGCAGCGTATCGTGGCTCATTGCAGCCCAGTCTCCCAGGTTCAAGCAATCCTCGCTCCTCAGCCTCATGAGTAGCTGGGGCTACAGGCTGTTGCCACTATGCTAATTTTTCTTCATGTTTTCGTGGAGACAGGGTTTTGCCATGTTGCCCAGCCTGGTCTTGAACTCCTGAGCTCAAACTATCTGCCTGCCTCGGCCTCCCAAAGTGTTGGGATTACAGGCTTGAGCCACCTGGTTGCTTGTTTTTTTAAAAAAAAAAAAACAACAAAAAAACTAGATTTCTGTGTAATTATTTATTCTGTTTTAACAAAGGATTCAGTGAATATAAAAGTTTGAAAACCATTGTCCAGAATATAGTTACATGTTAAGTGTGTTAGGTGGTTTACTCATTAGTGGTAGGGGAAAGCCTCCCAAAGACCATCTGGCAGTTGAGTATACATGCAACAATATGGCAGAGTGTGATAGAGTAAAATGACAGACATTTTTCTTAAATGTATGAATGCAATAACAATTTTCGGTGAAAAGTGTATGTAGTATTTAAAATGATCTCCTCTAATAATTCATTAGCTTATTCTTTAAAAGTGGTGGAGGTCTGGTGGGGTACAAGTTATTAGTCATTTTCTTATAACTGTTTTTGTTTGCTATTTTAGGAAGTGATAATTCATGAATATCTTATTGACATTCAAATTAAATACAGTGTTTATGTGAAAACTGAGAGATTCTTGTTCTTCCCATAGCTCATTTGACCAGCCTTGAAAACATTATGTAAAATATCTGTTTGGAAACTTGTGACACTACTTATATTGTGTCCCTATGTACTTTGTGATTATTTGACATACCCTGTGGATAAATTCAAAGATAGTCCTAATTCTTTCCATTTCTGTTTTCTTCAATACAAGTAGCATTAACTAAACTATGTTGTACCTTTAATAGAAGAATGGAGATATGATTGAGTGTGTCTTACTGAAATGTTTGGTACCAGAAGTGTCTTGGATTTCAGACTGGCTTTTTTTTTTTAATGTTTTCGTATATATAATGAAGTGTCTTGGGGCGTGGGGCCTGTCTAAACATGAAATTCCTTTGTTGCATGTATTCCTTATACATATAACCTGAAGGTAACTTTATGCAATATTTTTAATAACTTTGTGCATGAAACAAAGTTCTGACCACTCTTTGATTGATGTGTCACGAGGTCAGGTGTTTAATAATTTTTTTTTTTTTTTTTTGAGGCAGAGTCTCTTACCTAGGCAGGAGTGCAGTGGCACGATCTCAGCTCACTGCACACTCCACCTCCCGGTTCAAGCGATTATCTTGCCTCAGCCTCTCGAGTAGCTGGGATTACAGGCATCTACCCCCATACCCAGCTAATTTTTTGTTTGTTTGTTTAGTAAAGACAGGGTTTCCCCATGTTGGCCAGGCTGGTCTCAAACTCCTGACTCAAGTGATTCGCCCGCCTCAGCCTCCCAAAGTGCTTTACAGGCGTGAGCCACCACTCCTGGCCTTGGTTTCGAATTCTCTACTTGTGGTGTCATATCAGCCTCTCAGAAGCTTTGGAGCATTTTAGATTTTGATTTTCAGATTAGAGTTAACTCAGCTTGTGGTCATTAAGCAAAATAAATATGTGAAATGTATTAGATTGATGTGTTCTGTTTTAAATCTCACTCAAAAGAATTTAAAGAGTCGTGTATAATTATATAGATATGTCTGTAGTAAACAGAAACAAATTGCTGCAGTTTCTCTTTACTTATTTTCTAGGTTACAGTACCTTTACCAGCATCCCAACTCTCCTTGCCTAATTTTGGATCTACAGGGCAACCTCTAATTGCTTTGCCTCAGACTCTTCAGCCCCCGTTACAGCATACCACTCCCCAAGCACAGCCTCAGAGTCTGAGCCGTCCCGCACAAGTAAGCCAGCCTTTCAGGGGATTAATTCCTGCTGGAACACAGCATAGCATGATTGCAACAGCAGGAAAAGTAAGTAAAGAGACATTTGCACAGGTTATTTGAGAATTTAATGTAGTGTGTTCAGATATATGCATCTGTGTTATCTAAAAAACTAAACTGCGTCAGTTTTTACCACCCTGCAGAAAATCTCAAACCCTACTATATTTACATTTTATCTATTTACTTTTAATATGTTTGGCCCCATCTAGTTTGTGCCTAGTACAAAGAATTCACAGATTTATTGAAATAATTGGATTTATAGTATCTGTTAGGCCTATTTAATTATAAGTCTGTTTGGTCTGATAATTCCATAATTCTTGAATCGTAACTATAGGAGTTTTGTGCTAAGGTTCTTTCCCCTTTCCTAGATTATGTCTTCACATATAGGACATGTAAATACAGCACTTAGCTTATAGAATTAAAGAAATGTTAAGTTTATTTTATGCTTTTCCTCAGATGTCTGAAATGGAACTAAAAGCCTTTGGAAGTGGCATTGATATAAAACCAGGCACACCTCCAATCGCTGGTAGAAGCACCACACCAACATCCAGTCCCTTCCGGTAAAATGTGCATTTAAATTTGCTTATGAAATTCCAAAATAGTCACTATTTATTAAATACTTAATATAGCATCAGTCTTGTGTGACATAATCCCTTTTCCAAGCAGAAAAGGATTATTAAGACATTCTTTTTGATAGTTTTGTCTAAAAGGTTAAGCTTTTAAATTATTTAAAATGTGTTTGGTTTGTTGTACTGTATTTTAAGTAAATCACTTAGATACAAAGTAAAACTTTTTTTATTTTTTGAGACAGTCCCACTCTGTTACCCAGGCTAGTGTGCCGTGGCATGATCATAGCTCATTGCAACCTCAAATACCTGGGCTCAAGTGATCCTCCTGCCTGAGCCTCCTGAGTAGCTGGGACTACATACACATCCCGCCACACCTGGCTAATTTTTTTAAAAAAATATTGTCCAAGCTGGTCTCAAACCAGCCAAAATAGCTGGTATCCTTTCTTACCTCTGCTTCTCCAATGTCTCTCTTCTACCAGAATGTTTTGGTAACTCATCATAGTAAATTTTTACTAACTACCAAGTATGATGAAAATACCAAGAATGGTGTTCACAAAAACTAACAGCATTATTTACTTGGTATTACTGTACTGACTAGTAATGGCTTCTTCCCAAGGGCTACTTCTACAAGTCCGAACAGCCAGTCCAGCAAAATGAACAGCATTGTCTACCAGAAGCAGTTCCAATCAGCCCCTGCCTCTGTGAGAATGACACAACCATTTCCTACACAGTTTGCACCCCAGGTGGGCAGACATAATTGAGAAATGAGTATATTTACTTACAAATAGTTGCTAATCTGGAAAAATTATGACCTTGCTTTATGTTAACCAGTTAAGAAGTACAGTTTTTAATAAAAATTAGTTTCTGAATTTAAGAGTAAATTTATGATACATAGTCTGCAATTTATAGCCAGACATAGAAATTGTTTAGTTCTAAAGCAGACAAGAGAAATAGTTAAGAGATTCCCCACACAGCTCTGATAATTTGAGTCCTTTTCCTTTTAACTTTTTTTAAGGAGTTGACTTTTCAGCGAAGGGTCCCAGTGCTTGAAGTTTTCTAGGTTTAAAGTTGATTTTTAATTTTTTTTAAAGATATCTATGTATACTTGAGAGAAAATTTCCAAAAAGATGTTTTAATATATGTATAAAAATGTTGGCTTCTCTTCCCCTTGCTGATGATAAAAGGACTAACTAAGAACTCTCACAAACTAGAATTAGTTCACAAACTAGAACTGGTTCCTGAGAAATTCACATTTGTTGAACTAGTATTGATTTTATTTACCTTCAGATTATGTTTGTTATAGGTGTGTGCCTTTTCTGTAACTGTACCTTTTAAAAAGATAGCCTAATTAAAAGTCTTTCTATCCTGCCTTCAGAATTTACAGCTGAGATGCTAGGACCAACTGAAGTGCCATAGCATGCCTTGCCTAATTTTTCTGTTAAACTCTCCAAGCATGGCTTGTTTATTCTTTGTCCTTGCTAATGGAATGGCACAATCCATACACTTCTGTTCACTGGTAGGATGGGCACATTTACTCTGGGATAAGCCAACCTGGTCTAGTTGGCATTTTTTTTTTTTTTTTTTTTTTTTAACAGTTCAATGTTGTATGTCTTGTTTTTTTCACTCAGATTCTCTCTCAGCCTAACCTGGTCCCTCCATTGGTAAGAGCCCCACATACTAACACCTTCCCAGCGCCTGTTCAGAGGCCACCAATGGCACTGGCCAGTCAGATGCCTCCTCCGCTGACCACAGGCCTCATGAGCCATGCTCGTTTGCCACATGTAGCCAGGGGTCCTTGTGGATCACTATCTGGAGTCAGAGGTAATCAGGCCCAGGCTGCGTTGAAGGCTGAACAAGACATGAAGGTTAGTACAGTGTTAACAGCCAACAGATCAAGAATCTGTTTCTGAACCATGTCTTAAAATGCCTCTGGACCCATAACTGTATATCCAGGCATTCATTGTCTTAGCAGACTTTACCAAGCTAACTACTTTTATTCATTCCCTTTTTTTTTCCTCCTTTTTTCCCCCCATTCCCACTCCCTCCATCTTTTTTTTCTTTTTGTTTCTTTTTTTCTTTTTCTTTTTTTTTGCAACTGTAGTCAGGAAACGAATTAATGTATTAAACTGTGGCCAAATGAATTGTTATAAAATAAATATTTGAGGGAGATCTGAGTTTAGATGCAATTTTTTTAATAGCAAAGAAGTAATATGAATTATTATAGATTTCCCTGTTTGCTTTTTCTTTTCTTTTTTTTTTTTTTTTTTTTTTTTTTTTTTTTTTTTTTTTTTTTTTTTAATTTTCTTCTCCCCTTTCCCCTAACTGTCCTCCTCCCGGCAGCTTATAATATAAATAATGGTTATATGAAAACTCTGGAATGGGTAAGATGTGTTACCTATCTTGGTGTTTTTCCATTATGAGTCATCAAAGTACAGTTTTCTTCTCAAACTGTTTTCATACCCTTTTTTGTCCTTCCACATGAGGTGGTTGTATTCCACAGTGGATTGTGCAGTTTTAGATGAAGAACTCAGAAAAGCACTTTGGGATCCTTCATGACGAAAGGCACTGATAAACATGAGGTTTGCTAATGCAGAAAGAGTGCCTTTAGGAGTCTGTGTGGGGACAGTTTTGTAGCATAAACCTTACATGTCTGCCAGAACAGCCAGTTGAATCAGTTTATTTCTATATTTACTTTAGGCTTGACTTTCAAGGTTCTTAGTAATTGTTGCCTGTTTTGTAACTACATATGTCATCAGATCAGCCTAGAACAAAGAAAAGCTTACTGCTCTCAGGGAAATGTGCATAGTATTGCTTTACTCTGAATTAGAAACATGTTTATGATAATCCTATTAGAAGGTTTGAATGATTAAAGTTTCTTTGTGAGGCAACATCCCTAGTGTTTCTGATCCTGAGTAATCAAATATAAAGACTACCCAGCAGTAAAACTTTTATTAAATAATTATCTACTTTCATTAAGGCTGTATGCCCAGGATTTCCATCTGTTTGTTATAATTAGAAATACCAGAGTGAGTGAAACTCTTTGGAAATTATTTGGCCTTGGTTTCCAGTTCTGCTCCTGGCTCCTTGGCTCTTGATTTTCACATATTCCCATGTTGAAAATAACATTAGAGCTTAATAATCTTAATGGGGTGGGAGAGGGTACAAGTGTCTTGAAAATTGCTTCAGATGTTTGGATAGTACAGGTTACCTGTAGAACATGAAGCAGTTTTTATTATATGCAAGAAGGATGGAAACAAGTTTTAATTGTGAATGTTACAGTGGTAAAATTTACAGATTGACGTAAGTATTTTTTGGGGGCACATAGCCAAAACTAAGAAATTATTTTACCAGCTCAGAATGTGGTAGGAGCTATCAGAACTTAGTGATCAAGTGAAGTCGTAGTTACTAATTTCTGATGCTCTTCCCCTGCAGAAGAGAGCTGTGGGAAGAGGACTCAGCCACAAGACATTTGGTCCTAGGTGTTGGTAATGCCACAATATAAGTGCTTCCTTTTCATTTTATTGTAGACCACATATTGATAACTAGAAGTTTTAAGTGTTACATGTGTGTTTTCAGATTTGCAAGCAGGTTCCCTAACTAAAATTTAATATCAATAAGCTTTGTTCCAGAAAAGACACAAATCAGCAGCAATTTATATTTTATTATTTTATCAGAGGGCAGACCTTGAAAAGGTGGTGGGAGGTGGTCCTGTGGTTTCCTTTCTTTTTTTATTTATTTTTTTTTTTGTTTTTGTTTTTTTTTGTTTGTTTGTTTTTTGTTGTTGTTGTTGTTTGTTTTTAATTACATGGAATATTTTTGAAAATAGGAAGAAATCTATGCATTAAAAACTCAAAGATCAATGAGGTACTTTTGGCTTGGGCCAAACCAGTGTGGGGAAAACTGATTTGTGATTGGTAAAATAATTTGAACCAACGTTGATTTGACAGGCTTTGGTAATGCTGCAGTATTTTCAGTTGTTCTTTCTCATTTTTTAAGGCAAAGCAGAGAGCAGAGGTTCTTCAGTCCACGCAACGGTTCTTCTCTGAACAGCAACAGAGCAAACAGATAGGAGGCAAAGCCCAGAAAGTGGACAGTGATTCAAGTAAACCTCCTGAAACACTGACTGACCCTCCTGGTGTCTGTCAGGAAAAAGTAGAAGAAAAACCACCCCCTGCACCCTCCATAGCCACCAAACCTGTTAGAACTGGACCAATCAAACCTCAGGCGATCAAAACCGAAGAAACAAAATCTTAAAGGCTATGGTTTATTGCGGGAGATTGGTTGGGGGGAGGGAAAACATGGAGAAATAAATCAGATAATGCCAGCAGCCAAGGGGCAAAATGGCCTGTGACATTATCCTGTTCAGAGCCTGGAGATGTACAAGGGACATAGGCGTAATTTACCCTGACACACAGCTGCTGTACCAGTAAAAACGAGGCTTTGCAAGCTTGCACCTACTATATAACATGCGCTCGGTTGATGGCCATGCATCTTCAGTCAGAATTTATACAGAAATATATGCACCCATTGTTTTGAGTGCATATAATTTAGACCTAAAAATCTTTTTGACTAGATGAAACACCAGAAATATAAGGAAAATAATACAGCAGAGGAATAGCTCAGCCTGAACAGTGTGGTGGTCCCAGCTAATTACATGAGGTGCAGTTTTTTTGCTCCCTTCTGTTCTTTGGATATGGTTGTGGCGTTTGTAGGCTTGGCGGTTAAAGAACTGAAGATAACTGGTGCTGGATAGAGGAGCCTTTATTTTTATTATGGCAGCTTGCTATTTTTATAACATGGTCATTGAGTTGAAAACAATCAAAGTACAGTAGCAACTGATCTTCCCTTTTTCCTGGATGAGTGAGCAGATGATTAAATACTGATGTCAGTATCCCTGAACCACATAAAAGTGAGCAGTGTTTGGCTCCACTTCTGTTTGAAATGATACTGTGTTTTGGTTGTAGTCCGAAGCTTTGAAGCGCTACTTAGCATCTCCTTTCTTCCATGGAGCTCTCATCATTCAAACATGACAGATTGGTAAAATACTAGTTAGGTTGAGTCTTCCTTGCCCCTACTCAGTCATCTTTGTATGAATCCCATAGTTTGGGATTTTTTTTCTTTTCTTTTTTTTTTCTTTTTCCTTTTTTTTAAAACCAGTTTTTAGCTGGTGTTCATGAAGAACAGTGAGTACCTAGAACTGTGCCACTAATTAAAGGAAATCCTAAGAAGGTGCATTTCTTTACAGAGCTGTGTCATGCCATCCATTGGGCCCTCTGCTGGAAAAGTAGAATCAAGTCTCAAATAATGCCTTTTTAATTGTATCCTCTAGTATTATAGATATAGGACAGTACTGTATCATACCTCTGTGAATGTAAAATATCTTGTACCTGCTTTATGATATGTAGTAGTGACCGTGCTTTATCAGAGCTGTTTTTAATGATGTTATTCTAGAATGTTTTCTTTCCAGATGATGATTCAGAAGCTAATTTTAAAAAATGGTGCCAGGTACCACAACAGTAACAGAACTTTGCAATTTTGGGGGGTTTTGTTTTTTACCTTTTTTTCCCCTTTTTTTTAAATGGAGTGTGCTGGATGTCTCTATAATTTTGTTCAGATGACTGCAGAACCTGGAAAAGCTGTTGCTGCTATTGATGCATAACATACTGCTATTATTGGTCTTTTTATATAAATATATATATATATATATATATACATATATATATATAATTTGAATTTTTGGAAACTTTAGCTGTGCTGTCAACTTTGGAAAAAGTATCCCAGTTTACTGTGTTGAGTTGGCATTGTACAGAAATTAACAGCCATATTGGTCTAGAAACGTTAAACTTAATTTTTTTCCATTTGTACAGGGGTAACACTGTATTAAATATGTAAGGTCTTATCTACATGGGTTTGATTACAGAAACTAATAAAGTATTCTCTAAATAATGATTCTTGGAGCTTCTAATCATTTCCTAAACCCTGAAGCAAGAGGGTTTGCCATGTATTAAAGATAGTGGAGAAGAGGACTGGCCCATCGTGGTAGCTCATGCCTCTAATCCTAGCACTTTGGGAGGCAGAGGTGGGTGGATTGCCTGAGCTCAGGAGACCAGCCTGGGCAACATAACAAAACCCTGTCTCTACTAAAAATACAAAACTTAGCCGGACATGGTGGCAAGTGCCTATAATTGCAGCTACTTAGGAAGCTGAGGCAGAATATTCAATTAAAGTATTGTAATGGCAGATAATCATGGCCCCTGTTCTGAAGTAGCCAAACTCATATTGAAAATAAATCTGTCAGCCAGGTGCAGTGGCTCACGCCTATAATCCCAGCACTTTGGGAAGCCAAGGTGGTCGGAACACCTGAGCTCAGGAGAAACCCCCATCTCTACTAAAAATACAAAAGTTAGCTGGGTGTAGTGGTGCATCCTTTAGTCTCAGCTACTCGGGAGGCTGGGGCAGAGAATCACTTTGAACCTCGGAAGCGGACTCTGTCTCAAAAAAAAAAAAAAAAAAAAAGTCTGTCAGGGAGAAGTTTTCTTGATGCACACTGCCTGATGTAAGAGTTTCACTGTCTTTTGGGCAGAAGCTCAAGAATTTTTCGTAGCTTTGTTAGCTTGTTCATGAACATCCATCACCTGCCCTAAAAGGCTATATAGGGCATTTGTATAGGGCATTTGTTCTATCATTTACTCAATTAATAAAATGTACTGAGGGATTGTAATTATGCTAAAATCCCATGTTCAGAGCATATGGCTTCCAGACCCAGCTTTAAGAAAACCAGTCATTCAGTCACTAATGACATGTGTGCCTTCTTAACTCATGGGCACTGTGGTTCTTAAGATACGTTTTGGTGGTTTTGTTTTGCTAGAGAGGGTTTCTTCATGTTGCTCAGGCTGGTCTTGAACTCCTGAGTTCAAGTGACCCACCTGCCTTAGCCTCCTAACGTGCTGGGATTACAGGCATGAGCCACCGCACCAGGTCTGATACTCAAGTATTAATAGGCCTTGCCTTGATCCAAGCTTTTCAGTCTAGGGTTTTTCTCAAAATATGTTCTAAATTAAAAGCTGTGATTTTTGAAGGGGATTGAGGGAAGAGGTATGACGGATAAGAATGGGAATGCAAACATGTACCCAAGAGTTACAGTCACCACTTAAAATACTTGCCTTCTTAACAAGGCACTGCCATTGTCAGTATTTTTCATATTCTAGTTTTTAAGTTTAATCCTCCTAAATTTTGAGACCTAATGGGTGACCAGCTATACAGCTTGCATTATCCCCACTTGCAAACCAGCTGGCATGTGGCACTTGTTATATTAACTGTTAAATATCCCCAGTACTTTGGGTCCTTTGCTAGAATACAGTGGGAAAATGGCACCAAAAGCATATCCAGTGAAAGTAAGATAATGTATGTAAGTGTTTCTCTGCAGTTTGGCCATGCAGGTTTGTCTCTGGCTTCCCTAACATGACAATATAACCCAAAAGGTGTTGCAGTTAATAGTTGACTGTAGATTTGGTTACATGAGCTTCTGAACATCCTCTGTCCCTTGAGCTGCCCTGGTAGAAGGTAAGGGGAGTCCAGATCCTTACCCCCATTTAATAATAAATAGTGCTGATGATAGAAGAGTGACTGGGGGAGGACGGTTGGGGAATGAGAGGAGGGTATAAAGTTCAAACAAACTCATGGCCAGGGGCAAGATACAGAAGGTAGAATGAGTCCGAAGCTATTTAAGTGTCTTTTCTAACAAGTCACCAGTGATTTTTCATGTTTCCATTGCAGCATATTTCATAGATGCTTAGCATTTTCGGTACTGACTAAACATTTCCCTGCAACTTTTTTCCACCCTATGGGTAAGTACAAAACTACATCATAAACCAGGCACAGTGGCTCACACCTGTAATCCCAGCACTTTGGGAGGCCGAGGTGGGTGGATCACGAGGTCAGGAGTTCAAGACCAGCTGGGCCAAGATGGTGAAACCCCGTCTCTACTAAAAATACAAAAATTACCCAGGCGTGGTGGCACGCATCTGTAATCCCAGCTACTTGAGAGGCTGAGGCAGAGAATTGCTTAGAAAACACGGGAGACGGAAGTTGCAGTGAGCCGAGATTGCACCACTGCACTCCAGCCTCGGTGACAGAGTGAGACTCCGTCTCAAAAAAAAAAAAAACAACTACATCATAGTTTGACAGACCTAATTAATCAAGTAATACTGACTTAACTGCCTAGTAGCTAATAGTCTTCAGTCAATGTGTATTACCTTGGAAGTGGCTAGAGCTTGGTTACAAGCCATAAATATACTTCATATTGTAACAATTTTTTAAAAAAACTTTCCTCAGCAAAAAGGAATAGTGTGCTATAGGAAACGGAAAATTTACCTGAGGTAGAGAGTTTAAGCAAGAGGTGAGTCTGGTATAATCAGGCAGAGTCAACTATTAACTCTGTATGTGTCAGGTGCTGGGAATATCGAGGACAGGTTCTTAACACATTCGGGTGTGGATGGAAATACAAGTGGTAGCTTTGAGGTCTTTCAGGTTTTCATCACTGATAGATACCTAGCGCTTATTTCATGGATGCCTCAAACCCTATCTTCCAGTCTAAGCTCTCCCCCTAATCTGTTTGCCTGTACTGCTTAACCTTCTAAATATGATTAAAATCTTCCAGAGTTTTTTAGTTCTGATCTAGCCTTCTCACCATTTCTTCATATACTAGCTAATATTTAATAAGAATTACATGTAAATTTGGGTCTTACTGATATATGAGCAAAAAAAGCAATTCAGTTACCTGAATTGCTTATCTGAGCTGAAAAATGCATTAAAGTTCAGTGGAAAACAGAAGGAGGGAACTTCAATAAGCAGAGCCTGTGGTGAATAAGTCTCAAGTGGAAGGATAGCGCAGAGGGACAGAGAGATGTATTCTGGCCCTCCAGGGTTAGATTTGCCAAGAGGTGAAATAGTTAATTTCAGACAGTTATGTGGCACTGATAATCTGGTTTACATGGGGCAGTGGTTTTCAGATTGGAAGTACACACTATTAAACAGAAACAATTTCACTTTAAAGTTTTGTTTAGCTAAAGGATTCAGTGGCTTAAAAAAAAAAATGTGAATAAGTTTTATTGGTTCCGGTGAGGAGACACCCTCTCTAGTATGAGAAGCTGAAAAGAAGGTTGTACTTGTAGTAAAAACCACACTCTTCGCAGAAGCTGATAGTGGCACCCATTGAAGAGACTGGGCCTTAGTTTTCTATAACCTGGGAATATAAATGGGTATTAATAGAGTTTTCTGTTACAAGACTCAATTATCAGAATTGTATCTCCAGCTTAGAACCTCACAGGGAAAAACTGGGAATTGCACATAAATACCACCCACTTGCCCCCTTAACCCCCCACCTTTATAAGGTAGGTAATTATCTTTAAACATGCAGAGAGTGAGGTATGGTTTAACTTGCCCAAGGATACACAGTAAGCAGAGGAGGCAGGGGTATTTTGTCCAGGCAGTCTAATTCTTAAGCGCAAGCTCTTAACTACTAAGCTACACTGTTATGAAAGCACTGTACTTGAAGTTACAGGCATACCTCGTTTTATTGCACTTTGCAGGTATTGCAAGGTTTTTTCTTTAAAAAAAAAAATGAAGGTTTGTTACAACTCCATGTTGAGCAATTTTATTGGTGCTGTTTTTCTAACAACGAGTGCTCATTTCCTGTCTGTGTCACATTTGGTAATGCTCAAAATTATTTCAGACTTAAATTATGTGATGATCAGGGATCTTGAATGTTACTAGTGTCATTGTTCTGGGGCCTCATGAACTACACCCATAAGATGGTGAACGTAAGTGCATGTGTTCCGATTGCTCCACAAACTGGCTGTTCCCTCTCTCCCTCTCCTCAGGCCTCTCTATTCCCTGAGACACAATATCGAAATTAGGCCAGTTAATAGCCCTACAATGGCTTGTAAGTGTTCAAGTAAAAGGGAGAGTCACACATCTCATTTTAAATCAAAAGCTGAAAATGAATAAGCTTAATGGGGAAGGCATGGCAAAATCTGAGATGGGCCAGAAAGCCATCTCTAACAGGCCTCCTGGGCCTGTTAGACAAGTTGTGAATGCAAAAGACAAGTCTTGAAGGAAATTAAAAGTGCTACTCCAGTGAACACACAGGGATAAGAAAATAAAACAACCCTATTGATATAAAGTTTAGTGGGCTGGATGGCAGATCAAACAGGCCCAGCATTCTCTAAAGCCAAAACCTTATCCAGAGCAAGGCCCTAACTCTCCAATTCCTTAAAGTCAGAGAGGTGAAGAAGCCATGGAAAAAAAGTTTGAAGCTAGCAGAGGTTGATTCATGAGATTTAAGGAAAGCACTGATCTCCATAACATTAAAGTGGAAGGTGAAGCAGCAAGAGCTGATGTAGGAACTGTGGCAAGTTGTCTAGAAGATCTAGCTGAGATAATTGGTGCAGGGGGCTATGCTAATAACAAGTTTGTAATGTAGACAAAACAGCCTTCTATTGGAAGCGGATGCCATCTACGCCTTTCATAGCTAGTGAGAAGTCAATGCCTGGCTTCAAAGCTTCAAAAAGGACTGAGTTAGGGATTTATGCAGATGGTGACTTTAAGCTGAAGCCAATACTCATTTACCATTTTGAAAATCCTAGGGCCCTTAAAAATTAAGCTAAATCTACTCTGCCTGTGCTGTACAAATAGAACAGCAAAGCATGGATGACAGCACATCTCTACAGCATGGCCTATCCAATAACCCACTGTTGAAACCTATTGCTCAGGGGCAGGGAAAAAAAAAACCCGAAAACTTTCTTTCAAAATATGATAAGCTCATTGACAATGCACCTAGTCACCCAGGAGTTGTGATGAAGATGTACAAGAAGATTGATGTTTTCATGTCTGCTAACATGACATCCATTCTACAGCCTATGGATCAAGGAGTAATTTTGACTTTCAAGTCTTATTATTTAAGAAATATTAATACATTTTGTAAGGCTACACTTTCATAGTGTTTCCTCTGATGAATCTGGGAAAAGAAATTGAAAACCATGCCAGGCATGGTGGCTCATGCCTGTAATCCCAGCACTATGGGAGGCTGAGGCAGGCAGATCACGAGATCAGTAGTTCAAGACCAGCCTGACCAACATGGTGAAATTCTGTATCTACTAAAAATAAACAAATTAGCCAGGAATGGAGGCATGTGCCTGCAATCCCAGCTACTCAGGAGGCTGAGGGAGAAGAATCTCTTGAACCCAGGAGGCAGAGGGTGCAGTGAGCCGAGATTGCTCCACTGCACTCCAGCCTGGGCCACAGAGCAAGACTCTGTCTCAAAAAAAAAAAAAAAAAAGAAAAGAAAGAAATTGAAAACCATGTGAAAGGATTTATCATTCTAGATGCCACTGAGAACATCTGTGGGTCATGGGAGGATGTCCAAATATCGACACAAATAGGAGTTTGGAAGAAGTTGTATTCTTACCCTCATGGAGCCCTAGGGGATTCAAGACTTCACTGGAGAAAGTAACTGCAGATACAGTGGAAATAGCAAGAGAGGTAAAGTTAGAAGTGGAGCCTGAAGATGGGACAGAATTGCTGCAATCTCATGATCAAACTTGAACAGATTAGGAGTTGCTTAAATTTAAATTTCCTTAAATCTTATGGATGAGCAAAGAAGGTGGTTTCTTTAGATGGAAACTACCCCTTGTGAAGATGCTTTGTATGTTGTTGAAATGACAAGAATTTAGAATTTTACACAACTCAGTTAAGCAGTGACAAGGTTTGAGAGGATTTACTCCAACTTTGAAAGAAGTTCTGTGTACGGTAAAATGATATCAAACAGCATCACGTGGTACAGAGAACTCATTCGTGAAAGGAAGAGTCAATGGATGTGGCAAACTTCATTTTCTTATTTGAAGAAATTGCCACAGCCACCCTGGTCTTCAGCAACCACCACCTTGATTAGGCAGCAGCCACCAACATCAAGGCAAGATTCTCCACCAATAAAAAGATAGGACTCACTGGAAGCTCAGATGATCATTAGCATTTTTTTTTAGCAGTAAAGTATTTTAAATAAAGGTGAATGTGTTGTTTTTTAAGACATAATACTATCAAACACTTAATAGCAACCATATAGTGTAAACATAATTTTATATGCACTGGACACCCAAAAAGTCCATGTAACTTGCTTTATTGTGGTAGTCTAGAACCAAACCCACAATTTCTTCAAGGTATGCCTTGCTAGGTAAGTAACCTAAGAAAAATCACTCAACCTTCATGTGTCTGTTTTTCTACCTCTAAAATGGAGATGATTCTATCTTCTTGCAGAGTTTTGATTAAATGAAATAAAGGGTTTTTTTTTTTTTAAAGAAATATACATATACAATGCTTGTTGTTTGGTAGGTTAGTAGGTTACAATAAGACAATTACTTAATTGCCTTGTTAAATATACATACCTAAGTCTGACCCAGCATTTATACTTTTTCAAAAGCCAGATATTTCTAGTTAAATAACATCTATAAATACAAAATTTAGGTCATTGTTTCTCTCTCCCACTTCAAATTATGCTGAGAGGTCCTAGATTCCTCAGAGGTGTCACAGAGCATGAGAAAAGCCAAGGTGGTAGATAACTTTAAGTCCTCTCTCCATTTTCATCATGGAAGATTGAACTTCTAAAATGTGGTTCTCTAAAAACAAAGATGCTTAAGACCATTGACATTCTTTCTTATTCTATGGTTTCTGTTCTCATTCTAAGACATTGGCATGTGCCCAAAGTGAGCTCTGGATTTTCCCCTGCCATTCCAATGTCTGTAGGTCTCTGGTAGTTCTTAGGCCCTTCTATCCATGTGGCACGATCTAGGCTCGCTGCAACCTCTGCCTCCCGGATTCAAGCGATTCTCCTACCTCAGCCTCCTGAGTAGCTGGGATTACAGGGGTCCACCACCATGCCCAGCTAAATTTTGTATTTTTAGTAGAGACAGGGTTTCACCATGTTGGCCAGGCTGGTCTTGAACTTTTGACCTCAGGCGATCCGCCTGCCTCAGCCTCCCAAAGCACTGGGATTACTGGTGTGAGCCACGGTGCCCGGCCTGTACCTTTTAGGTTTCTAAGGGTGGCACCAATCAGGGTTATTCCTACCCACCACATGACATTTTATTTACTACATTGACTGGGGGGAGGCAGAAAGACTTTCACTTAGCAACTTAGCATTTCCCACTACAGTAACTCCTATCTCAAGTCAAAAACTAATATGCGGCCAGGCGTGGTGGCTCACGCCTGTAATCCTAGCACTTTGGGATGCCAAGGTGGGCAGATCACTTGAGATCAGGAGCTCGAGACCAGCATGACCAACATGGTGAAACACCATCTCTACTAAACATACAAAAAAATTAGCTGGGCATGGTGGTGCACACCTGTAATCCCAGCTACTTGGGAGGCTGAGGCAGGAGAATCGCTTGAACTGGGGAGGCAAATGTTGCAGTGAGCCGAGATCGCACCATTGCAGTCCACCCTGGGCAACAAGAGTGAAACTCCATCTCAAAAAAAATAAAACTAACGTGGGAGACTGTCAACTTCCAAGTATGTCTATTCCAATTACACATTCAAAGAGCAAGGAAATGACCACTTGGTAGGACATGGACTAAGTGGACTCGCTGTGAGTTAGAACTGGGCCAGGACTCTTATTTATTCCTGGCCTCCATGTGTCTTTAACGCTGATGGAGGGTCCGTGTTGACACTGAATACCAATATCATCTTGAATGCTGTGTCCAACAATTCTCAAAATCTGTGGGTGTCCTCTGTCTCTGGTGTACAGTTCCTTGTCTAAATGTCCCTAGATTTCTGTGGGGAATCATTACTATGCACTTGCCATGGTATTATGAGATCTTTCCTCCTGAAGACCCACCCGATTTATCTTTTTGTCAGTGGGTTCTGAGTCCAGAAACGGAACAAGGGATGGTGACCCTAGATATTCATCTGGTTGCGCAAAGGGAGGTCCCAAGAAAAACGTGTGTTGCCTTACAAGTTAGCAGCCTCTGCAGCATCTTCAAGTTGAGTGCTAGTCTCCAACAGAGAGGACCAAAGCATTTCTGCAGGCCTGGAAGGTCCAGGGGCATCTGGATTTCAAGGTTTCCAAATATATTAGCCCATGAGTCTTCATTTCAGTCTCAGGATCCCACTTTTTCTTGGCTTGCTGGGACTGAGAATTCAACATTCTCTGTGATGCTACTTTTTTTTTCTTTTTTCTTTTTCTGGTGAGACAGGGTCTTGCTCTGTCACCCAGGTTGGAGTGCAGTGACGCGATCATAGTTTGCTGCAACCTTGAACTCCTGGGCTCCAATGATCCTCCTGTCTCAGCTTCCTGAGTAGCTGGGACTACAGGCACTTGCCATCATACCTGGCTAACTTTTTAATTTTTCATAGAGCCAGGGGCTCACTATGTTGCCCAGATTGGTCTTGAACTCCTGGGTTTAAGCAATCCTCCTGCCTTGGCCTCCCAAAGTGCTAGGATTACAGGTGTGAGACAACACGCCTAAATTCTCAGCCTTAACCCCAGTTTTTATTGCCCTTTGCCTATGGGAAATGAAAGCCTCTTTATATGCTGCCAAAGAGGCCTGACTTTTTTTTTTTTTTTTTTTGAGACAGTTTTGCTCTTGGTGTCCAGGCTGGAGTGCAATGGCACGATCTCGGTTCACTATAACCTCCGCCTCCCAAGTAGCTGGGATTACAGGTGCCTGCCATCACACCCAGCTAATTTTTGTATTTTTAGTAGAGATGAGGCCTCTGACTTTTTTTTGCTCCATTACTGCCAGTTATGAGGTCCACACCACCTGGTAATCCAGTGCCAAAAGCCTTTTAGAGTTCACTTCTGCTATCCACTGCTGATACAAATGGTGTTAGGTCAAGTTTGTAACAGAATACTGGGAACAGACACTGAAATCAAGATTTATGTGCAGAACGTTCGTTGAGGGAGTGCCCTTTGCATCAATATCTGTGGGAGAATTAAGTAAGTAGGACTGGGCAGTTGAACTGTGGTGCTGTTACAGTAAAGGCCTCAGCTGATCCCACTGGCAGCTCTGGAGCTGGGGATGAACCTTTAGAGTCATCCCAGGTTGGGGCAAGGGGGCTCTGAGCCTTCATATCCCCAGGTGTGGGCGAGTCATTTGTTACAGGCTAGATTTTCTCTCTGGGAGAGGAGGCAGAAAAGTGGCTAAGGCAACTCTCTTCAGCTGAGAACAATGGGTGGCGAGGCGCTCAGCGGAGAGTCCTCACCACCAACACTCCCAGCAGCAGGAGCATGAGTGACTCGGCTGGAAAGGGGATGTGGATGGGAACACGACAGCATCTGCTGTAACATTCTAGGCATTGCTTTAGGTGTTGAGATGTGGCAGTGAATGCAGTAGACACAAATTCATGCTTTTTTCTATATTTTAGATGGAGTCGTCAAGGAAGGCCTCACTGTGTAGACAACACTGAGCAAAGACTTGAAGGGAGAGAAGTAAATAAAGATATTTGGGGAAAGAATATTCCAGGCAGAGGTCTGAGCAAATGCAAATACTGGACCTGAAGGAGAATGTCTCTGGGTGTCCAAGGCGCAGGCAGGAGGCCAGATGGCTGAAGCAGAATGAGAAGAGGGAGAGTAATGGGAGTTGACAGATCAAAGAAATTGGGGTTGGGGGAAGAAGGCAGATTGTGTCAGACCTTGAAGGCCATTGCAAGGTTTTGGCTTTTACGCTGTGAAATAAAAAGGCATGGAGAGTTTGGAGCAGAGCAGTAATGAGGCATATGTTTACAAGATTGCTCTGGATGTATGTTGCAAATAGATTGAAGGAGTTACAAGGATGAAAGCAGCGGACCAGACAGGAAGTTTAATCTATGCCAAAGATAATGGGGAGTCAGACCAGGATGGAAACAGTGGAGGTAATTAAGAAGTGGCTGGATTTTGAGTATCATTTGAAGAGTAGAGCTGAAAATCCATCTGCTGATGGACTGAATGTTGGTTTGAGGGTTTGAGAGAGAGAGAGAGACAGAGAAGACAAAGGTGACTTCTAGATTTGGAGCTCACGCTGCTAAAAGGATGGGGTTGCCATTAACAGAAATGAGAGGCTGGGTGTGGTGGCTTACACCTGTAATCCCAGCACTTTGGGAGGCCGAGGTGGGTGGATCACCTGCGGTCAGGAGTTCATGACCAGACTGGCCATCATGGTGAAACCCCATCTTTAAAAAATAAAAAATAAAAATAATAAATAAATAAAAAAGAGAAGGCTGTCGATGAGAGCTACTGCTAAGTAAAATCACCTTCTACCTGCCTACAGCCTCCTGAGCGTTCTTTCTGCTCATCCACCTGCTCCCTTCGGACCTCAGCATGGGCTGGAACCTAACCCCAAGCAGGACAATTGGTGGCCATGAACCTGACAGGCAACTAAGTGATAAGGCTAGAAGAGATCAACAGGGAAGTGAGTGTAAAGAATAGAAGAGATTCAGGGACTGAGGCTCGGTTGCTCTGCTGTTATGAGTGTAGGAAAATAGGAGGAAAGAAGCAGAGAGAACGGAGGAAGAGTTGCCAGTGACGTTGGACCAGGTGAGAGCGTGGCGTCCTGGAAGGCAAGACAACGCTTCAAGGAAGAGTGAGTTATTTACTGTTTCAGGTACTGCTGGTGACTGAGTGAGATGAGAAATGTTTTTTGAAGTGGATTTGACAGAGAATTGAAGGAAAGGAATCGGAGGCAATGAATATAGACAACTCTTTGACAAGCAATTTTTGTTTCTTTGTTTCATGGTGGGGAAAAGTGGAAACAAAGAAGAGAAGGTTTTAAGATGGGAGAAATAACATGTTTGTTCACTGCTGAGGAAGATCCGACAGAGAGGGCAAATTTAATCATCAAGAGAGGGGAGAATTGTTCAAACGAAGACCTTGAGTAGATGAGAGGCAATGCAATCTAGTGCCAGAGTAGAAGGGTTGGCCCTGGAAAGAGTTTCAATTGTTCATCCAGAGCACTGTGAGAGGAGACAGAGAACATGGGCACGGAGGCCGGAAGGTGGGTAGGCGTGGTGAGTGTGGACTCTCTTATGATTGCTTCCATTTTCCTCAGCTAAAAATGAGAATTGGGAAGATGTGTTGGAGGTTTGAGGCTAGAAGAGAAAGTATCGAGGCCTAGGGTGAGCACCCACTTACAGCTGCAGTCAGCATTTAAAGTAGGACTGGCCACAGGTTGTTTTCCACTAGCCACGTTCCCTGCACAGGTGTGGGTGCTGAGTGGGTAGAGAAGTGAACGTCACCTGGCGTGGCACTCAACCAACCAAGTTCAGAGACTCAAGAGCTGGTCAAGGGAGCTGATAGCACACTTGATGGACACATAACCGCACCTTAGTGCTAACTGTCCTTTATCTGAGGTATGCATATATGTCTAGAAAAAATTATATTGGCCTTAGACATTTCGCTGAGATTGAGGATAACTGAGCCACATCCGTGATAGCGAGCTAGCACCATAGCCTTTGCTGTTGTGGGGACGACAAGGTAATCTAGCGCCTACCTGTGCCTTCGGGTTTCCAGTTCAATTCTTTCTGAGGGCCCATGAGTGTCACCCATCCTGTTCTTTCAAGAGGATCACTATCTCCTTTTTGTTTGTTTGTTTTTTGACATGGTGTCTTGCTCTGTCACCCAGGCTGGAGTGGCATGATTTTGGCTCACTGCAACCTCTGTCTCCTGGGTTCAAGTGATTCTCCTGTCTTAGCTTCCCGAGTAGCTGGAATTACAGGCGCACACCGCCACACCCGGCTAATTTTTGTATTTTTAGTAGAGATGGGGTTTTGCCATATTGGCTAGGTTGGTCTTAAACTCCTGACCTCAGGCGATCCGCCCGCCTCAGCCTCCCAAAGTGCTGGGATTACAGGCGTGAGCCACCACACCCGGCTGCACTGTCTCCTTTTTTGACATGAGTATCCTCACAACCAGCCCCTATCATTTGAGGTAATTTCAATCTATTTTTCAAGCAACTAAGAATCTAAGAGAGCTTTTGCTTTAAAATTAGTAACGATATCTTGTAGTTGTATACTTCTCTATTTCTTCTAAAGTATGCATTCTCTTGCTTTATTTTACCTATATATGTATTTGCTGAGTGGAAAATGTGGTTAATTATGTGGACTTTGGCATCAAGCAGATCTTGTTTTGACTACTAGCTTCATTACATCTTATCCTGCCAAATAGCAAATTTCTTCTATTGTGATTTCATTATCATCAATATAAGGAAATAGATTCTTTTATTGTTCAGCTGCTTTATTACAAGGACCTCTCCTTGTATGAAATGTAAACTTCTTGTTTAGACGTCAGAATTCAGGAACATGTTTTAGGTAAGTATGACACATCCTAAAGGATGGCTAGTGTAGGAAAGAGTGATTTTTCCTGTATTATACTCTTGTCAACCACTTTAGATGTATCTGAACTATCACAGACTCCCTGAGCGTTCCTAGTTAATGCTCAGACTTTGTTCTGTAACAGCTAATTTGGGCTGGGCATGGTGGCTCACACTTATAATCTCAGCACTGTGAGAGGCCGAGGCCGGTGGATCTTGAGGTCAGGAGTTCAAGACCAGCCTGGCTAACATGGTGAAACTCCATCTCAACTAAAAATAAAATAGCCAGGCCTGGTGGCACACGCCTGTAATCCCAGCTACTCAGGAGGCTGGGCGGGAGAATCACTTGAACCGGGGAGGTGGAGGTTGCAGTGAGCCGAGATCATGCCATTGCAGTCCAGCCTGGGTGAGAGAGTAGATTTCAGCCTGGAAATGCAGCCCAGTAGGTTTCAGCCTCATTTTCCCCAGCTCCTATTTAAGATGGAGTTGCTCTGGTTCACACGCCTGTGACAATCGCACCTCCCAAGCCCAATTATATTACAGGTGTGAGCCACTGCGCCCAGCCCCTGCTTTCAAAAAGTATATAATTTCCTGTAACGTGATGGTTAATACTGAGTGTCAGCTTAATTGGATTGAAGGGTACAAAACATTGATCCTGGGTGTGTCTGTGAGGGTGTTGCCAAAGGAGATTAACATTTGAGTCAGTGGGCTGGGAAAGGTAGATCCAACCTTAATCTGGGTGGGCACAGCCTAAGCAGCTGCCAGCAAGCATATAAAGCAGGCAGAAAAATGTGAAACTGTGAGACTGGCTAGTCTCCCAGCCTACAACTATCTCTTCTAATAGAATATATATATCCTATTAGTGCTGTTCCTCTACAGAACCCTAACTAATACAGGAGGACAGGGCTTACCTTCATGCCATTATATGAAGGTGAGGACTAAACTCTGATTTTTATCTTGTCCAAATTCCTATCTAAGGGGTCTGGGGAGTCATGCCCTACAAATCATAAATTCTCATCAGATGGGTTTTATTTAACCCTAATTGTGACTTACTTTCCGACTTGACTCTGGCATAATATTATAAGAAAGAAAATAAAAATATTTTACCCCAAAACATGTTTCTGTTCCATATTTTGAAATGGTCATACAAAGCCAAGAATCTCTGTTAACATAGCTAGATCTTTTTCTTCCAGACCCTGCCAATCCTAAAAAGATGACTTAAGATCTGAATAGGAAACATTTGCCATCTATTGTGTTTAAGGGCAGCCACTTTAAGACTTTGAAAGAGTTTTGGCCTCCACCATCTTTTATCTTAATGTTTTATCTGAACAACCCCTTTCTATCAACCCAGGTCTTTAGAAAACTCAACCAATTGTCAACCAGAAAATGTTTAAATTGTTTAAATTCATCTATAGCCTGGAAGCCCGCCCCCCCCCCAGCCCCCACCTTTTCGTTGTCCTGTCTTTCAGGACCAAACCGATATGTATTTCTTAAATGTATTTGATTGATGTCTGGTGCCTCTCTAAAATGTATGAAACCAAGCTGCACCCTGACTCCCTTGGGCACATGTTCTCTGGACCTCATGAGGGCTGTATCACAGGTCATGGCCACTCATATATGGCTCAGAATCTCTTCAAATATTTTACAGAGTTTGACTCTTTTTGTTGACAAAGGGAAATAGCTGTATCTATCTATGTATACACAGACCTTTTGTAGATCTTGTTTTGAATCCCAGCTTCATTACATCTTTTTTTTTTTCTTTTCTTCCCATTTATTTATTTTATTGCATTTTAGGTTTTGGGGTACATTTGAAGAACATGCAAAATTGTTGCATAGGTACACACGTGGTAGTGTGATTTGCTGCCTTCCTCCCCATCACCTACATCTGGCAT
>NW_022436965.1:18348388-18360832 GCF_009761245.1 Sapajus apella | reverse complement strand
ACATGGACACAGGGAGGGGAGCACTACACACTGGGGTCCATGTGTTCTCATTGTTCAACACCCGCCTATGAGTGAGAACATGCGGTGTTTGATCTTTTGCCCTTCTGTCAGTTTGCTGAGAATGATGGTTTCCAGGTTCATCCATGTCCCTACAAAGGACCCAAACTCATCGTTTTTGATGGCTGCATAATATTCCATGGTGTATATGTGCCACATTTTCCCTATCCAGTCTATTGTCGATGGGCATTACATCTTGTCCTCCCAAATAGCACATTCCTTCTATTGTGGTTTTATCATCAATATAAAGAAATAGACTGCAGCCTTGAACTGGCTGAGATTACTTGAGATGGCTTCAGGTGATCCTCCCACCAGGCTGGATCCAGGATGTTATGAGTAGAATTTTCGATGCTGCCAAAGAAGTAGCACTCGAATATAAATTTCCTCAGCAGGGCAATTTACTTCTATAGGAGGGTGCGGCTCACAGATGGAACAAAGGCAAGTGCACACCTGGACAAGGAGGGGAAGAGGTACTTATGCCCTGAATGAGGTTGCCCCTACTGCTGTGTCATTCCCGTATTGGCTAGTGTCAGATTGCACAGTCTAGTCTAATTTCGATTGGCCATTTTAAAGGGGGCAGGTATATGAGCTGGAGTGGGGGGGTTAGGGGGGTTGGGTAGCTTGGCGGGAAGGACGGTTACCGGCAGGTCAGAGCAGATAAGAAGGGGTCAAAGCAGGTGACTGGAGCAGGTGACCAGGATGAGTCAGGAAGGGGCAGAGGACCAGGCGAACAGATGTAAACTACTGATTAGAACTGGTGGAAAAGGTTGTTTACTGAAATTACAAGGAAGTTAAACTTTAAAGTAGAGAATTAAAGAATAAGAGAGCTGAACGTACTGATTCTTTGAAGAGAAACTTGGTGTTCACTCTATCTAACAAGGAGTTCAAGGCGGCAGTGAGCTGTAATCTCACCACTGCACTTCAGCCTGGGTGGCAGAGACCCTGCCTCAATAATAATAATATATTTTAAAAATTAAAAAAAATGCAAGAAAGGCAAATTAGGGATTTTTGCAAATATCTTCTGAACCCTCATAACTGCCCTAGAAGATAGTATTATTCCTCTTTTACAAGTAAGAAAACTAAGGCTTCTAGAGCTTAAATGTCTTGCCCAAGATCACTCAGATAAAAGTGGGAGTTGCACAATCAACTCCTTTAATTTCAGAGCTGAAAAACCTGCCAGCATAGCAGAGTGCTGTGAATTATCAGGAACAGGTGAGATCAGTGATTGTGATGGCGCTGGGAGAAGGGGTGTACCTGAATTCGCTTTTTAAAAAGTAGTCAATAAAGAGGCTAGGTCACAATGTCGTATTTACCAGCATCTAAGATAGTGCTTCCCCATTGCCCACGTGGCAGAAAGCTCTTCCCCTGCTCTGCCCGCAGGACCCATCCTCTCCCTGCAAGATCTGTGGGGATTTCTCAAGGACATGGTTGCAGGGATAAATTGTGTCAGCTGTTGCTTTTTAAGGGCGCAAATCAATCTGATTAACCCAAGTTCCTCAGAGAGACTGACTACGGGAGGATGAAAGGGGAGGACGCTGACGCTGGTGGTTCATTTTTGACCTTTTCTCTTTCCGAAAACGTGGAGTAGCTGGTATGTGGGCACAGAGTATGTCATGAGGACATTTTTTAGCAAATCCATGAGCTGACACGTAAAAGCTGACCTGGGATTAAAAGGTAAGTCAGTTGGGCATCCTTATAAGAACAAACCTTTCTGGCCAAAAGACCAGGCTGGCAAACTCCTGCTGTTGCAATTCCTGCTCTAGAATGACAGAGTCACCACATGAGTGTGACCTGGTGTCTAGGAATGGGAATTAATCTAATTCACCTCCTGTTTCTTTGGAGATGGCTTGGTTCTGTAGTGGAGAGAATATAGCCTTTGAAGCCAGACAGACCTGGGCTCAAATTCTAGCTCTGTGGCTCCTGAAAATCTACCTAATTTCTCTACTGCTCAGTTTCCCCATTCGTTGAACGAGGATCATAATATTTACCATGTAGGGCCACTGTGGTTATCAAACAAGATGAAGTAAAAGGGCCAGGCATGGTGGCTCACGCCTGTAATCCCAGCACTTTGGAAGTCCGAGGAGGGCAGATTTCTTGAGCTTAGGAGTTTGAGGCCAGCCCAAGCAACCTGGTGAAACTCCGTCGATTAAAAAAAATACGGTAATTAGCCGGCATGGTGGGATGCACCTGTAGTCCCAGCTGAGGATACAGTGAACTGAGATTACTCTGCTACAGTCTAGCCTGAGTGACAGAGCCCAAAAAAAGGGACACACAAAAAAAGGGACAAAGTAAAAGGACACCCCAAGGTGACTGGCAGTAAATGGGTGGCTGCTACCTCTGTTACCAAAATCAAGCCTCCAATCTCTATGCCATGTGCATACCTGGACAAGCAGCTTGGTTCCACCTGCAGCCTTGTGTCCCTTTCCTGCTCTTTAGAAGGTAACTGTTTCAGGAAGAAAGCTCTGCACGTGTTAGCGACGCCAAGCAGCCCTGTGAGGAAAGGGCTCCAACTGGAGTGGCCCCATTAGAGGGGAACCGGCATGGGGCAGGGCTGCTGTGCAGCCTGGGGAGATTCAGTTCACCTCTCTGGGCCTCCAGTTTTTCAGTGTTATCTGGGGGTAAGGATAGCTGCCCATTGCATGATTGGAATAATCACATTTATCCTATATAAACAACCAACAGGGACTTGACTCTTACCTGCCCACTCCTTGCAGTAGGGATTTGAGGAAATATCTGCCTCTTGACCTGGACAGGTGTGGATGAAGGCCAGACTGTAGGGAGGACCCACTGAGAGTAAGGCAGTGAATGTCCTCTGCAAACTGCGCCATGCTGGACCTCCCTGGAACATTCCTGACCTGTGAAGAATATGTGCCAGCACTTGTGTTTTTCATTCACAGCTGCAGTGACCCTAAATTCCTCAAATTTCCTGAGTGCAAGGCCATGGCTCAGAAAAGCCCTGTGGACAACGCCATTAATCTCCCCTACAAGGACCTGACCTCCGAGGTGACCAGGCGCAGAGTCATCATGACCACCAGGTACCCAAAATCTTTCCTGTGGATTGTTTGTGGGATTGGGATAGAGCATAACACTGAGCCCCAGCAAGCACCTGAAACTGTAGCTGGCACTGGTTTATTTAAATGTATTCAGTTGCTGCTGCGAGACACACTTCTCAGAAGCGGAAACTGCTTTGTCATCCATTGCGAAAAACAGACTTTTCCCACATGGCCCTTCAAGGGGCGATGACAGCCATTTGTGTATGTTTACTGCGTGGGTGGTAATGGGATAAACTTCAATTGGTGGCTCTTTAGAGGGCGACGAGTGGGGATCACTTTGTTTTGTTTTTGTTTTTTTTGAGACAGGGTCTCACTCTGTCACCCAGGCTGGAATTCAGTGGCACAATCACAGCTCGCTGTAGCCTCAGCCTCAGCCTCCTGGGGCTTAAGCAATCCTCCCACCTCACCCTCCCAAGTAGCTGGGACTACAGCCATGCACCACCATGTCTGGTTAGTTTTTTGTATTTTTAATAGAAACAGAGTTTTGCCGTGTTGCCCATGTGGGTCTCAAACTCCTTGGCTCAAGTGATCTACCTGCCTCAGCCTCCCAAATTGCGGGGATTATGGACCAGAGCCACTATACCTGACCACGCTGACACCTCTAGCTTGAGCTCTTTGTGGGGTATATTATGAGATTAAAAATAATCTTACTAAATCTGATTAAGAAGTTGGTAAAAAAAAAATCAAAATTATTGATTCAAATTAGAAAATACAGACTTCCATATGATATTGTTTACAATGCCCTTTGATCTTTGAGTTTATTAGGATGTAAGGTTTTAGCAGATTGATAGGAATTAGGAACCTTTTCTTAGTTACCATACACGAGAATGTTAAATCTTTGTTGTTAGCAGTGCATGGCGAATTTGACACCACGGGTTTAGACCATGAGAGTGGCCATTGTCTGCAGGAAGCTGTGCTCCCAATGCTCTGAAGTCCATCCAAGAAAAAAGAGATGGCATAATTTTAGGCCTCTCCTAGGCACCAAACAATTCTCTTGCTATTATCCCACATCCTCGCAGCAACATCAGGGATCAGCTTTGATTGGGAGATGGCAGCAGTGAACTTGTGGCCAGATTAAAATTTAAATTTGGATTCCAGTTCTGCCTTTTACTGGTCACATGATCTGGGTAAATCACCTTCTGTCTCAGCTTCCTCAGCTCAAAGGTTTAATGTGAGATATGGCTGAGATTCTATATGTGGTTGATTTCTAGGTAATTTCCAGTCCCTGGAACGTAGTAAGTGTTCAGGGAACAGTTAAATCTGAACCTGTAAAAGCTTGACGGGCTAGTCCTATGCCCTTGAAGGCAGGGTTTGCCCAGCCCTGAGGAGGATGGGAAGACCCTGGTGTGCCTCAGCAGAAGGGGAGGTGAACCCTGCAGCCTGCAGATGTGGGCAAGTTAGGCCAAAGGGAGCTGTGAAGTGAACCTGGGGCTGAACTGGCCCTACGAAGAGCTGGAATGCAAATGAAACGTTTAGACACAGCCTGCCCCACGCCGAAATGTACAGAGAGCTGCCCATTTGATGGGTAGAACTCCTGCTCTAATCCTAAGAGAGCTTGGAGGATGATGGTGGAGAAGCGAGGGAGTAGACTCCAACTCTATTCATGCCAGGGCACCAATGGAGATAGATGAGTTCACTCTGAAGAGAGCTGACTGACAATTAAAGTGTACATAGAATATATCTCATATCTGCAGAGTGAGTGTGGGTGGAGGAGCTTGGAAGGAAGTCCTCTAAAATGTTAACTATTCTCTTTAGATGCTGGCATCTGGGATGTTTCTTTTGCGCCCTCTTTTTTGTTGTTTTGAGACAGGGTCTTACTCACCCAGGCTGGAGTGCAGTGGTGCAGTCACAGCTCACTGTAGCCTTGATCTCCTGGGCTCAAGCAATCCTCCCACCCCGGCCTCCCGAGTAGCTGGGACTACAGGCACATGCCACTATGCCTGGCTAATTTTTAGTCTTTTTTTGTAGAGACAGGGTCTCCCTATGTTGTCCAGGTTGGCCTTGAACTCCTGGGCTCAAGTGATCCTCCCACCTCAGCCTCACAAAGTGCTGGCATTACCCAAGCTAATTGATGGGTGAACTCCTGCTCTAACCCTGAGTCTGTTCTATTTTTTAAAAAAGCTTATCTTTATAAAATGACATTCAATGTCCCTTTCTTTCTAGAAAAGAGATAATCACCCAGAAAAGTGATGAAGCTAAGATGCTCTCCCACTTGGATTGGGAACAAGCCCCTCCCCCTCACAGGACCCACCTCAGAGTACCTCCTGCCCCACCTCCCTCTCCAGCTGAGGATCCCACGGACTCCTAAGATAAAAACCTTAAGTTACTTTGAAATGAATTCTTACACAGAACTCCAGAAAATAGTTTCAATGGTGTTCTTGAGGTTTGTCTTAGAAGACTCTTGAAGATCTTTGTTCTTTCCTATTTTTCTTCATCACCTAGAATTACCATACAGCACGGTTTACCCTTGTGAATATACTTAGTCATTTTGATTTTTCAAGCCAAGTCTCTGATACAATATGCATAGACTTTGATCTTTAATATACGTCATGTTATAGAACTATTGCCGTAGTCAGTTATATTTAAATTAATAAAGAATTATCACGCCTTGTTGTTTATTACTGATTCTGAATCCATGAAAAGGCCAGGGCTTTAAAGTTCAGAATTTAAAGATCTTAGGTAGTGGGAACCCCGAGGTAGCTGGATTTTCAAAACACAACCCAAGACACTACAGTCATGTGGCCCTGTAACTAACTAGCTTAATGGAGCAGCATTTCCATGCTGTGTGCTGGGGCTAGGGTGGTTGAGTTTTATGTTTATTGACAATGTTTTTAAAGTTTGCTTCTGGGAGATTTCAAGTGATTTTTAAACTCTGTAACGGGAAACTCTACCCTGAAAAGCAGCCAAGTGCAGAGTAGTTCTGCTGGGGAGAAGTCTATTGCTTGAGTCCCCTCCAAGCTCCTAGACCTCAGTGTACCTCTAAGGACTCCCAGAGCTCTTCTGAATTGTTTGAAGGCATCAAAAATGTGATAATTCTGGCATACATACACATGTAAGAAAGAGTCCTGCATGCCATCCTTTATTTCATCTGCTTCTTCCTAGAGATGTTCTCTCTTCAGGCCTGCCCTTATAAATGTGCTCTGGCAAGCCGGGCGCGGTGGCTCAAGCCTGTAATCCCAGCACTTTGGGAGGCCGAGGCGGGTGGATCACGAGGTCAAGAGATCGAGACCATCCTGGTCAACATGGTGAAACCCCGTCTCTACTAAAACTACAAAAAATTAGCTGGGCATGGTGGTGCGTGCCTGTAATCCCATCTACTCAGGAGGCTGAGGCAGGAGAATTGCCTGAACCCAGGAGGCGGAGGTTGCGGTGAGCCGAGATCGCGCCATTGCACTCCAGCCTGGGTAACAAGAGCGAAACTCCGTCTCGGGAAAAAAAAAAAAAAAAAAAAAAATGTGCTCTGGCTTCCCTATGAAAAAGGGAGCTAAGCTTCTGTACCCCATTGTGCGGTTGGGGTAATCACTCTATGATCTTCCCCGTCCCTAACCCCAAGCGTTTAATAGAACCAATGTGCCTTTGTTAAAAAGAAAAAGTGCTCCAGTTCTTCTACTCACACAGTAGCGGGCTGTGCCATTGGTGTGGGTCGGGCTCCTTACCTGTGGCCTTCAGTGGTGTGAGGCAGGGGAGGAGCGTGCACTGAGTGTCTGTCATTGCCAGCTGGATGCTAGACACACAAGCTTCCATTCCTCAGTCTGGGGAGGAAATGAGCCCGCACTGTCCAATAGGACAACCACTAGCCACTTGTGACTACCTCAATTTAAATTCATCAAAATCAAATCAATTCAGTTCTTCAGTCATACTAGTCGCATTTCAAGTGCTTAGTAGCTTTGTGCAGCCAGTGGCTACCATATAGGATGTTGCAGATAGAGAATGTGATTGCCATTAAAGAGAGTCCTATACAGCCAGGCGTGGTGGCTCACCTCTGTAATCCCAGCACTCTGGGGGACAGAGGCAGGTGGATCACCTGAAATCAAGAGTTCAAGACCAGCCTGGCCAACATGGTGAAAGAGTGTCTCTACCAAAAATACAAAAATTAGCTGGGTGTGGTGGCGTATGCCTGTAATCCCAGCTACTTTGGAGGTTGAGGCAGGAGAATCGCTTGAACTCGGGAGGTGGAGGTTGTGGTGAGCCGAAATTGTACCACTGTGCTTCAGCCTAGGCAACAGAGCAAGAATGTCTCAAAAAAAAAAAATTTCTATTAGACAGTGATGGGGCAGAGGTTAACATGTCCAAGGACACAGCCAGTTAGAAATAGAATTGAGGAGACGTCAAGGTGGGAATGACTAATTCTTGTGTTAGTTTTATTTCCATTTGGTTTCTGAACACATTCTAGGATGTTCTCTCTTCATTTGTTCAACAAATATTGCATACCTACTATGTGAGCAAGGCACTGTTCTAGGTATATGTCATTGTACAAAACAATCAATCCCTACCCCGTGGAGTTTATATTCTAATGGAGAAAGGTTAATAAAAAACATACACAATGTAAGGCCAGGTGCAGTGACTTACACCTCTAGTCCCAGCACTTTGGGAGGCCAAGGTGGGCAGCTTGCTTGAGTTCAGTTTGAGACCAGCCTGGATAACATAGCAACCTCATATCTACAAAAACATACCAAAAAAAAATTTAGCTGGGCATCGTGGCGGGCACCTGGAGTCCCATCTACTTGGGAGGCTGAGGTGCAAGGATCACTTGAGCCTGGGAGGTGGGGGTTGCAATGAGCTGAGATTATGCCACTACACTTCAGCCTGGGAGACAGAGTGAGACTCTCTCTCAAAAATAAAACAAATATACAAGGTAAAAACAGTGAATTATACATCAGGAGATGATGAGTATAATGGAGAACACGTGTTAAAGCAGTGAAACATGGAAAGGGAGATTTGAAGTGCCCATTGGTTGCAGCTTTAAACAGGTGGTCTGTAGGTGTCTGAGTCCATTTTCACACTACTGATAAGACATACCCAAGACTGGGGGAAAGAAAGAGATTTAATTGGACTTACAGTTCCGCATGGCTGGGGAGGCCTCAGAATCATGGCGGAGGGTGAATGGCCCCTCTTACTGGTGGTGGCAAGAGAAATGAGGAAGATGCAAAAGCAGAAACTCCTGATAAAACCATCAGATCTTGTGAGACATATTTGCCACCACGAGAACAGTATGAGGGAACCATCCCCATGATTCAAATGATCTCTCACGGTGTTCCTCCCACAACATGTGGGAATTATGGGAATACAATTCAAGATGAGATTTGGGTGGGGACACAGCCAAACCATATCATTCTGCCCCTGGTCCCTCAAAGTTTCATGTCCTCACATTTCAAAACGAATAATACCTTCCCAACATTTCCCCAAAGTCTTATTTCAGCATTAACCCAAAAGTCCACGCTCCAAAGTCTTATCTAAGACAAGGCAAGTCCCTTCCACCTATGAGCCTGTAAAATCAAAAGCAAGCTAGTTACTTCCTAGATACAGAGGGGTACAGGTATTGGGTAAATACAGCCATTCCAAATGGGAGAAATTGGCCAAAACAAAGGGGTAAAGGGCCCACGCAAATCCAAAATCCATGGGGCAGTCAAATTTTAAAGCTCCAAAATGATCTCCTTTGACTCCAGGTCTGCAGGCCTCTTTAGGAAGGTGGCATTTGAGCAAAGACTTCAAGCCAGTGATGGAGTTAGGTGTGTAGACATTTGGGACAGAAGGAAGACCTAGTACAGAGGTTCAGAGGTAGAAGTGTGCCTGGTGTATTCAAGGAGAGCAAGGAAACTTGAGTAGGATGAATCAGGGACATTCGCAGGATGAAGGCACAGTGGTGCAGGAAGGAGGCAGATCATGTGGGGCTTTGTAAGAACTCTGACTTTGACTTTGAGTTGTGAAGCCATGAGGGTTTTCAGAAAACGAGGCATGATCTGGCTTGTGTTTTAATAGGATTGTTCTGGTTGCGGTGTTGAGGGAACAGAAGCAAGTCAGCTGTTATTGTAGTAATCCAGAAACAAGACGATGGTCATTTAGACCAGACATGTACGGAGGGAAGATAACGTGAAGATGTAGGGAACAGACGGCTATCTATAGTTGGGGTGATGAGAAATATGGGCAGGTTCGGGATCTATGTGTTTGAAGATGATACCCACAAAAGCTGCTGATGGATTGGATATGAGGTATGAGAGAGAGAGGTGAGTAAAGGATAACTGCAAGATTTTTGACCCAAGCAACCAGAGGGGTGGAGTTTCCATCAGCCACAAGAAGGGCAGATTTACCTGGGTGCAATGGCTCATGCTTATAAGCCCAGCACTCTGGAAGGCTGAGGCAGGAGGACTGTGTGAGGCCAGGAGTTTGAGAACAGCCAGGTCAACATAGGGAGACCCTGTCTCTACAAAAAATAATAATAATAATAATTAGCCAAGCACAGTTACTCATACCTGTAGTCCCACCTGCTTGGGAGGCTCAAGTTACTTCTTGCTCGAGCCCAGGAGTTTGAGGCTGCAGTGAGATATAATTGTGCCACTGCCCTCCAGCCTGGGTGATAGAGTGAGACCTTGTCTTAAGAAAATAAAATAAAAATAAAAAGATTAGATTTGGTGTGTCTGATGAAAAAATAGAGGAGAAAGATGTTTAATATGTGCTTATTTGATATGCCTAATAGACATCTAAATGGAGATACCAAGTGGGTATGTGATATATGAATCTGGAGTTCAGGAGTAATGGCTAGGCTAGAGATATAACCATGGGGGTTCATTAGCATATGTGAGATGAAATTTAAAGCCCTAATATTAGATGAGATATCCATAGGAATGAGTAAATAAGAACAGAACCTAAAATGAGCCCTGGGGTGCTTCAATCTTAAGAGGTCAGGGCTAAAGGGAGGAACCAGCAAAAGAAACAAAGATGGAACAGTCAAAGATGGAGGAGGAGTCTAACATTCTGGAAGCTTCACAAAGAAGAAGTTTTTCTTCCCTTTGTTTCTTCTTCCTTCACCCTCTTCTTCCATCCCAAAGCCTGACACACTAGATTATGGAGAGAAAGAACAGGAACCATGGGCAGGGCTGTGCAAACAGGATTGGCTCATCTCAGCATCTCAGTGTCTTTTCACCTTCCACTTTTATTCAAACACCTGGCAGATAAAGGTGCTTAGTGGGATGAATGAGCTCATGTATTCAGATTTCTGGGCTTTTCAGTTTTAACAGTCTGCTTTTAGTTGGGGAGAGTGGTAACACCCAGATGTTATAGGCTGAATGGTGTCCCCAACCCCAAATTCATATCTGAAAGTCCTAATCCTAATACTTTAATTATTTTTAATTTTTTTTTTTTGAGACAGTCTTGCTCTGTTGCCCAGGCTGGAGTGTGGCGGTGTGACCTTGGCTCACTGCAGCCTTCACCTCCCAGGTTCAAGCGATTCTTCTGTCCCAGCCTCCCAAGTAGCTGGGATTGCAGGTACGCACCACGACATCCAGCTAATTTTTGTATTTTTAGTAGAGACAGGGTTTCACTATGTTGGCCAGGCTGGTCTTAAATTCATGACCTCAAGTGATCCTCCCGCCTCAGTCCCCCAAAGTGCTGGGACTACAGGTGTGAGCCACCACACCTGGCCCTAATCCTAATACTTTAGAATGTGACTGTCTTTGGAGATAGGGCCTTCAAAGAGGTGACTGAGCTAAGTTTAGGTCATTAGGGTGAAAAAGAGGAGATTGGGACACAGACATGTACAGAGGGAAGATAATGTGAAGATGTAGGGAACAGACAGCCATCTATGAGCCAAGGAGAGAGGCCTCAGAAGAAACCAACTCTGCTGACACCTTGGTCTTGGAATTCCAGCCTCCAGAATTGTGAGAAAATTAATTTCTGTTGCTTAAGCTGTTATAGCAAAATAAGTCTTGGGGCCCCAAAATCACTAAGCTAAAGGGAAAAGTCAAGCTGGGAACTGCTTAGGGCAAACCTGCCTCCCATTCTATTCAAAGTCATCCCTCTGTTCACTGAGATAAATGCATATCTGACTGCCTGTTTTGGAAAGACTAATCAGAAACTCAAAAGAATGCAACTATTTGTCTCTCACTTACCTGTGACCTGGAAGCCCCCTCCCTACTTGAGTTTTCCCACCTTTTGGACAGAACCAGTGTGCATCACACATATATTGACTGGTGTCTCATGTCTCCCTAAAATGTATAAAACCAAGCTGCGCCCCGACCACCTTGGGCACAGGTCAACAGGACCTCCTGAGGCCGTGTCATGGTAACCTCAACCTTGGCAATATAAACTTTCTATTGACTGAGACTTGTCTCAGATATTCTGGGTTCACAAAGCCACCCTGATAGTTCAAGTACTGTATACTAATACACCAGTGGAGAGGCATTTTGAGATCTCATCCTCTCCCTACTCACTCATGGCATGTGTAACCTTAATGAGAATAAAGTCCCAGGGGAAAAGAAAAGTCAGGCCTGGTGCAGTGGCTCATGCCTATAATCCCAGCACTTTGGGAAGCCAAGGCCAGCAGATTACTCGAGGTCAGGAGTTCGAGACCAGCTTGGCCAACCTGGTGAAGCCCTATCTCTACTAAAAATACAAAAATTAGCCAGACATGGTGGCAGGCGCCTGTAATCCCAGCTACTCAGGAGGCTGAGGCAGGAGAATCATTTGAACCCAGGAGGCAGAGTGAGCTGAGCCACTGCACTCCAGCCTGGATGACAGAGTGAGACTGTCTCTGAAAAAAAAAAAAAAAAAAAGAGAGAGAGAGAAAGACATCTTAGATTCTGGAGGTTTCCTGATAGGACTTCATGTCCTAGATAGGTTGGGGCAAGAGAAAGCAGAAGAGACTTGTGCTTATTTCCAGGTGAAGCCTGTGGGGTGGCAGATATCTAGGAGAAGTGGCCCTGTACCAGCAGGAGCACAGCAGGAGAGCAAAAGGGAGCTTGTGGTCCTACCATGCAGGCCAGCTCCTGCAGTGTCCCCATATCCTTGGTGGCAAACACAACAGACTAGAAAAAAACTGCCTCGGGCCGGGCGCAGTGGCTCACGCCTGTAATCCCAGTACTTTGGGAGGCTGAGGTGGGTGGATCACGAGGTCAAGAGATCGAGACCATTCTGGTCAACATGGTGAAACCCCGTCTCTACTAAAAATACAAAAAATTAGCTGGGCATGGTGGCGCATGCCTGTAATCCCAGCTACTCAGGAGGCTGAGGCAGGAGAATTGCCTGAACCCAGGAGGCGGAGGTTGCGGTGAGCCGAGATCGCGCCATTGCACTCCAGCCTGGGTAACAAGAGTGAAACTCCGTCTCAAAAAAAAAAAAC
>NW_022436965.1:18340410-18348288 GCF_009761245.1 Sapajus apella | reverse complement strand
AAAAAAAAAAAAAAAAACTGCCTCATGGGTCTGGCCATTGGTACTCGGAGGATGCCAAATCTGGAACTGGATACATAGATGTGGATGCCAGCAGCCAAGCTGGAATCTGCTTGATGGCTAAAATCAGGTATGCGACACTCTTCCTGGGTTCTTCCCCGAGTGCCAGTGTGCCCTCACCCTCACTTGTCTCAAGCATAGATGCCACCTCAAAGACGTGGGGAGAGGAAAAGCCTGAATTGGCTCACGACATCCCGCTGTGATGGAATCCAAGCTGAACTGGCAAATGAAGTGTTCTCCCATTAGGTATGATGGCAACTGAAGAGAAAAACTAAGTTTGTTATTAAAAAATCATACAGCCAGGGCTGGGCGCAGTGGCTTACGCCTGTAATCCTAGCACTTTGGGAGGCCGAGGTGGGTGGATCACCTGAGGTCAGGAGTTCAAGACCAGCCTGGCCATCATGGTGAAACCCCATCTTTAAAAAAAAAAAAAAAAGAAAAGAAATACAGCCAGGTGTGGTGGCTCATACCTGTAATACCAGCACTTTGGAGGCTGAAGTGGGAGGATTACTTGAGGCCAGGAGACAAGGTGGGCAACATAGATCCTGTCTCTACAAAAAAAAATTTAGAAAATAATAATATTGCTCTAGGGGCTGGGAGGATAATGGAGTTACTAATGGGTGTAGAGTTTCAGTTTTACAAAATAAAAAATGTTTTGGAGATATATCGTAATGATGATTGCACAATAATATGAATGTGTTTAATATCACTGAGCTGTGCCCTTATAAATGGCTGGGGTGGTAAAGTTTGTTATATTTTACCACAGTTTTAAGAGTTGGAAGAACAAAACAATGCTATAAGTTTCTCCACCTGAAGTTGTGGCTTATAAAATTCATACTCCTGACGACAGATAAAAACTGAAGTGGAGCCAGGGTGAATAGAGGGTGGGTTCAGGGAAGAGATGGAAAGATTGCTCAGGTAGTGCCGAGAGCACCAGGAGATGGAGGTGGGAAGGTGTGGATGCTGCTATTTGCTTGGCGTCACCCTGGGCAACACCTCAAAACCAGGCACAACCCTCTCACTTACACATACATGCCGCCTTTAACATCCTGTAATCCCAAATCCCAACCGGAAGGAATTACCTGACGGTTGAAATCTATACTCTTCTATTAAGCAAAGATTCCCACAAAGTTCAAGGAAGAGAACGCTGGGTAAGATAATTTTATTTCGCAAGGCAAAGGGTTATGTGAGACCCAGCTGTATTCTATCTGAAGCATTAAAAGCCAATTGTAGTAAATGCATCTTACTTATGTTCAATGCTGGCCAGAGGAGCTATTCTGCTTCCTTTAGAAGTTATGTTTTTTTTTGTGGCTTGTGGTAACTCTGTAACATGCAGGAGCAATGGTTTTCAGGAAGAAACTATGCCTTTTAGCTTTTGCCTCAAATCACCAGAAAACTCGAGCTGTCTCATTAAACATCCCATAAATGCTGACAGAAAAGAGAGTATTTATTATCATATGAAATTGTCTATGCCTTCAGACTGCAATTCCTGTATAGTCAGATGGTGACCATGCACATCCTCCTGGATGAATGAAAACTTGGAAAGCAGAGAAAGCTGCTTGGGTCCTGGCTGGCTTTCCCTTCAGCTTGCTCCCCGCTGGGAGCCCTTGGCATCTCCCTCTGCGTTTTCTGGTATGTGCTGGAGGCTTCTCACATCTTGGAGAGCCTGATGTCATAAGTAACCATGTTCAAGTTGTCCCAGGCGAAGAGCTTCTTCTCCAGGGGGTTGTAGTCAATCATGCTGCTGTACTTGTAGCGGTTCTTGAATGGGATGGTCAGGGTCTTGCTGATACCTGTGCCTGTGTCATAAGCAAAGTTGACGGTAGCATCTGCTGAGGAGTAGCTGCTGACGGTGTACAAAGTGCCACAGATGATGAAGGCATTGGCGACTGACTGCTTACGGATGTTGGTCTCCCAGGTTTGTTCGAGTTCCAGATTCTCTGGATTCAGTTTGGAGAGGACAATGGCACCTTTTGCCTCATCAGTGCTGTAAATGACCCAGAGGCCTGACTCATCCACAGCCATGTCAATGTCTGTGTAGCCACCCCAAGAATATGGGAACTGTCCGTGGTAGCCAGCTCCAGGGATTTCCTTCTCAGTCTTCACTGTCTCGGTATTCAGCTCATATCTTATGACAGTTCTGGACTCAGCGCCCTGGAAATAGAGGCTCCCTGCATACACTACAGCGCCCGTGCTTTCCAGTGGCCTGGGCAGTACATGAACCTTAGAAGGGTAGCCCTGCATAAACTGGCTGATGAGGTCATACTCATAAACCTGACGGACATCTGTGCCAACTGTGTCAATTCTCCACGTGGTCTCCTGGGTGTAGGGGTAGGTGGGCTTGGGGTCTCGCATCCACACACCATACTTGCCAGTAATTGTTTCTGCTGTTCTCAGCGTGAGAGGCTCTCCTACCCAAACTAGTTCTCCGCATCCTGGTGAATTCAGAAAAGAACACAAAGCACCACTTATGCATAATCTTTCCAAACACAGACAGTGACCATTAGGAAGCTTGGCAGAGCCGGTAGACGTGACAGCCCTGGAGACAGATCGTCTGGGTTTAAAGGCAGGCTCTGCCACCCACTGGCTGTGTGACTTTCAGTAAGTTACTTAGCTCTCTACACCTCAGTTATCCCATTTGTAAAAAGGGGATACTAATAGTGTTTTGGGTAGTAGGGCTGTTGTAAATTTTATATGTAATTCTATATGTTAAGTGCTGGTATAGAGTAAATATATGGTAAATGCTATGTGACCAATCTGTGATTCATGTTATTGACAGTTATTGCTAGCACTGAGGGCCACGCTTGGGAGTGGGAGCTATAAAATATTTAAAGTAAAATTCACTCAGTATCAGTTATAAAGATGAAAGTCGCACAGAGGGCCTCCGTTGCATTTGTAATAGTCTACTTAAGCTGGGAAGGGACTCATGGGTGTTCATTGGATTACTTATTGTGACTTTCATGCCTGGTTTATTTCATTACTATAATATAGGAGAGAGAAAAATCAACTCATAAGAATAATCTCCATACAACAAAGTTTCTCAAGCCCTATCTGCTGAGTCACATGTTTCATCCATCATTTTAATATAATAAGCATGAAAATAATTATTTTTTGAGACAGAGTCTTGCCCTGTTACCTAGGCTGGAGTACAGTGGTGCAATCACAGTGCACTGCAGCCTCAACCTCCCAGGCTCAAGCAATCCTCCTACCTCAGCCTCCTGAGTTGCTGGGACTACAGGTGCCTGCCACCATGCCTGGCTAATTTGGCTTAGAAAATAATTTTTTAAATGTAGTGAAGAGACAGTTGAAAATTTAGTTAGCAGAATCACAACAGATTCCTGTCCTTTTTTTTTTTTTTTGAGACAAAGTCTCACTCTGTCACCCAGGCTAGAGGGCAGTGGTGTGATCTTGGCTTACTGCAACCTCTGCCTCCTGGGTTCAAGTAATTCTCCTGCCTCAGCCTCCCAAGTAGCTGAGATTACAGGTGTGTGCCACCACATCCAGCTAATTTTTGTATTTTTAGTAGAGATTTTTCTCTACTAAACATTTTCACCATGTTGGTCAGGCTGGTCTCGAACTCCTGACCTCAAGTTATCCTCCCACCTCAGCCTCTCAGAGCCCATAATTTACAGTGGCTTACAGGCTTGAGCCACTGTGCCTGGCCCAGATTTCTGTACTTTTAATGGGCACCTTTGGTTTCCTCATAGAAAGTAGAAACACTTTGCGGCTCATATCTCAGAGAACCATGTTTTAAATATTTTATAACCCCTACCTGCATGCATGCCCTTCAGTGCTAGTAATAATTGTCAATAACATGGATAGTCAAAGTTTCTGGAAACTATAGTATTAGTCATAAAGTTGGACTTTCAGGGAACTCTTTGGAGAGAGCCAAACTGTTCTTTTCCTAAGTGGCCAAAGTTCAGAAAACATACCGTTAGTAACAGATTGTGACTGAGATGGTGCTTGGTGTACACCTGTCCTTAAAATAAAAATATGAACGTGCTACTGAAAATGTAATTTCTCAGGTGCACTTAATTCCACATGACCATCAAGTGGGTAAAATCAACACATCTCTTATCTTCCCCTGTGCAGCCCAGCCAACTCAGCCCAGCCCAGCCTTCCAAGTGCGGGTGATAGGATATAGGGCTTTGCTAGGGAAAGGCTGACTCTCGCAGACCTGCTCTGACAAGGGAGCAGAGACAGAGAATTCTGTTCTTCTCCTCCTCTCCTCCCTCTGCTCCCAGGGAAGTTACTTGTTTCCCCTTGGGTGGGCATTTACCCTGTACTGATTCTCTGAACACAGCACTAAACATGAATGAAGACCATGTGGGCACAAAAGGGAAGAAACCTAACTTCATACCGTTGGTTCCTTCTCCACTCCTGAGATGGCCAGATGCGCTCTCCTTCAAAATTCGGGAAGCAGGAACCTCAGTTAGCTCAGACTTCAGTTCCTGGAAGGCCAAAGTGTCCAAATTCCATGTAGAAACTGCATTAAAAGAAACAGACAAAATTTTACTGTAAGAAAAAATGGCCCAAAGATTGATATGTTGAGGATGACATTTAAATAGACTCCCGGCCGGGCACGGTGGCTCATGCCTGTAATCCCAACACTTTGGGAGGCCGAGGTGGGCAGATCACCTGAGGTCAGGAGTTTGAGACCAGCCTGGCCAACATGGTGAAACCCTGTCTCTACTAACAATACAAAAAAATTAGCTGGGCGTGGTGGTGGGCGCCTGTAATCCTGGCTTCTTGGGAGGCCGAGGCAGCAGAATTGCTTGAAGCCGAGAGGCAGAGATTGCAGTGAGCTGAGATTGCACCATTGTACTCCAGCCTGGGCAACAAGAACAAAACTTTGTCTCAAAAACAAATAAATGGGCTGGGCACAGTGACTCACACCAGTAATCCCAGCACTTTGGGAGGCCGAGGTGGGCAGGTCACCTGAGGTCAGGAGTTTGAGACCAGCCTGACCAACATGGGGAAACCCTGTCTCTACTAAAAATACAAAATTAGCCGATGTGTTGGCGCATGCCTGTAGTCCCAGCTACTTGGGAGGCTGAGTGGGGAGGATCACTTGAACCTGGGAGGTCAAGGCTGTGGTGAGCAGTGATCACGTCACTGCACTCCAGCCCTGGTATAGAGTGAGACCCTGTCCACCCCTCCAACCCCACAAAAATCCCATCACACACACACACAAACAAATAAAATGAAGGTTTGACGATTATTCAGGTATTGCCAGGCCAGCATCCCAGGCGGCAATTGTCATTGAAAAGCAAGTTAAAGCAAAACTAAGGAGACAGTAAAGAGATCAGCTGTTGTTGGGGTGAGGAAGGGATGACTAGGTGAGGCACAGAGGATTTTCAGGGCAATGAATACTGTATGTGATACTACAATGGTGGACACATGTCACTATGCATTTGCCCAAACCCGTAGAAAGCGTAACACCCAAAATGAACCCTAACTAAAACTGTTGACCGTGGGTGATGTGCCTGCTGATGCAGGATCATCAGTTGTAACAGCTGTACCGCTGTGGCGGGAGATGACGGTAATGGGACGGCCGTGCATGTGTGGGGGCCGGTAGTATCTGGAAACTCACTGTACTTTCTCTCAGTTTTGCTGTGAACATAAAACTGCTCTAAAATCATTTCACAAGTTGTTATACTCACAGATCCCAAGAGGCAGGGGGCACACTAAGCCCAGGAGGTCACCTGGGCAAGCACCAGGGTTCCTCCAGAGGAAGAGGGAGCCAGAGAAAAATGTGGGAAAGAGCTTTTATTCTTTCCATGGGAAGGGAAGGGGAGGCAGGGTAAGCAGGTTTAGGATTGGGGAGTGTGAATAATTTCAGCAGGCTCTGGGGCCACGGGAGTTCTCTCTAATTGTCTGGTACCAGGCCCTGGGGTGATTAGGTCAGGGGGATAGTGGCCTTGAGTTTGAGCCTGATGGAGGAGGTGGCTGGGTGTGAGCTCTGGACTGGCTGGTTTGCATCTGAAAGCTGTGCTCCCAGGCAAGTCCTTTGCTCTCTGGAGGAACTGGCTACCCCTGGGAGGGACAGTCCCGCCCGTGTTTGTTTGCAAGGCCCAGAGAGCAAAGCACCAGAATAAAAAGACATGCTTAACACCTGGCTTTTCTCTTGCTGAACCTCTGAGTCACTTCTCTGCCCTTTGAACAACTCGGTTCCCCGCTCAGGATTCTCAGGTGTTCAGGACGGCGGGAGGAAAGTCATCCCATCACCTGAGACCTGGGCGCCTACACAGCTGAGAGGGGCAGGAAGACATGTTCTGCCTTTTATCATTTGTTTGCTCAACCCTAAAATCTAAATGTAGATTTCAGGCAGAGAGAATCACCACAGAACTCTTGATGAAATGTTGTACCACATTTCATCAAAGCCACACATTAGTTTACATGTTCACATCTCTGCAATCAGGGTGCCTTGTTTGAGTTGCTGGGGTTCAGCTTCAACAAATTATAGTACCAGAAAAACTTTCTCCCTGGAAGGAGCTGAAGAGAACGCTCAGCTAGCTCTCAGGTGCGGGCTGGGCCGACAGCCCTGCTGCCCACACGGAGCCAGCTCAGCAGCTGCCGCCACTGCCCACCTGACCCCAGCTGCCGTTCTCCCCTCCCCTCCACCCCTGCATGTGTGTGGCTACAGTCGTTCAACAGCCTCCCTAAGTGCAATGCCCTGGAGGTGAGTGGGTCCTCCATCTCTGGGATATCTCTCAGTCTAGAGTGGACCATGCGAGTAGTTAAAACGTGTAAGCTGGCCAGAAGCAGTGGCTCATGCCTGTAAACCCGGCAGTTTGGGAGGCCGAGGGGGGAGGATTGCTTGAGGCCAGGAGTTTGGGACCAGCCTGGGCAACATAGTGAGACGTCATCTCTACAGAAAATTAAAAAGTCAGCTGGGTGTGGTGGTGCAGTCTGTGGTCTCGGCTACTTGGGAGGCTGAGGCAGAAGGATGGCTCTTGAGCCCAAGAGGGCAAGGCTGCAGTAAGCCATGGTCATGTCACTGCACTCCAGCCTGGGTGACAGAATGAGACCCTGTCTTTTAAAAAAATTTTTAAAAAGGAAGACTCATGCCGGGCGCGGTGGCTCAAGCCTGTAATCCTAGCACTTTGGGAGGCCGAGGCGGGTGGATCACGAGGCCAAGAGATCGAGACCATCCTGGTCAACACGGTGAAACCCCGTCTCTACTAAAACTACAAAAAATTAGCTGGGCATGGTGGCGCGTGTCTGTGGTCCCAGCTACTCAGGAGGCTGAGGCAGGAGAATTGCCTGAACCCAGGAGGTGGAGGTTGCGGTGAGCCGAGATCGCGCCATTGCACTCCAGCCTGGGTAACAAGAGTGAAACTCCGTCCCCAAAAAAAAAAAAAAAAGGAAGACTCATAAGCCAAAATGTATAGGCAACCGAGGACACCCTCAGTGTGCATTCCAAACCCCAGAGGCAATTGGGAGTACCCCCCGGGACACGGCAGGCCTTCATGATCCATAGCCTCAAATCCACAGAGCTATTTATCCATCCTTTCAGTCAGCATCGCTGGAGCACCTATTGAGTGTGAGGCTGTGCTAGGTGCTCAAGATAAAAGGTGACTAATAGGCTTTGTTTAATAGGCTCTTCTATGCTTTTTTAAAAAAAAGACAGCACTTTGGGGGGCCGAGGCGGGTAGATCACGAGGGCTCAGGAGATCGAGACCAACCTGGCTAACACAGTGAAACCCCGTCTCTATTAAAAATACAAAATATTGGCTGGGCATGGTGGCAGGCATCTGTAATCCCAGCTACTCAGGAGGCTGAGGCAGGAAAATCGCTTGAACCCGGGAGGCAGAGGTT
>NW_022436965.1:18259791-18340310 GCF_009761245.1 Sapajus apella | reverse complement strand
CCTGGGTGACAGAGTGAGACTCTGTCTCAAAAAAAAAAAAAAAAAAAAAAGACAAAATTGGTCCATGCCCTTAAGGGAATCATAATCTGGCAACGTCCTCATAGCTCAGAAGGAAAATGGGTTTATTCCAGGTTGCTGCAGAAACCAGAGTCTCTTAGACAATCTGAATGGCTCCTGGAGAGTCGTGGAAACTTTATTTTGTTCCTTGCCTTTCCTTCTCCCTAGCTGAGGTTCTGTGGGGGGGTGAGGAAACTCCTTTGTTCTTCATTCTAAAGGCTCCATTGACCTAGTTGGGTATCTGGGGCACAGACTGATTCACTAGGTCAAATGGAGGTTCCCTAGACCCACCTGAGACCGGCACCAGCTGTTTCCCTTCTCCCCCTGTGCAGGCAACCACACACCTCTGGCAGCGACTTGGTGCTGCCCACGGGGCAGAGAGACAGGGTGCCCGAGGTTCCCTGCTCTTCTGTGCTGCTAGGGAGAGGTAAGAGAGAGTGACCCCCTTCCTGTACACAAGGTGGCAGAACCATCGGTAACCTCCCTCTCTGCTGCCGCTTTGTCCATTGCCATGGCTTCTCTCTTAGGCCCAAAACACACAATGGGGCTGTCAGGAGCAGCCCACCGCTGCCTGGCCTCCCCAGCCTCCTGCAGTGTGCAGAGGCTCACGCGGTAAGCAAACTCTTGCTGGGACAATTTTCAAAATCAGGACATTAAGCAGGTTCCTTGAATTGAGCTGCTTTCCTTTCGTCTGTACCTTTTCTTGGATCGCTGCAGACTCTGCCTCAGGACAATTCAAATTTCTTTTATTTGATTGACTCAACTCTCAGAATGTAAGAGTTGGTTTCAGGCGATGTGGGGTGAGAGAAATACTGCATGACATCTGTACAGAAAGTCTGGAGGATTCCCCCACCCTTGTCCGTGCGCTTTGGCTATGCAACCCACAGTTGCCATGTGATGGGGTCTTAATAAATGTGTCAACACGAAAATTTCTCTGGAATGTTTCAAAATCACTAACATTTCATTCTGAACATGGAAGAAAACCAAAAAGAGATTAGGAAAATATTAAGGGCTATATTGTGACAGACTGTTAACATTTTTAGGGGCTTTTAATTTTTTAGGTTTTTAAAAAAAATATTAAATTCAGGTGAGCCACCCCTCCCTTGCATCTGACCCCTTTAAACATACAAAATTAAGTATTTTATGCTGGTTATTTGATTTAGCAACTTACTAAGAGACGTATACTAAGAAAAGTAGGGGTACATACCTGCCAGTCCGTGGGAAGAAAATTAAGAAAAGAAATGCCCCTTTTGCTACAGAGGGAAGGAAGAAAGTGAAAATAAACACAAAAACGTCAGGCATGTTCACAGGTGACTTCCCTGTGGATAGCTAAAGTAGGCACTGGCTCTGGAACTCTAAAAAACAGCTTTTTTTTTTTCTGGTGAAACAAGATGACTTGTTGGCATTTATAGCTCTTTACCCATTTCAAGTAATTTTTATATAATTTTCAAATGTGATCTGGTGCCTTCAGAGTTTCAGAGAAATAGAGAAAGACTTTAGGACTGCAGACCGCGTTTGATAAAGCTTATTGCCACTACTTAGTGAGTGTCTATTATGAGACAGTACTGGCTGGGTGCTTGCTACACCCTACTTTCAAATAATAGTCCCGAAAGTGAACATTAATATTCCCTTTTGCAAATGAGGAAAGGTTCAGAGAGGTTAAGTAATGTGCCCAAGGTCACACAGCTATGTGGTGTGGCTGGGTCTTGAGCCCATGTCTTCCAAGGCCATGGCAGCTGTGAACTCTTCTATCCTGTGCTAAGGAGGTGTGTGAGTTATAAATGTATTGCCTCAGAGCTGAATGCACCCTTCCACGTATGCTGTCTGAACAAGAACTTTAAAGTCAGCACCATGTTGAACTATCCCAGTAGAGGGCGCTGGAGGGCCATCATGGGAGGAAGAAGGTCTGTAGTTTCCCTGACCTGCGTCCATAGGCCACTGGTGTGACTGTGAGGACATTTGGTGGAGAGTCCGGCCCCAGCCATGGACCCAGAACAAAGTTCTTCCGTGACCTCACAGCCACAGCCTGGCCATGACCTTTCCATAGCCCTCTCAACAAGGAACCCAGAGTCCCTGCATAGGGCCCTCAGTGCTCTGGAGGCCGCCTCCTGCCTGTGCCTGCCCTGACGCCCACTATGCCCCTGCCACACGTTGCTGGTTGCCCTCCTCACCTGCACTGGGAGGTGGCGGACTGCAGCTGCCGGCCAGCTCAGGCCTGCGCACGTCAGCTGCCTTCTCTGCTAGCTGATGTGCTGAACCTCACCTCCCCCTTCCAAGCTTGTCCTGGGTCCGGCACCTTCCAGCACCCTCCCTCGCCCTAGGTGCCTATGACGCTCACTTCTATCTATAGCTGCTCTTTCGTCATGGTAATTCTTTTACTTTTTTTTGTTTTTTTTTTTTTTTATTTGTTTGTTTTTGTTTTTTTTTTTGGCAGAGTTTCCCTTTTGTTGCCCAAAAGGGAAATGCAACGGCATGATCTCAGTTCACCGCAACCTCCACCTTCCAGGTTCAAGCGATTCTCCTGCCTCAGCCTCCTGAGTAGCTGGGATTACAGGGATGTGCCACCATGTCCAGCTAATTTTGTATTTTTAGTAGAGACAGGGTTTTTCCACATTGGTCAGGTTGGTCTCAAACTCCCAACCTCAGGTAATCTACCTGCCTTGGCCTCCCGAAGTGCTGGGATTATAGGCATAAGCCATTGTGTCTGGCCCTCATCATGGTAATTCTTTAAAGTAAACTTCCCTGGCTTAACCCACTGTGTGGTTTCTATCTCTGAACTGGACCCAGATTGCCCCTGGAGGCTTTAAAAGAGCTTCAAAGATGCTGCTCAGCACTTTGGGGGGTGACCCACTCCTGGGCTGAGCTCAGGTCCTAGTGAGTTGCCCTGTGAACTCAGCTCCTGGGCTGTGCACCTAATCCTCTTACTAGTTCTTCCACCCTCACTGGCAAAGAAGAGGCAGCAAAGGTTGCCTGGCTGGTACCAAGTTCCCTGCCAGGTCCCATCACAGCCCTTATGGCCCTGAGCAAGGAGCCCTTCAGCTTGTGCTTTGCAGGAGCCACTCCTCATTGCATTAGCTGGAATAAACATGAACCACAATAAAACATAATGTCAGGGAATGGCTTCCAGGATGACTGCAAGGCCAGTTCCCCGTTGGCAGGGTAGATGGTTAAATTATGAGCCTGTTGGCTTCTTCTAGGTCATGTCAGCCAGGAGCATCTGGCAATGGTCAGCCTCCAGGAATAGAGCCGTCTGGCATGAGGATGGAAGCCCAGAATAGAGGATGCAAGATCCAAAGGCAGGGAAGCAGTCTCGTGAAGGGGCCTGGACCATGCCAGGGTCGTAGCTCCTAGTTCAGCTCTGCCATGTCCTAGCTGTGTGACTTTGTGCAAATGACTCCACCTCTCTGAGCCTCAGTATCCTGAGCCAAGTTATTTGGATGATTACATAAGTAACTATAAATGGTCCTCAATAAAGATGTGTCAACACTAAAATTTCTCTGGAATGTTTCAAAATCATTAACATTTCATTGTGAATGTGGAGGAAAATCAAAAAGAGATTGTGAAAATATTAAGGGCTGTATGGTGTCAGATAGTTAGCATTTTTAGACTTTTATTTTTTTAGGGTTTTTTTTTTTTTGATACAGAGTCTCACTCTGTCGCCTGGGCTGGAATGCAGTGGCGGGGTCTTGGCTCACTGCAGCCTCCACCTCCTAGGTTCAAGCGATTCTTCTGCCTCAGCCTCCCAAGTAGCTGGAACTAAAGGCGCACGCCATCAGGCCTAGCTAATTTTTGTATTTTTAGTAGAGGTGGGGTTTCGTCATATTGGCCGGGCTGATCTCAAACTCCTGACCTCGTTATCTATCTGCCTTGGCCTCCCAAATTACTGGGATTACAGGTGTGAGCCGCTATGCCCAGCCGATTTTTAAAAAGTTTTTAAAAATATTAAATTCAGTCCTTCTGTGGTTTAAAGGTTCATATCTATTACAAAATTCTGGAAATGTTCTGTATTCTCTGCTCTCACTTCTTTATAGACCTGCATTTTAGAGACCTCAACCTGGAAACTGAATTTATTAAGTCATTTGCCTAAGTCTATAGGCAAATGACATTGTCATAATTTTCATAGATATTTTCTATCACTGAAAAGTTCAGTCCATATTACATAAATGAAGGGAATGAAGAAAAACAAGCTATGCCTACATATCTACAGGTTGTGAGAAACATCTTAGGAAAATGAAGACTAGCTAATGGACTACTGTCCTGAGTACGGCTCTAACTTGTACTATCTCTAGAATCAATGCGTGTTATTAAAATGTTAGGTACATGTTGATGTACTGATTACTGAATGATGCTTTAAAACAATAGTGGAACTCAAGTAAAAGAAGGCTTTGTAGTTATATTTTATTCACTGGGTTGTCACTGCCCAGTTCTGCACTGGGTTCTTCCCTGTGTTACTGCTAATTTTTGTGATGACCCCCATGAGGGATTATCATCTTTATCCTATTCTAGGCGAGGAAACGGAACCCGCAGCACTTGTGTTGAACACCTCTGGTTTCTCCTCTCCACCTTCCACTCACATCCTTCCCACCTTTTTGCATCCATTGCTGAGGCAACTTGCCTCTTGCAAGTATCACCTGCAGGGACCTCACCTCAGCCACCCTGGCCCAGCTTCTCTGATTTTCTGCATAGAAAGTCTACAAGAATGGGCCAGGCGTGGTGGCTCATGCCTGTAATCCCAGCACTTTGGGAGGTCAAGGTGGGCGGATACTTGAGGTCAGGAGTTCAAGACCAGCCTGGTCGACATGGTGAAACCCTGTCTCTACTGAAAAAAAAAATCAAAAGTTAGCTGGGCGTGGTAGTGTGCACCTGTAATCCCAGCTTACTTGAGAGGCCGAGGCAGGAGAATTGCTTGAACCCAGGAGGTGGAGGCTGCAGCAAGCCGAGATCATGCCACTACACTCCAGCCTGGGCAACAAGAGGAAAAAAAAAAACAAACCAAAGTCTGCAAGAACAAACCTTGTCCCCACATCTGAGTATCATGGAAGTGCAATATACTCCATGGGATAGACCTTCGCCAACAGGGTATCAGATCCATGGGTAAACACTCCCCTCTCCTGTTGCCGTCTACACAGTCCCTCTGAAGGGCTTGTTGGGCTCGAGCTCCATTGCCCACTGTGGTGATCAGCTTGAGAAGGCCCCCACTTTGTGGCTTTCCTTCCTTCCCTGTCTCACTTCTTACTCTTCCCTGTCTCCACAACTCTTCCCTAGGATCATGGTCCATATACACGAACTGCACACAAGCCCTCTTCCTGGCTCTGTTCAACGGGAGACCAGTCCCTGTTATTTAGCAGGGGCTAGGTCACAAAGCAGGCCTTCTCTTGTTACAGAAATAACTAACTTTAATTAATCTTCTGGTAAATTGTGTGTGTGTGTGTGTGTGTGTGTGTGTGTGTGTGTGTGTGTGTGTTTATATATATATATATATATATATATCCTCACTCGACGCTCTTTGAGTTGGAGTCTCACTCTGTTACCCAGGCTGGAGTGCAGTGGCGTGATGATCTTGGCTCACTGCAATCTCCACCTCCCAGTTCGAGCAATTCTCCTGCTTCAGCCTCTGGAGTAGCTGCCTTACAGGTGCCCGCCACCATACCAGGCTAATTTTTGTATTTTTAGTAGAGACTAAGTTTCACCATGTTGGCCAGGCTGTTCTCAAACTCCTGACCTCTGCCCACCTCTGCCTCCCAAAGTGCTGAGGTTACAGGTGTGAGCCACCACACCTGGCCAATTATACTTCTTTCTACTTTTCAAAAACTATTATATATATATAAAATTTATATATATGAAACTTTTATATAAGCCAGAGTAGAAAAAGTAACATTGTAGTAATAGTTATACAGTAAAATGTCACATTATATGTATGTATAACCAATGATTTCCATGATTATAAAAAGTTTTTTTTTCTATATAACAACTATTAATACATGATCAAGGAAGTGGTGGTAGCAATTTGAGCCACAGGTGGAATACAGAAAGGCTGCCTTCTCAGGCCTTACCTTTGTCCGCTCAGCCTTACTAAGCCTCTCTACCCAAACTTCTACACCTGCAAAGAAGCATACCTAGACTTACATTCCAGCCTCCAGAATGCCCCTTTTTCCCTAGATCTGGAACCTTGAAGCAGATCTTTTGTACCAAGCATTCCTGTACCTTTCTGTCTTTCACCTTTAGGGTCTATAAACTAGAGGTCAGCTGAAGGTCCTGAAAGTCACTGAACCTCATAGCTGGGTGTGGTGGCTCACACCTGTATTCCTAGCACTTTGGGAGGCCAAGGCAGACAGATCACCTGAGGTCAGGAGTTTGAGACCAGCCTGACCAAAATGGTGAAACCCTGTCTCTACTAAAAATACAGAATTAACCAGGTGTGGTGGCACATGTCTGTAATCCCAGCTACTTGGGAAGTTGAGGTAGGAGAATTGCTTGAACCCAGGAGGTGGAGGTTGCAGTGAGCCAAGATCACGCCATTGCACTCCAGCCTGGGCAACAAGAGCAAAACTCTGTCTTCAAAGAAAGAAAAAGAAAGAAAGTCACTGAACCTCAGAGGGAGAGGCCAGAATTCTAGCTTTGCCACTAACTGGTAGTGGCCATGGACTAGCTGAATAACCTCTCTGGACCTCAGTTTCCATATCTGCAAAAATGAGCCAGTGGTACCGGATGCTCCTTAGGTCCCTTTCCAGTTCCACATTCTTGTACTAACGTAATTTCCTGCTCATGAAAACCATTTACTACTAGAAAACAACTTCCATATCTGGTGTTCATTATAATGGGATGTTGCCCTTATTTCAAAAGTGGAGTAGATGGAAAGATCAAGAAGGAATATAAAATTAGGAAACACATCTAACAAAGCCCCAAAGACTTGTTAAATGACCACAGAAGAAAAAAAGCCAAAATATTGCCTCTATTTTTGTACACACACACCCCACCCACATACACACATGCAGGAGTTTTTATTGTAAATGTAACTCCATTCAGTTAACAGTCTGAAGTAAGTAAGGCCTCATCACACTAATAGTAATGATGATTCTTTCAATTGTCTTCACAGATTCAAGTTCAAGTCTCAAGCTCTACCACTGACCAGCTGGGTAACCTTGGTCCCTTAGCACCTTAGGACTTCACTTTCCTTGGTTGTAAAATTCAGAATTGAATCTCTTCCAATTCTAACAATCTAGGATTTAAAAAAAAAAATCCTTTACATCTCATAGGTATTTCATGTGGACCCCACAAAAATTATTATTCACAGCAGGAATTTTCTTTGTCATATTATGGGCAAGAAATGAAGTTGCAGAGGGTTCAGTAATTTGCCCAAGGTCATCGCCAGTCCCTGGCTCTTAGGTTTTCTGGCCCCATCCCTATGAAGAACTTGCCTTTCATGTAGAAGGCTTTTTTAGCAAATATTTTCTCATAATTTTAAAGGTTTTCAAGCCTGTAGAAAAACTAAAAGAATAGTACAATAAGCTCCCCATATACTTAGATTCACCAGTGTGTAATTCACCAGTTACTAATATTTTGCCACAGTTGTCTTACCTTTCTTTCTGTCATTCTCTGTATATTTGCAGTCTTTCTTCAACCATTTGAAAGCAAACTGCAGACTTCCTGATGCCTCACCCCTGGGTACTTAAGCATGTCTCTCCTTAGAGCAAGGATTTTCTCCTTCACAACCACAGTATCATCATCACACTAAGAAACTGAACATGAATACAGTAACATAATATAATAAGCAGTCTATATTCAAATTGCCTCAATTATCCCAAACCTGTCCCTCATAGCCTTTTCTCCCCCTTGATGAAGACACCAATCAAGACTCATGCACCACATTTGGTTAACACATTTCTTTAGTCTCTTTAATACAGAACAAGCCCTTCCCCACCCCTTTTTTCTTTCTTCTTTGACACTGACATCTTTAACCAGTCCAAACTAATTGTCCAACAACTGGATTTGCTTATTTCCTCATGATTAGAAAACTTCCTCAACAGTGAATATTTAGGAGCACACTTTCACAAAAAGTGACACAAATATTATCTTCCCAGCTAATGAGAACAGTATTCCCCCTTCCCCCAACACACAAACACACACACACACACACACATACACACACACACACACTCCCCTTCAGGCAAGCAGGGACCAGGATGAACAGAGGAGCCTCTCAGTGAAAAAGAGCCACCTCAAGGATTTGTCTGGTGACTAAAAGCAGAGGTTCTCAGATTGGACTGAGTAAGGAAACAACATATTGAGGGAAGTGAGAGAGGTGTCACCTCTTTATTTTGCCAAGGGAGAACATTTAAAAATAAACAAAAACGTACCACTTACTATCATTTCCTAAATCTACTGTCACTTCATAAATAAAGGGCATTTTAACACCTAAAGGTAAGAATAACAATCTCTGAGCAAAGGTTCAAAAAAGGGGGTTTTTCAAAAAGGACAGTGGGCAACTTGCTACTGCTCATAGGCGTACACATCTCATCTCGTCCTTTCATTTCTCCTTTTGTATGGACTGTGAAAACTTTGTCATGGAGGGGCATAAGAACTCAGAGCCACTAATTTAAATGAAGCTCTCAGGGGCTAAATTACCGGTAATGCCTGAAAGTAACTGCTGTGCTGCCTTAACTCACCTACCTTGTGCTAGATATGCAGTCTCTGGGAGAAAGGGCAGGAAGGGAGGCCTGGAGCGCCTGGAGCAGGCCGCTATGAGCCATTATCACCTGCTGAACTGAGAGTCCCTCCACCCCACGTTCTTACCTTCTCTGGAGCCTAATGGCACATCCCGAGCAGTGTCTCGAGTCTGGGGACACTGGCCCCTTCTCAGCCTTGCTACCTCCTGGCTGCTGCTTTCCAGCCTCCTGGCCAGATGCTCATTCTCTTGCCTCAGCCGCTTCTTCTCTTCCTCCAGAACTGACTTGTCTTGGAGGAGGTTGCTATAGGCAGTCTCCAACTCTCTGGTTTGGGCTTCCAGCTGGTCCCGCTCCTGCTTCAGGGTGCCCAGCTCCCTCTGCAGCCCATCCTGGGTCTCCTGGGGCCTGGCAGCCTGGTCCAAGGACAGCTGGTGAATGAGGCTCTCCAGGGAGCTGAGCCGAGCTTTGGTGGCCTCCAGGTCTAAGCGCTGGGTGCTGCTGTCTCTCTGTAGGTTATGGATGACTGACATGGCCTGGCCCTGCTCTGGGCAGCTGGATTCATTGGGACTGGCCACACTGAAAGTATACTGGCATCGGCCATTCCGGTCATTGGCTTTCCGGAGCTGAGCTGTCCTGGCCCCCACATCCCACACCAGGCAGGCCAGAAGCAGCAGCTGGACAGCTGGCATCTCGGGGCCAAAGCTGCAGCAATGTGCACAGAAGAACCTCAGTGCCGGGGCTGGGTGAGGCTTCCTCTGGAATGCTCTTCTGTGCTGAGAGGTGTCCAGATGGGTGGCCTTGCTGGCTCGTGCCTGAGCTCTAGAGAGGTTATATATACTGGGGAGCCAGCCCTTTGTAGGGGGAGAGAGAGAGGTGGCCACGTGAGGCTGGGTGGGGCTGTGCACAGGGGGGTTGCCTTCACATTGCCAGCAAGATTCTTAGAAAATAACCTTCCAGAAGTCTGGAGTTTCTTTTAAAAAAGAACATCCCAATTTATTCACCCACACCCCAATAATAGTCCCTCTATCCCCACCTGGTTTTGCATACACACACACACACACACACACACACACACACACACACACACACTTGATACATGTCCCCTTTGTTTAACAGGACTACTGGTGTGCTGATTTGAACAAGGATATATTTCTAGTTTATATTTCCATCCACTCTGCAAAGTCACTGAGAACCTGCACTATGCCAGGCACTATGCTAGGAACTCAAAATCCAGACAAGTCCTTTAGACATGCAGCAGGGACAAAGACAAATAACAGGCAGCCAGAATACAAGGAGAGCACCCCACCAGGCTCCAGGGAGAGCATTCCTATAGAAGTGGCAGATTTCCTCCCTCACCCCTAGCTTTAAAACGACTGTGTATCTTTGGGAGAACTTTCTAATTTCAGTCTTGCATCTCAGGCACCAATGTCAATATTAGCCTCTAAATCAGTTCTTACTCTGTGTGTGTGCATGTGTCTGTGTGTCTGCGTCTGTGTGTGTCTGCGCGTCTGTGCATGCCATGAACCTCACTGGTGAAACTGGTGGAACCCTTCTCAGAAAGATGTTTTGAAATCTATAAAATATGGATTACAAAGGAAACAAATGGTATTGAAATATAATTATCAAAATATTAAAAATTTAAAATAAATGCTTCATTAACACATTAAAAACAAGATCCGGGAGGAGGTCTAATTTCAAAGTAGTTTTGAGTGTAAGTGACATTTCACTTACAACATATCTGTAACAGCTGCAATGTGGTATGAAATGCCTGTGATTGCTATTGGTGATGACAAAACCACAGGTACTGTTATTACAACTTTGAGTTTATGGCTCTATTCGCAATGGAAGAAAGCATTAAATTTTGTTAGAAGGCAGTAAAAATAGAAATGTAATTGTTTCCCCATTCAAATGGACAGGCTTTCCGGACTGCAGGTTAATAATCCCTGCTTTACGGTAATAAACTCAAAGAGAAAAAACTAAAAGCAAATGGCAGTAGCCAATAAATATACCCAAACAGTGGGAAGTAACTTGAAGCCACTTAAAAGAATGCTTGCATTTGAGCAACACTGATTGTGTTGTTAATACCAATAACATTGTCAATGCTTGTGAAGTAAATATTTCCGATCCGCCCTGGCAGACTCACCTCCAGAGTGGAGAAACACAGTTTGCTCTAAAGATTCTATTCTTATTTGATTGGCTCTGAAGTTAAGCCTGAACTTGAGACATTTACAAATGGTTGTCTGTTTACAGCTGACCAAAGGGTACTGTTCTCACTTTCTGAATCAGATGGTAAACATCGCCGAAACGATGTTTCAAAAAACCAATCATGTAGTCAGCAAGAACTAGGCTTGAATCTGTTTGGCTTTTCTCTTAGGAATGTTTTCTTTCTGTTAAACGGATTGTCCTTGTGCTGCTAACTCCACGGAGGAAAGGGGTTCCCAATGAGGAGAAACTTAAGTGTCTTCCAGCCTCCAGTTACTACCTTGTGACTTGCTCAGAATTACTCTGCTTGTAAAGGAAGAAAATAGTGTTAGAAATTGGGTCTCTTGGCTTCCCTTGAATTGATTTTTTTCCCCACGATATAGCCCTGCCTCCTAGAACCCAATATCACGCGGCCTATAATCCCTGTGGTCAGTTCCCACTGCCCTTGAGTGAATCTTTGTATTTTTTTTTTTTTTACCCATACTCTATTCCTCTTTTTCTTCTCCTCCCCTGCGCTGCAGGTCACTCCGTGCCGTCAGCAGTCACTGCTGAGCTGTGTGGGTGCTGGTCAGGGTGAAAAGTTTAACAATCTCTGGCATTTTCCACTTGCTCTGGCCCAGTTTCTGAACGCCAGGCAAAAGCTACCACCCGTTGGTCTCTGCATTTTTTTGGTTCCTGGCAACTACCATTGTATATGCATAGAGAAAGAAAACTTGGCTGTTGGGTTCACTGAGCTTTCCTGAAGCATTGTGGCTCTCCGTCCTGGAGTCTGATGTGATTATGAGGACTGATGGAGTGCCCGTGTTCTGCTTGCCTGGCTGCCCCCTCCCCTTCCACTGTGGCTTGGCGGCTCCAGCCCTGCCTCCTTCCTCTCTCAGCATCCCCCCTCACATAGAATCACGGGGAAATGTTCACAGAACACCAGAGCTGCAAGGGTCTTTACAGCTGAGAAGACCATGGCCAGGGAAGGAGAGATACTTGCCCTGGGTGGCAAAGCTAACAAATGGCAGAACCAGAGGGAAAACTGATTCTCCTGATTCCAAGGCTTTCAACCATCTTGCATTAACCAAATCCACCGAAGGACTGAGTAGTTGCCCAGAAGACATGAAAGAAGACTCCAGTCAGTTCTTCCACGAATTAATGGCCTACGAAATGAGATTGCTTCCGATATTCCCATTAATTAAAGGCCTTGCATGAAGGAAAACCCATGCACACCCTGGAGTTTTAACAGCTGACTTTATGAAACTGCATCCCTTCATGAAATAGACTTATTCTCCTCCAGGCAGAAAAAAGAGAAAAAGGCTCATAGGAAGCAACAGAAAACTCCCAGCCCCGTGAACAGCACTGAACATCTGGGCAGCTTCAGCCTTGCCCTTTTCACCTTCCTGCCTTTCAGCACCCGCTCAGCCCCAGCGTCCCCACTCCCTGCAGTCCCCACCTCCTGGAATTCTCCTGGACGTGGAGGCCCCTTTTCCTCTGAGGAAACACTGTCCCCTCCAGATTCTCCGTTAGACTAGTTTCCATCTCCATTTCCTTTCTGGAGCCGGGAGCCAAGGAGTCTCCAGCTCAGATGAGCCAGGGCAACTCACAGGACGCGAGGCAGGCCAGCTGCAGCGCCGAAGCTGATGTTGGAGGAGGAGGCTTGGAAGGCTCCGGCCTGGGGGCCTCCGGGCACGATGGAGGCAGCAGGGGGCGCTAGGGAGGCGGCATTGCTAAGGGGCACTGCGCGATTATTCAACGTGGTGGTAATTTCTCTCCTTTCAGCACGAGGTTTAAGTTGGGTGGCTATTAATTTTCCTCTGCACGTCTTCCCTGAGAAACTGCCACCTCCACGAAGGTAGGGCAGTGACTGCTTTGCTCACCATTTTGTCTCTGGTGTCAAAATTTATTTGCTCGATAAATTGTCAGTGAATGTCTGGATGAATGAATGAGCCCCACAAAAATAGAAAGCAACAGGGCCCTAAAGAGTGAGGACAAAACAACCAGTGGCACAGGCTGGCAGGTTGCCCAGGACACTCAGGAGTCCGGGTTCCTGCAGGGCTCTCCCAGCTGGAGAGGAAACCTTCACCGGGGGGGCTTCAAGGAGCCTCTGGGGTACGCCCTCCTCCCCTACACACACACACACACACACACACACACACAGCCCCAAATGGAATTAGTTTATGTATACTTCTATTTCAGTAACAATGTGGAGGCTTATCACAAAAGCTTGGTGAATAAAATGGTAACTTAGCCTGAAAATGAGTATGAGGGAAGGAAGTGATGAGGAGAAGTGGCCTGGGACTGGGCAGGCAGCTTATGGCACCATTCCCCATACTGGTAACCCCTGAAATTATCACAGCTTTTGTCTGTTTCCCTGTTAGTTTAGTAAATCATTCAAGTTATTCGTTATTAAACACCCACCCTCGGCTGGGCACAGTGGCTCACACCTGTAATCCCAGCACTTTGGGAGGCTGAGGTGGATGGATCACCTGAGGTCAGGAGTTCGAGACCAGCCTGACCAATATGGCACAACCCCATCTCTACTAACAATACAAAAATTAGCCTGGCATATGGCATGCACCTGTAGTCCCAGCTACTTGGGAGGCTGAGACAGGAGAATTGCTTGAACCTGGGAGACAGAGGTTGCAGTGAGCTGATATGTAGCACGTACAGGTATGTGTAAGACACAGACCCCATCCCCACAGAGCTTCTGGCTGTAACATTGTGATGCAGAACTCAACAGTGGAGAGTCTTCCCGTGGAGCAGGATAGGCTGCACAGGGGAGGTGGCATTTGTAATGGGACCTACTGAGATGACATGTTAACAATGGTTCAGGCACTTGGGTTATAGACTTGGTTATAGGTCAGATGCATTGGGCCCGTGTATGAGGGCCATGACAGATCAGTCTGAAGAAGTTAGGGTGGGGAGATGGTGATTTCTAATGATTTCAAACCTACCTGAAGCTGGGACACAGTACCCCTGTATGCCTGACTTTACAAAGTTGTTACCTATGTCTAAACTGGTTATGCATCACATATTTGTTTCATACTTAAAATGGTTAAAATTCATGATCTTTCAAGAGTTTCTTAAGGTTCCTCAAGAAAACTGGACTTCCTAAAGGCAAACACCACCTGGTCCCTGCAGACGGGCACCACTGCTTTGAAGACTCACAATGTCCTAGTTGCCTTTTAACCATGTCTTTTGTTTTGCTCTCAGTTTTTTATCTTTCCCTTAAAAATCCAGGCTTAGCCCAGCCAATTTTTGCGCTCCCCGGTATAGACAGGGAGATGTTATGAACATGCTCAACTGCCTAATCACCCTGTTATTGAAGCTTTCTCAGTCCCCATTTGCCTCCTGCATTTGGGGAATTTTGATTTTGCTGTTATTGTTATGTCCGTTGCTAGCTTGACCTTTCTGAACTTGCCTCCCCAGAGCGATGCCATCTGGTTTTTAAAATAATAATCCACTTTGGGATCTGATCAGATCATGCTTTTGATGTTTTTCCCATTTTTTCCATCAAGTTCACATGGAAGTCTCTTCCCAAGGAACAAATATTTAATTACCAATTTGGAAACGTCTTTTTTCTGAGCTGTTTTTCTTATTCATTGACTTTGGTTCTCATCATTTTTTCCTGAAATTAAAAACAAAGGGAGAGGCTTATTTTTCATCATTATTTGCTCTCCTGACATTTTTCCCTTGGACAAGTGCCCATCTCATTCCCGTTTCTTAGCCCCAGTTGGATGGATTTACCATATTGGATGTGATGTTTCCTGAGAATAGCTTCTGACAGGAGCGACATCTGTCACTAAAACAAGAGCAGACGCAGGCTGGACACTTTGCTAACATGGATACTCCTTCTTCCTGATTCTTTATCGTCCTGCCACAGACACACATCCAAATGGAGGCTATACAGTTTCTAGGACATTTTCACATGGCTTATCTCATTTAATTTCACAATAGTTCTGAGGTAAACCGAACCAAGATCAGAATTCTTCCTTTACAACTGGAGAAACTGGATCAGATGATTCACTGATTTATATAAGGTCGCATAGATCGTCCACATAGCTACATAGCTATGTGTGTGTGTACGTATATACACAACTATATATATGTGTATCTGTACACACACACATACATATACTATATATGTGACTATACATATACATATATGTATATATATATATATAGAGAGAGTCAACCTAAAATGAGCTACAGAGTGACCAACTAACTCCCCCAAACAGAGCGTTTACTCAGGAATAGCAAGGGATTACGTCGGCATATGTGTGCTGTGACAAACCCCAGGTGCATCTGAGGGGTTCAGGCAAGGGAAAGCTTTTAAAGGCAAAAAGAAGAAGTTAATATAAACCGTTTGAAACAAATACCATAGGTTACAGGGACTTATTGCAGGTGGTGGCGCTTGTTCCTTGGTGGTACTGGATGAGAGGGTCTTCACAGAAGTGGCTTAACAGGAGCGTTCAGTTGGAAAAGTCTTGTCGCCGTTCCTGTTATAGGGTATATGTGTGTGAGGACCCTTTCTTCCCGGCCTCTTGGCTCCATTTTGTTAGGGTTTGTTATAAATGACTCCATTTTGGTACTGACAATTGTCCCAGTAACGATATACATAGCTGATCATGTAGCTGAAATCCAGCCTTCTAATGCCATCTAATTTCTAAATGTTACGCTGTTGTAGGAAAGCCCTCAAGAATGAACTTTAGGCCAGGTGTGGTGACTCATGCCTGTAATCCCAGCACTTTGGGAGGCCGAGGTGGGTAGATTACCTGAGGTCAAGAGTTTGAGAGCAGCCTGGCCAACATGGCAAAACCCCATCTCTATTAAAAATACAAAAATTAGCCAGGCATGGTGGCACACACCTGTAATCCCAGCTACTCAGGAGGCTGAGGCAGGAGAATCACTTGAACCCTGGAGGCGGAGGTTACAGTGAGCCTAGATCGCACCACTGCACTCCAGCCTGGGTGATAGAGTAAGACTCTGAGCCAAAAAAAAAAAAAAAAAAAGAATGAACTTTATGGAGGCTCTTCAGATTTTTTCTTTCACTCAATCTATTGATTAGCAACTCGAGGACTAGATTTGCCCAAACATACACAGGACCTCTGCTTTGGGCTTGCCCTGTGGTGTGGGATTATGTGTCCTATGCTGTACAGGACCAGAGTAGAAACCATCAGCAGCTGTGGGGAGACCTGGTGCTGGTGGAGTCTTAGGCCAACCTTGAGGGCAGCTGCAGACTCATTCTGAGTCCCTGTGAAAACTGCAGGCACTCATCTCCTTTAGGTGCAGCACAAAACGTCTCCTTTCTTAGTTCCAAGGTACAGAGTCTCATTCAAGTTTCTTTAGGGAAATGGGAGAGAGAGAGAGAGAGAGAGAGAGAGAGAGAGTGTGTGTGTGTGTGTGTGTGTCGGGAGGGCTAGTCCATTCTTGCATTCCCATAAAGAAATGCCCGAGGCTGGGTAATGTATAAAGAAAAGAGGTTTAACTGGCTCATGGTTCTGTAGGCTGTACCAGAAGCATAGCGCCAGCATCTGTTTCTGGGAAGGCCTTGGGGGGCTTACACTCACAGCAGAAGGCAAAGCGGGAACAGGAGAAAGTGAAGAGAGGGTCAGGTGGGGGGAGGTGCCATACACTTTTAAATGACCACATCACGAGAGAATGCACTATCCCTAAGATGTTTACCAAGCCATGAGGGATCCACACCCATGAGCCAAACACCTCCTTGTGTAATGTAGTAGGTATTCTCCAAAACCAAAACAGAAACTGGCCTTTCAAAACAGGTCAAGTCCACTATTCTCCCTGTCTCTTAGGAGCTGCAAAGTCTCACTCATCATAGCTCTTGTTGACAAGAAAATCCATGCTCTATAAAATATTTGAAGAGATTTATTCTGACCCAAATGTGAGGACCATGACCCATGACACAGCCTCAAGAGGTTCTGAGAAACTTTGCCCAAGGTGGTTGGGCAACAGCTTGGTTTTATGCATTTTAGGGAGATGCAAGACATCAATCAATACATATGAGGTACACACTGGGTTGGCACAGACACAATAGAGTAAGGACTTTCAGGCCATAGGTGGAGTTAAAAGATTTCCTGATTAGCAATTAGTTAGAAGAGTTAAGCTTTCCCTAAAGTTGAAGTCAGCAGAAAGAAATACTTGAGTTAAGACAAAGTGGGTTGTGGAAGCCAAGGTTCTTGTGGATGAAGACTCCAGGTAGTAGGCTTCAGAGAGAATAGACGATAAATGTCTCTTTTCAGACCTTAAAAGGTGCCAGACTCTCTTAGTTTATCTCTTTGGGGTTGGGAGGGCCCGGAAGGAGAAATACCTAGTTACATTAATTGAGATTCTTTACAGATGCAAATAGTCATTTCAAAACATGGGAAATAAACATATTTTGGGGTAAAATATTTTGTTTCCTTATCTGCTATGTAATACCATGCTGGAGTCAGGTTGGATTTTGGTATTTCATTGCTAAAGAAAGAGTTCATTTGGTCGGTCTCAAGATCTGTGTTTTAATGTTAATACTGGTCACTTCCAAAGAAAGGAGGGTATAATGAAGCATGTCCTCCTCCTTCCTGTGGTCTAACCTAGTTTTTCAGATTTCTTTGGAATCCCCATGGTCCCATTCAGCCAATTGTGGGGCTTAGAATTTTATTTTTGGTTTACAGGATGTTTCTCGGCATCAGCTCCATTCTCCGCTTTACCAGTATCTAGCTGCTGACTTCAGCTTTAGTCCCTGATGGCCACCTCTGCCCTGAGCCTACCTCCCCGCATGCTACCTTTCGGCTTATTTCCTTTGTTAACTGACTCAGCCTCTGTGTTTCCCAAACCCCTCTTAGAAGAGAGTTGATTGGCTGAGCTCCTTCTTTCAAGTGATGGTATCAGCAGGAGGCTGTCCAGGAGGTGACTGAAGCACTGCTCTAGGACAGAAATGCAACTTTGATGCATGAAATTGTGTTTTATGGAGGAGGATGAGGGCCTGTTTAGAGTAGAAAGATCTATGGGCAAGGAAGAACCCCTCAGAAGGAGATGTGGGTTGGGAAAGTTTAATCAGCAACTGTAGTTCAGTGCCCAAAAGTAATCTCTTCCTCATCATGTTTAGGCAGTATGTTTCTTACCACGGAGGTAAAAGGTGTGGGACATTCAACAACATGTTTGGGCCTCTGTGTGCCTGACACTGTGCTAGGCATGGAAGATATGTCCAAGGTTGTCGGTAAACGTTGTGGGGTGAAAAGAGAACGGAAGCGAAGAGGGAGACAACTTCCTGATGACTTGGGCTTCCTTTCTCATCCACATATAGGAAAAATATTAGTGTACATGGTGGCCATTTAGCAACAGCAGAGGTAAAATAGCCTTTTATGGTTTTTTTCTGGGGGTCTCCTCACCATTTGCACTTTTCTATGGGAAAATTCTTCTTGTGGCTTGCATCAAAAAAGAAAAACCATACTTCCTTCTGATCTGTAGTCAGACGCGTTATCCATTGTGCCACTGGAAAAACATACTTCTTTCTTAAATGCACTCAAAGACTGTATTTGCGGGGGCCAATTGGAGAAAAAAAGATAAACAGTCGTTTTCTTTGGGCAGCTGTTAGAGCCTGGAGCCTTTATAGCCCAGGAGGTCATGCATGAATGTAAATTTTTTCTTTTTCTTTCTTTTTTTTTTTTTTTTTTGAGACCGAGTTTTGCTCTTGTTGCCCAGGCTGAAGTGCAATGGTGCTAAAGCAGGAGCAGCTGCAAGAAACAGACCTCCGGAACACTGAACTGGGAAGGAAGAGCTGTTTATTATTACTGCCCAGGAGCGAGGCTTTAGGTTTTGTCTAAATGGCCAAGCTCACCTGACAAAGAGAAACTCTGCCTTTATATAGGTTTACACTCTAGATTTACATGTGAAAGGATCTTAGGTTTACAGCCTTAGAAATTACAGGTGAAAGGGTCTTGGGTTTACAGCTTTAGAAATCACATATGAAAGGGTCTTGGTTGATGGAGGAATGGGTGGGGGTTTGATCTTGTTTAAGTAAAAACAACTACACCATGCCTGCTATTTACAGAAGGTGATTTAGGAGGTGCCAGTCGGCCAGCCTTTTCTTCTACTGAAATGCAGTGTGGAAGTCAAGGGGGAGGTAATCCTAGATGCCTGGGTCTCCTTCCTCAGCGCAATTTCAGCTCACTGTAATCTTGGCCTCCCGGGTTCAAGTGATTCTCTTGCCTCAGCCTCTCAAGTAGCTGGAATTACAGGCGTGAGCCACCACACCCAGCTAATTTTGTATTTTTAATAGAGATGGGGATTTGCCATGTTGACCAGGCTGGTTTTGAACCCCTGACCTCAGGTGATCCACCCAACTTGGCCTCCCAGGGTTCTGGGGTTACAGGCATGAGCCACCACACCCAGCCGTAAATTTTTTTATTCATTACATATTAAAAGCCTAACAGGTATTCAAGTGGGGATCTGTAAAATGTTTTGATGTTTACAATAGCTTCTCATACATTAAAAGTTTATAAATTACAGATCAAGCATAATCCACTTGCTATCTTTGGTATGGAATCAAGACTATTTTCAATCTATCATTATTTAAGCGGTCAGTATTCAGTGGAGGGGTGGTCAGAGGCTCAGAGAGTGCCATGCTGAAGAGTAACACGTGGGAAAGTATGCCTAGCCAGAAATCTGGACTGATTTTGGGGGCGTGAAGACATACAAGCAAAACCTTCTGGCTTTTGGGAAAGTTCACAAATAGATAAAATATTGCTTTACCTCTTTGAATAGTCCATTGTTCCTAAAACATATGTTCACACGTGAAGACACATATAGTATCTATCATTCTTTCAACTACCCAAATAGATGGTTCCTATTTCTCCACGTTACTGCTGAGGAAATTCAGTTTCTACGTCTCAAAGAAAAACAGTGGTAAATATAGGAGTTGGGTATGAACCCAACTTTTTCCCAAGGCCTGGGCTCTCTGAGCGACTGGTTAGTTCTTCTGATTTGACTGAAGTTAAGTAATCTTACCAGTAGGTAATACTTCATTGTGACACATCTTATTAAAGGCAGGGATTTCATGACTGGAACATTTTCATCTATTCATTTCCTTTCTGAGTTTTTTAATTCCACAGAGAACAGAAAATCTCTTCCCTGCAGATCAGTTAAATCCATGTAACAGATTTCAGTAAGCATGACTCAAAGGGTTTTTGATTAAGAAAGCATTACAATATAATTTGTTTCTGAAGATGGAACTGTGATCTCCCACTAGCAAAATTAAGTGACGAGAGACAGCCAAGGAAGCAAGCACACACACTCACTCAAAGTCAGCAATTTGGCTTTATGTGAGAACGGTGTGTCCTTTAAAAAATCCAGTTCGGGTAGGTTAGATCCAATTCTCGGGGCAGGGGTGGGGGATTGTCTCAACAGAAAGAGCTATCTTCTGTGGGGTTCTTGGGCCTTTGTAAAAGTGGAATAACATCCAATGTGGAAAATCAGGAGTTGTCTTCATGTCAGCGGCCCCTGAGCGTCCTTCTGGGAACTGTGTGCATTGCAGATTATCTGTGGATATAGTTCCCGTCCAGCTAGCCCCTACTGAGCTCCTTGTCTCCCAGAATCTAGCCAGCCTGTGCTTGGGAAATTCAGAATGATTTTTGTTTTTGGCACCAGTAAGACTGAATTGAAAATGTAAACCTGTTAAAAACAATAATAAACAATCAAATAAAATCCAAGAATATAATGTGACCCAAGTTAAATACAACTTTGGATTAAATTTTTTTTTAATAGTTTATATGCTTTTCTCTCACTACAGCATTTAGTGTTGATTCCGCACTCTTTCAGAAATCTTGCTTCACTCTTGTTGCAGACAGTGTCATTCCTGGGTCTCCGGTCACCCCTCTGATTGCTCATCGTCTGTCTTAGCTGACTTCCTTCCCTCCCTTCCTCCCTCCCTCCTTTTCTTTTCTTTCTTGGGATGGAGTCTTGCTCTATCAGCTGGGCTGGAGTGCAGTGGCGTGATCTTGGCTCACTGCAACCTCTGCCTCCAGGTTCAAGCGATTCTCCTACCTCAGCCTCTTGAGTGGCTGGGATTACAGGCTCAAGCCACCACACCTGGCTAATTTTTGCACATTTAGTAGAGACGGAGTTTCACCATGTTGGTCAGGCTGGTCTCAAACTCCTGACCTCGTGATCCGCCCACCTTGGCCTCCCAAACTGCTGGGATTATAGGCGTGAGCCACAGCACCCAGCTTTTCTTTTTTTAAATCCACATCTGTGGGTGCCTTAGTGCTCTTTCTGCAGATCCTTCCGCTTCTCACAATGTATGCAATTGCTTGAGCTCATCTATAGTATCCAGCCTCCAAGTTGGCTCTCAGAGATCCCACGCCCTGGCACTCACACTCTTTTGTGAGTCTCTTCCCACATCACACCAGGGTTGGTCTGTATAACCAATGGCACTGGCAGAAGTGACAGCATGTCACTTCTGGGATTAGATTAGAAAAGACTGTGGCTTCCTTCTTGGGCTGCTCAGGCTTTTCTCATTACAGTGAATCACTCACGGGAGGGGAAGCCACGTTGTAAACAGCCCGTGGAAAGGCCTTCCTGGTAAGGCCTGCCAACAGTAGCACAAGAGAGCTTGGAAGTGGCCCCTGCAGCCCAGGTACCTTGACTGCAACCTCATGAGAGACCCTGGACCAGAACCACCAGCTATGCTGCTGCAGGACTCCTGACCTGTGGACCTTGTGAGGTAGTGAATGCTTATTGTTTTAATCTGCTAAGTTTTTTGTGTAATCTGTTATGTAGGAATAGATAAAACACATCATCTATTTTCATGTCATCCACTACAACCTCCAAATTTAATTTTCTGGCTTTGGAGTTTACACTTGCATTCCAATCCCAGATTCACCACCATCTGAACGTCCTGCTCAACACAAAGCTTAATTTTTTTCAGTGAAGTCAAAGGCTTTAACACACACTTCCTCTTTGTTCTTAAAGATGGTGGCAGATACATTTCAACTTGCTCTTGAATCATTTTTCCTGCCTCAGTCCTACCACCTCAACAAGATTGGCAAGTTGCAATGAACTTTCCATGTTGGGTGATAATTATTTCCTACCATGCATTACATTGTGCCGTGTACTTTATGTGCATTATGCGTTTTAACCTCACTGCAGTCTTGCAAGGCAGATGTTTTCATCTCTAGCTTATTGGTGAGAAAGCTGAGGTTCAGAGATGATAAGAAATGTGCCCAAGGTCACGCACCTAGAAAGCCATGGAGCCAAGATTTGAAGAGACGACATCCTGGCTCACAGCCTCATGCGCTTCTTCTCTGCCACGTGCTTTCCTTGCCCCTGCACCTTGGTCAGGTGGATCTTATCGAATCCTTAGGCGCTGACATTAGCTATGTGTATGTGGCCAAAGGCAAAGTGGAGGATATGACCAGAGAAACATAAATTGTAGGAGAAAAGAAATAAAAGGTAATATCTAGGGGATATTATTTATTTTCAATGGAAAAAACTTAAGGTGTTTATATGCTAGAGGGAAAGAGCCAATGGAGCAGAAGAGGTGCAAGTTATGATGCTAATAGTAGCTGACATTTATTAATCAGGCATATCCATGTGCCAGGAGCCATGCTGAGCACTTTACCAGGGTGACTTCACTAATCTTTCATAACAATCTTATAAAGTAGGAACCATAATTATCATAATATTTTACAGACGAGTAAGTGACGCTTTCTCCAAGCTCACACAATGGGTGGTAATTTAAAAACAGGAGTCTGAACGCCTGTGCCTAGGAATGAAGAGGTAGATGGCTTTCTGGTGTGGAAGCCAGGCTTCTGTGTGACCAGCATCCAGTAAATTCGATACCCAAGTGCTTTATGGACATTAATTATAATGTTTATAGTATCCTTTCAGGTAAGTCTGTATATATCCCCTTTTTAAAAGTAAGAAAACCAAGATTCAGGGGCCAGCGACTTGCTCTTTTTCATGTTTAACGTGAATTATAATACATGTGGGGTCTGTAACCTAAAAACATTATCAGCCTTTGTTTTCAACACTTCTCATCTAGTGAATTGGAATGAGAATTCCTGGCTCAGGAAAGTGATGCACTTGGGAGCAGTCCCTTGGGATATCTGACTCTTCTCAAGAGGCTTGACTATTCTTGTGGATCTGGCAACTGTACCTTTGCTTTTAACAGTGGAAGGGTTAGTCCTGCTTTAATGATACAGGCATGGCACTGTTCACGACACACTCACTGAAGAAGGCAACTGAATTTTTGTATTTTTTAAAAATGTGCACAGAATATTTTGGTTTAATTATATATATTCAAAAAATAATCACTCAGTAGTATACAATTGAAAATAATGTTGAAAGAGTATAGGAAAGGTAATATAAACTCTAGATGAATGAGAAGCTTGGAGAGAGAAAAATAGATCACAAGTAGAAAGATAGCATTTTAAAAAAATTATTATTTTTTTAATTTATAGAGACAGGGTTTCACTATGTTGCCCAGGCTGGTCTCAAATTCCTGGGCTCAAATGAATCTCCTGCCTCAGCCTCGCAAAGTGCTGGAATTAGAGATGTGAGCCACCATGCCCAGCCAGTCAGCATGCTATTAATTTTATATGTAATTGATCAGCAATGTATATGTTGGTTCCCATTTTACAAAAGCACTGTCTTGTATATACAGCTAGTGCTCGACTTACGACCACGGTCGGGACCACGGGCCGGTCATAACATGATTTGGTCGTTGAGTAGGCTATATGTACAGTTGAAATGGTGCACGCGGAGATGGTAGTGCTGCTTGAAGCTGGTCCGCACTGTCGTATGCCCAGCTGGGCAACGTTTGCGCTGCCAGACACGGAGCAGTCGTGGCTAGCGATTGTGGTCGTAAAGTCGAATGGTCATAAGTTGTATAGGTGGTAAGTTGATCAATACCTGTACCTCATTTGCCTTTACAACAATTGGTATATTCACTGGAAATGCTTTCATCTACAAGTAACAGAAAACCTGGTTTAAACAGATGGCGGTTGTTTTCCTCATTCGAAAAGAGGCCCTGGAGGTGGCATTCTGGACTGGCGTGGGAGGCCCAACAGTGTCTTCGAGGATCCAGGCCTCTTGGACTTTCCATGTCACCACTCTTACCATGTTAGCCACTTACCCTCGTGAGTGTCACCTCGTGGTTGCAGGACAGCTGTTCCAGGTGTTACACTTGTGTTCATGGCTAGAAGGAGGAGGAAGGGAAGCAGCAGGCACCAGGGCATCTTTGCTTTTGTTAGAAGGCAAAAAGCTTTGCCAACAGACTTTGTTTTTTAAAAATTATTTATTTATTTATTTATTTTTGAGAGGCAGGGTTTCACTCTGTCACCCAGGCTGGTGTGGAGTGGTGTGATCAGAGCTCACTGCAGCCTTGAACTCCTGAGCTTAAGTGATCCTCCTACCTTAGCCTCCTGAGTAGCTGGGACTTTAGAAACATGCCACCATGACCAGCTTAAAAAAAAATTGTAGAAAAGGGTCTTGCTATATTGCCAAGGCTAGTCTCAAATTCCTGGGCTCAAGCAGTCCTCCTGCCTTGGCTCCCCAAAGTGCTGGGATTATAGGCATGAGCCTCCACACCTGGCCCTGTCAATAGACCTTTCATTGGCCAGAGCTGTGCCACCTGGCTGTCCTTACTGCAAAGGAGAGAAAGCAATATTTAGCATTTACAGCCTGTCTGTAGTGGAGGTAGGCAAGAGAGAAGCTCAGCAGTTTACAGCTGAGAAAGCTAGCGGACTTTCTAATGACCAATTTATTCCCCCTATCACTGGCCCTTGGCAACCACTGATCTTATTTTAGTCTTGATAGTTTTGCCTTTTCTGGAATGTGATGTAAATAAAAACATGCAGACTGTAGCCTTTTGTTTCTGGCTACAAAGTCCCATGATTCCAGCACCTATATTATTTCACTATACTACTCAGCCTCTCTCAATTCTGCCACAGGAAAGTATATGTCAAAAAGAGAACAACTCTCAGAAACATATAGTAATGGGGGCTGGGTGTGGTGGTTCATGCGTCTGTAGTTCCAGCTACAAGGAAGGCTGAGGCAGGAGGATTGTTTGAGCCCAGGAGTTGAAGTTTGATGCTGCAGTGAGCTATGATCTGGCCGCTGCACGCTAACTTGGGTTACAGAGTAAGACCCTGACTCTGGAAAAAAAAAAAAGTATAGCAATGGGATATATTCTATTAAGAAATAGATCACTTTTTAATATTAATAATTTTATATTAATATATATTGCTATTGTTTAACAAAAATTCCATTTTAATAGATTAAATAACAACTAAGCTTTAAAGAGATTGATTGAAGCATTATTATTGCAAAACACTGCAGGGAAACCCACAGGTTTTTTTTTTATTTGAGACAGAGTCTCACTCTGTTGCCCAGGCTGGAGTACAGTGGTGTGATCATGGCTCATTGCAGCCTCCACATCCTGCGCTCAAGTGATCCTCCCACCTTAGCCTCCCAAGTAGTTGGGAGTACAGGTGTGTGCCACCATGCCCACTGATTTTGTTTTCTTAATTTTTAGTAGAGACAAGGCCTCTGCATGTTGCCCAGGCTAGTCTTGAACTCCTGAACTCAAGCAATCCTTCCACCTCTGCCTCCGAAAGTGCTGGGATTACAAATGTGACCCACTGCACCCAGCAACCCAGTTTTCAACAACAGGGCACTGGTGGAAGAAACTGTAGCATACCCATATCCCATGACATAGTCAGAAGTAAAATTTCAGAATAATATTGATATTTACAATATTTTGTTAAATGAAATAATTATAAAACTATATATACAATGTCACGTACACTTTTAAATATACATTTTCTATATAAAAACTAGATATTAACATAGCAAAATGTTCATAGTGATTATATTTAAGTGATGAGAATATAATATTTTGGTTTCCATCTTGGTATTTTTTGTAATATAATTTTTAGGAGTCAGGTTTATTGAAGGGTTATTTACATGTGGTAAAATTCACCCTTTTTAGGTGTATGTGTTTTGACCAATGGTCTACGATAATATATCTACTACCCTAATCAAAATACAGAATATTTCCTTTGCCCCTAAAAGTTCCTTTGTGCCTTTTTGTACCCAGTTTATTCCCCCTGGTCACTGGCCCTTGGCAACCATTGATTATTTTAGTTTTGACAGTTTTGCCTTTTCTGGAATGTGAAGTAAATAAAAACATACAGACGGTAGCCTTTTGTTTCTGGCTTATATCAATTGGCATGAGTGATTTTGAGATGTTGCATTTACAAGTACTTAGTTCCTTTGTGTTAATGAGCTGTATCTCACAGCATGGATGTACCATACTATGTTATCCTTTCATCTGTTAGTGGACATTTGGGTTGTCTTCAATTTTGGACTAATTATATCAGCTTACTAGTGCTGCCATAACTAAGTGCCACAAACTGGGTGGCTTAAATGTGTGTACCGGGAGTAAAGGGGTGCAAGGCTGTGGGGAGTGGTGAAGGGCAAGGGACAGACGATGTAAGTACTGGAACACCGAAGGTCGGAGGCCATTTCACAACATTTGATCTTGTTGATCAAACCGCCGTGGACACCTCCTTTGCCCATCAGCAGGACTAGCGTCTTGTCGGTCTTGGTGACAGTGACACTGAAGGTGGGGCTCCATCTGTGCTCTTGGTATGAAGATCCTTGCTAAATTCCCCATCCCGCAGCAGTGAGTTCCGGATCACCGAACGTTTCTGGCCCCCGAGCGTCAGCCCATTCACGAAAAAACTTGACTGGTCTTTGCCAACTAGGACAGCCATCTCAGCTGGCGTGATGTTGACGAAGGTTTTCTTGGGGACTGCGGTCCAGACGGAGGGCGAGTCCCTGTAGGCCACCATGGGTCCCGTCCGCCATGAGGTTGTCCATGGAGGCGTCCACCCCGCCATGGTGCTGCTGCGGGGGCCGCGCGCTAGGCTCGGCCTGCCTCGGCTGGGCTCGGGCTTCCTCGGCTGGGCTCGGCCTGCCTCGGCTGGGCTCGGGCTTCCTCGGCTGGCGCTGGCGGGCGGCGGGAGGCGGAGAGCTGGGGCTCCAGCTGCAGTCTGGACCGTAGCTCTGCTCGCTGTGAGCAGCCCTCGCACCGCCACTGGTTTGTTCCTTCTGAGGGTCACGAGGGAAGGATCTCTTCCAATTCTCTTTGGCTTGTGGATGGCCATCTTTATGTTTACATGGCATGCTCCCTGTATCTGTGCCCGTGTTCAAATTTCTCCTTTTAAAAAGACTCCAGTCATAAGGGATTAAAGGCCCACTCTACTCTGGTATGATTTCACGTTAATTAACTATATCTGCAACCAGCCTGTTTCCAAATAAGGTCACATTCTGAGGTACTGGGGTGGTAAGGACTTCAACATATGAATTGGGGGACAGCAGGCAATTCAACCCGTAGCAAATAGTAAAGCTACTACAAGCATTTGTGTATAAGTCTTTGTATAGTCATATATTTTCATTTCTCTTGGGTAAATACTAGCTGTAAAGTTTATTCTCTGTAGGTTTATTGCTGAGTTAAAAACGAGGAAACTGAGGCCAGCACAAGAAAATTAGATGCCAATTTATTCAGCTTCCGGGTGAGGTTGTGTGATCCCAGGAAGAGGGGCCAGGGAAGTCGTGCCTGACTCCTCTCAGGAGTGGGTTTTGTAGGGAGTGAAGGCTTTTGATTGGATTTGGAGAAACAGGATGTGGATGGGGTGAGCTGCTATTGGTAGGTAGTGGGATTTCAGGTGAGCGGACTAAGTGCAGGGTGCAGAGGGGATTTCCAAGGTGGAGCTAGATGATGGGCATATTCTGATAATGTGATTTTCCAGCCGGGAGGGAGATGGGCGTGTTCGAACTCCCGGCGAGGCAACCAACCTTACATTCTGACCTTTTTGATGATATAGAGGATGCTGCTTCTTTCTGACTACTTCCTGCTGAATAGGGGTGAAGTGAGGGGAAGGGGTCAGTTGGCTGGTGCTTTGATTGGGAGTCAGATATAGGGGTGAAGCATCATCTGGTTAATGACCACCCTGGAAATTTTTTTTTATGTGGGCCTGTAAAAACTTGAGAAAAAAAGGGTCTAGTATTAGTAGAAGACACACAATAATAACGGGGGTAATAATGGGAGTCAGCCAGGTAAGCATGGGGGATTGCCACCAGTTGAGAGACGAGGCTGGTGCGCTCTGCCTCCTGCAGAGGTTCTCTTGGAAGCAATAGAGAGTGTTGACATTTTCTTCCACAAGGCCTGTTTCATTGATGTGATAGCAGCACTGCTCCTGGAGAAACAGACAGGTACCTCCTTTTTCTGCCATTAGTAAGTCTAGGGCACGTCGGTTTTGGAGAGTTACCTGAGCCAGCGACGTGATTTGTCGCTGGAGGGAGGCTAGAGAGGCGGCTGACGCTTTAATAGCCACACGGAGCTTGTCTTCCAGTTGGGCGGCTGAAGTTACACTGTAGCCCATGGCACCACTCCCTATTCCAGCTGCTACTAGAGAGAATGTTAAAGAGAGGCCAACTACTATTGGGAGAAAGACTGCTCGTTTGCTTTGGTGATTAGGGGACAGTGTGATGAGGGGTAGAACTCAGTTTGTCTGTACACTTTTAACTGTGGGACTAGTGTGATGGGCACACAGGGGAAAGGGAGGGATGCATTAATAACTTTGGTTAGGGTTCCATTACACCAAAAGTATCCTCCTGGAGGCGTGTAAAGGGAGGATTTTACTTCTGCCATGGTGTTGCACCTGAGGCTGGGGCTGCTGGCTGACCCATAGCAGAGAGAGAGACTTTGAGAATGTACATTGAACAAGGGGATACCCGTCAAGGCGGTGTCAGGCCCCATGGGAGATTGTGACAAGTTGAACCCGGTCTGGAGGGGAACTGCGGCTAAGGGGGGTTTGTTAAGGAAGGTGCATAAAAAGCAGTTGGTGAAATTTGTGGCCCTGGTTAAGTTTAATATGTAAGCGCCTTCCTGTACTAGAGTTAGCCAGGAGAAAGGCTGGGGAGCGTAGTTTGAGGGCCTGAGTTGAATTGCGGGCTTAAGTTGGTTAGTTAAAGTAGCCTCATTTTGTAAGATGGAATTTCTTAACGAATTGAGTTGTTTTACTTCCACGGGTATGATCCGTGTATAGGACTGGAATATTAGCCAGGTACCACTGGGGCGGCTGTTTATAAACCTGGTGTATATTTTACTTGCAGTACCTTCTTTCCAGCGGGCATCCCAGGGATCATGGATGATAAGGGACACTTAACCTTGGTTGAGGAAAAGCATTTTACTTGCTGGAGAGGTGCCTGTTTTGAAGGCTTTGTGTATAACACAAGAAGCATATGGGCATCCGCCATAGGTATTGCTTCTCGAACGACAGAAGTTTTTGGTTTGGTTATAAAGAAGGCAGAGGCTAAAGTTATTCCAGGAGTTTTTGATAGTATTGGACTTGGATTTAGAGAATTTAAATTTTACGGCTGATTGGCAGCCTGCAGGCTGGCAATCTGCTTGGGCAAGGTATTGGGTTTTAGTGGTTTGGCCTACTGTCCAGGACTCCTGAAGGTTGAACTGCCAGACATAGTAAGGGTTAGCTTTAAGAGGGGATGCCAGAAGGATTGTTAGGAGGAGTATTTGAAGCTTTAGGAGTTGATGGGTAGGGGTGACGGGTGAGGTGGAGGTGAGTGGGGTCCAAGGGTTCGGACCTCCACTGGTCATTCTTTGGAGCCAGTTTGAGGTGTGACACATGGTACCAAGGGGTGTGGCTTAAAAGTTTGGCGGCAGTTGGGGTAGTTAGGATAACGATATGGGGTCCTGACCACCTGGGCTGCAGAGACCCTGGCTCGAGTTCCCGGAGGAGGACACTGTCACCTGGCTGGAGAGGTATAGCTGGGTGGGAGTTCTCTGGTCCCGGAACTACAGGGAGAATACAGTCCGCGTGTTTCCTGAGTAAGTGGTGGAGGAGAGAGAGGTAGGGAAGGTAGGAAGCCAGAGGAGGTGGTTGTACTGAGATTGTGAGAAACTAGAAAAGGCCTGCCGTGTAGCAACTCAAAGGGACTGAGACCCGTTGGCTCCCGTGGGGTGGCTCGGATCCGGGCTAGAGCAAGAGGTAGGAGTGTGGGCCAGGAGAGTTTTACCTCTATGGTGAGTTTGGCTAAATGATTCTTGAGAATTCCGTGAGCCTGTTCAACTTTACCCGACGACTGAGGGTGGTAGGGGATGTGTAGTTTCCAGGAGATGTTGAGAGACTTGGCGGCTAGCTGGACTACCCAGGCTGTAAACGCCGGACCGTTGTCTGACTGAATGTTTCCAGGTAAGCCGAAACGTGGGATAATCTCCTGGATTAAGAGGGAGGCCACCATGTCTGCGGTTTCCCTGGAGGTGGGAAAGGCTTCAATCTATCCAGAAAAGGTATCTACAAAGATTAAGAGGTAGCGGAGTTTTTTGTGTGTGGGCCTATGGGTAAAATTAATTTGCCAGTCTTGGGCTGGCAGATGGCCACGCATTTGGTGGGTAGGAAACTGTGGCCTTAAGCTTCCCTGAGTCAAGACCTTAGAGCAGGTAATGCATGCCTTGTGTACTTGCTTAATTGTCTGTTGCAGACCTGGCAAGAAAAAGAGGGGCTGCACGAAACGGTGCAACACTTTAGGGCCTATATGTAAGGATTGGTGTATTTTAGCAATGATTTTTTGGGCCTGTTCCCGGGGAAGAGCAATTTTGTTGTTCAGGAAGACGTAACCCTGATCAGACTCAGTTCCCCCTTTTAATATGAGGGCCTGTTTCTCTGATGGCGAGTAAATTGGCAGCATGGCTGTGGATAGAAACAGGACTGGAGTGGGAGCTAGCTTGGTACTGGTTATGGATTTTGCTGCTGCATCTGCCCTTGCATTTCCCCGGGAAACAGCATCCTGCTGGGCCTGATGCCCTCGGCAGTGAATGACAGCGACTTCTTTGGGCAGTGATAGGGCCTGCAGGAGATTAGAGATTTGGGTAGGATTAATTATGGGGGCTTTTTTTGTAGTAAAGAATTCCCGCCCTCTCTCCAGAGGGCAGCATGGCAGTGGGTAATAAGAAAAGCATACTTTGAATCAGTATAGATATTTGCTCGCTTTCCCTGTGCTAGTGTGAGAGCTCGGGTTAAGGCAATGAGCTTTGTCTTTTGTGATGTGGTCCCATCAGGTAGGCGGCGTGCTTTGAGGGTGGCTGAGTCTGTAACTACTGCATAGGTGGCTTTTTGCCACCCCTCGGGTGTCACTATTGAACTCCCGTCTACATAAAAGGTAAGGTCTGGATTAGATAAGGGAAGGTCAGACAGGCCCTGCCCAGGTTTAGCAAATGTATTTATTAGTTTAGGGCAGGAATGGGCTGGGGAGGAGGAATGGGATGGAAGAGGAAACAAAGTAGCTGGGTTAAGTGGAGAAGTGGAATGAAGGCTAACTGATGGATTTTTAACAGAGTAGATGAAATTCCTATAGGCGAGAGGGTCCTAGGTAGCGAGAGATTTGTGAGAGAGAAGGTCGGTCAGTCAATGAGGAGAAAACACCGAGATAGGCTGGCTTAAGGTAAGTTTTAGGGATTCCTTGGTAAGTTCTGTTGCGGCCCCCAGGGCCCGCAGGCAAGGCTGCCATCCCCTGACTGTGGGATTAAGTTGTTTTGATAAATATGCTACAGGACGATACACGGGACCTAGGGGTTGGGTTAGGACTCCAACTGCACTCCCTTGTTTCTCGTCAGTAAACAAGTGGAAGGGATGGTTAAGGTCGGGTAGTTGAAGTGGAGGTGCCGTGGACAGAGCAGTTTGTAGGGTCTTGAAAGCTTATTTTACAACTCCGGGATGAGAGGGGTCCTGCGGGTGTGTCCTTAGCTGCCACAACAGAGGTTTAGCTAGAGCGGCAAAGTAGGTACCCAGTGACAGAAGTATCCTACAAATCTTAAGAAGGAGAGAATTTGGTCTGCGGTCTCCGGGGGCTACAATGAAAGAAGTGCCTGCCGGTGGTCGGTTGTTAGACTTTTAGTTTTGGGGGTGAGGCGAATGCCTAAGTAGACTACTGAGGTGACTGATAACTGTGCTTTAGAGGGAGATATCTGGTAGTCCTTGGATCCAAGAAAGTTAAGGAGAGTGGCAGTATGTTGTTGAGACAGAGAGAGGGAGGGGCTACAAAGTAACAGATCATCCACATACTGGAGAAGGAGACTGGGTTGGAGGGAGCAGGAGTTAAGGTCAGCTGCTAAGGCTTGTCTGAAAATGTGGGGGCTGTCCCTAAATCCCTGGGGCAGGACTGTCCAGGTGAGCTGCTGTGACAGGTTGGTGTCAGGATTGGTCCAGGTGAAGGCAAAAAGGAAGTAAGACTCTGGGTGAAGGGGAATAGTAAAGAAGGCGTCCTTAAGGTCAAGAACCGTAAAATGAGAGGTAGTGGAGGGAATGTTGGATAGTAGAGTGTATGTGTTGGGGACCACTGGGTGGATGGGTACTACCGCTTCGTTGATGAGGCACAGGTCCTGAACTAGGCGGTAGTCGCTGGTCGTCTTTCGGACCGGTAAGATAGGAGTATTACAAGGGGAACTGGTGGGGATAAGGAGTCCCTGGGCCAGAAGTCGGGTGATGATAGGCTTTAGGCCCTGGCGGTGGGTTTTTGAGATGGGAAACTGAGGACATGAGGGAAAGTGGGTAGAGTTCTTCAGGAGTATTTTAACTGGTGTGTGATGTCCGGCCACCACAGGCTTGGAGGTATCCCATACTGAGGGATTAACTTCATTAGGAGGGATGGGGGTTGAGGCGAGGGGTTAAGGCAGGGTGTGATACCGGCTAGGAGTAGCAGTAGGAGGTGGGCAGAGGATGAGCTTGAATGTGGGGGGCCGGTGAATTGGAGGGTGGCCCCTACAGTCTGGAGAATACCTCGTCCTAAAAGGGGGACTGGGCATGAGGGTATGATTAGAAAGGAGTGGGAGAAGGGGTGCCTCACAAGGACCCAGGCTAAGGGACGAGTTTGGTTAGGAGAGGATCGCTTTCCATCAGTCCCCATGACTGAAACCTGGGAAGGTATGCTAGGTCCTGAGTAGGAAGGCTGTACAGAATAGGTAGCCCCTGTGTTCATTAAAAAGGAAATGGACTTACCTGCTACCTGCAGCGTTACCCTGGGCTTAGCGAGGGTGATGGCGGTCCTCGAGTCCGGGCTGCATCAGTCGTCCAGAAGGCCGAGAAGTTTAAGTGAAGGGACTGCTTCCTGCAGACTGGCCTGCCCTCCACATAGAGGTGTGGGGGGTGAGCCTGCAGCCCGGGATGGGCAGTCAACCTTCCAGTGTCCAGTTTGTTTGCAGCTTGGGCAGGGCCCAGGAGGTGGACGAGGACAGGGGCACGGCCGTGCCCAGTGTCCTTCCTGGCCACATCTGAAACAGGGCCCAGGTGGGGCCTTTGACGAATTTTGAGAGGGTTTCGATGGACCCCCTCCAGCAGATGTTCAGTGGGCTGCCAGCCTCAGGGCTGCTACAAGAGCTTGGGTTTGGAGGCCTACCTTTTGCTGTAAACGGGCCTGGTGAGTGGCCTCAGCCTGTTCCTCTCGGCCATTGAAAACTTTAAATGCCGTGTTCACCAGGTCCCGTATGGGAGTTTGGGGGCCCTCCTCAGCTTTTTTAAGTTTCCTCCTTATATCAGCTGCTGACTGGGAGATGAAGTGGGTGGCTAGGACTGTAGCCCCTGCTAAGGAGGCCAGATCTAGCCGGTTATGGAGGATCATGGCATTAGTTAATCGGTCTAGGAAGGCAGCTGGATTTTCATCAGGACCCTGAGTTATTTCCCTTGACTTGTCATAATTAATTACCGATCACATAGGTGTCATGCCAGGTTAGGTCGTACGCCTGGGTGAGGTAACGAAATTCTTTGGTATAAGCGGTAGGATTGGTAGAGAATGACCCTAGGTGTTCTTCAATGGCTGACAGATCAGAGAGACAGAAGGGAATGTGCACTCGGACAATGCCTTTTGCTCTGGCTACCTCACGCAAAGGGCAGAGGAGTGGGGGTTCGTCAGAGCAGGTACGAGGACTGGCAGGGGAAGTTATATTAGGGGTTTGGGGAGGAGAAGAAGAAGAGGGAGGAGGGAGTTGAGGCCTCGCATAAGGAGCAGGGTTGGTAAAGCGGGAGGGGCAGGACAGGTCTTCCAGGTCTTTGGAGAGTGCAGAGCCGGGCAGGGCTGAGGTCAAAGGCGGGGTTTTGGCTAACAGAACCTGGGAGGAGGAACAAGAGGAGCAGAGGGCGGGCTGGGAACGAAGATACCAGAAAGCCTACACGTAGGGGACCTCTGACGATTTGCTGTTCTTTTGGCAAAAGTTGTCTAGGTCTGTCAGGACATTGAGGTTGAGCGTGCCCTCTGGAGGCCACTTAGACTGGTTGTCTAGGGGATATTGTGGCCAGGCCACAATGGAGAGGAAAAACAGCCTTTTTTTTTTTAATGGAAAGACCTAGTTTGGGTAGATTTTGTACTAGGCATCCTAATGGCGATTTAGGGTCTGGGCGGGACTTCTGATTGCCCATGGTTTACTGTTGTGGGGTAGTTAGGGGTTAGAAACGAATATGGGAAGGTCTTATACCCAACACAGGCAGAAGTACTCCTTTGCGGAGTGGGGGGGGTGGTGGCCGAGAGAGCTTGCAGGCTGTAACAATGTAATGATTATAACAAGAAAGAAAATGTGAGAAGAGTGAGGCCTTCAGTAGAAGAGGAGGAGGAAGAAAGAAAACAGAGTTACTTTAAGGAGAGCTTATATGCCAAAAGGGCTGATCTGAGAATTTGAGATAGACGTTTTAGTACCGTAAGCCAGAGATTTGGTCCTGCTGTTAGGCAGGGCTTGGGTTTACAAACGGGGCTTCTGAATACCTAAACCTCGGCCGCTGCCGTGGAGATGTTTGGAAGGCGCCCCGGGCTGCCCTACCAAACACTGGAGAGGGTTCAGGAAGGTGGGGACGTCTCCCTCAAATTCCCGACCCCCGGAATCCCCTCACGGGGAGAAGACAAGAGAGTAGGGACATCTCCTCTATGCTCAGGTCCTCGAGACGAGGCTGGGGCACCGGGCCCACGGCGAGAAACGAGGAGTCCCTGACGCAGCCACGATAGCGAGCAGGGAGTCCACGAGGCAGGCAGCGGGAGAGGTTGTGGGTAACAGAAGTCTTACCTTGCGATGGAGCAGTTCCCTGGTACCTTGAGATGGAGTGGTTCCCTGGTCCGGCTTCAGGTGAAGGAGTCAGTTTCCCCCAGGAGAGGTCATACAACTTCCTCCCGGGTTTCGGCACCACTTATAAAGTTTATTCTCTGTAGGTTTATTGCTGAGTTAAAAATGAGGAAACTGAGGCACAAGAAAATTAGATGCCAATTTATTCAGCTCCCGGGCGAGGTTCTGTGGTCCCGGGGAGAGGGGCCAGGGAAGTCGTGCCTGACTCCTCTCAGGAGTGTGGTTTTATTTGGAGTGAAGGCGTTTGATTGGATTTGGAGAAACAGGATGTGGACGGGGCGAGCTGCTATTGGTAGGTAGGTGGGATTTCAGGTGAGCGGGCTAAGTGCTGAGTGCCGAGGGGATTTCCAAGGTGGAGCTAGATGATGGGCATATTCTGATAATGTAATTTTCCAGTGGGGAGGGAGATGGGCGTGTTCGAACTCCCAGCAAGGCAACCAGCCTTACACTAGGAATAGGATGGCTGGATCATACGGTAATTGCATGTTTATAAGAAACCGCCAAACTGTTTTCCAGGATGTCTGTATTGTTTCATACGGAGGTGTATAAGAATTCCTGTCACTACATTCTTGTCAACATTTAGTATTGTCAGGCTTTAAAAAATTCTATTCATTCTAGCAAGTGTGTGGTAGTATCTTGCTGTGGTTTTAATTTCACATCCCAAAAGACCGATGATGTTATTTATCATCCATATATTTTCACTGACAAAGTGAAACTTTGAACAAAGTGAACTGTATGCATCTTTTGCCCATTTTAAAAATTAGATTTTTTTTTTAGTGAGTCATGAGACTCACTACATATATATGTCTTATATATATATATTATGTATTCTCAGTATGAGTCTTTTGACAAACGTGGTTTGTAAATATTTTCACTCAGTCTTCAGCTTGTCTTTTCATTTTCTAAGAAAAAGAGTCTTTTCATTTTCTTAATGTCTTGAAAAGCAGAAAATTTAAATTTAGATAAAGTCCAGCTTATCTTTTTTCTAAATTTTTGTTCATGCCTTTTGTGTCTTATCTAAGAAATTTGCCTAAGTCAACATCACAGAGATTTTTCTCCTGTCTTCTTCTAAAAATTTTATGATTTCATGTTTCACATTTAGACCTATGGTTCATTTTGTGTTAATTTTTATATGTGGTATGGAGTATTTTTTCTTAAAATTTCAACAATATAACATTTTCGGTTTTGGAAAGATGACATGATGTTATTTATCATCTGTATATTTTCTTTGATAAAGTATCTGTACAGGTCTTTTGTACGTGCAGTACCAGATATACTAGATAAAAACTACTTTTAATGCAAAGCTTGGTTTGTAAGAAAAGGAAATTTCATGGTGCAAAAAATGAGAAGGGATCTGAAAATAGAGTGCTGAGTATATGGACCAATACAACTTCCATAAGGAACTTGGGTTCGCCTATGGTTGCCTATTGTGGCTGAGACTCAGTATAAAGAAGGAACCCCTGAGGGGGTATTCTTTCAGTGAAAGAATGGCAAAAGGAAAAAAATCATTTCCAACTTAAGAAAATAAAAAGGAAGCTTGAGTCTCTCCTGAGAAGTCTCTTGAAAAACTGAAATTGCCTCACACCTTGCACAGATTTGAGGATTGAGTTGATAACACCTTTGGGGTCCAGAAACCTCCATTGTTTAAAATAAATAACCATTTAAAAATTGATACCTGCTAATCCCCTTTGAATGCTTGGCAGAATTTATGTAAAACAGGAGGGCAATTTCTATGAGATTCCCACAGGAAAAAATATTCCTATTAAAGATAAGTTACTGATAAAAATGTATACATCAAAGCAGAACCCATTAGGCACACCACAGATGTCTTCTTAGCTTGTGTGTTGCACACAGCAAGGGCACATGCAGGATGATGCGAACAGAGCCCCCGCAGTGTGTATGTGTTGTGGTGGACCCTGGAGCCATTAACCATCAGCAAGAACCAGCAGGCATTGCAACAGGGGGATTAGAGCCCAAGAACTTTATATTATTGCTGCAGCAATGATATCAAAGATAACACAAAACAGCCATTTGAAAATAATTGAAGATTTGACATAAATACTTAAAATCCTAAGAAAATAATATGACATTATAAAAAAAGAACAGCCAGATTTGAAATTTTTGAAAATGATAAAATATGTTGTCAAGATTTCACCACAGAGAACTAAAGAGAGGAAATATGACAGGAAAGAAGGTGCTTGGGGGAGGATTGACACGCTGTTTTAAGATGTGCCTCGTTAGCAGTTTATTCAATAGAAAGAGACTATTATAGAGCAAGAAGTTTTTTAGTTTTCTTCATTTTCAGAGCTGAAAAAGAAAATTGCATAAAGAAAAATCTTAAGAAGGGATCGGACTTTAGATATTATATATCAGGATAAAACTCCAAGAAAGGATCTTTAATTAGAGAATTAGAATTGATAGCAAGGTGACTACAGAATATAACTGCTATGAAGGCAGACATGGTTGGAACAGAGAACTGTTTAGGCATCTGATACACAAACTCCAAGTGGAAGAAGTTTTTCAGCATCTTTATGGAGAAATGGGAGAAATAAGAATTAGATGGTGATACTTAATGCTTGAGTTTCATGGAAGAAGACAGCATAGATTGTATCTGGGGTAAATATATTTCTTTGTCAGTCTAAAAGTGTTTATATTAAGCAAAGTAGTTTTGGGGAATGGTACATTCATAATTAAACTTTTCATTGTTAGGTCATACTTGAGATTATTTCAACCACATCTGGAGTAAGTTTACAATTGGGGGCTATTGCCAAATGCAGGGATCCAATATTTACTTGGTCATATCATCTATAATCACAAGCAGAACGCCAAGAAGGAAATCATCAGTGTCTTCAGAGATGACTTACACTTTCAATTAATACAGTACAGCAAATATCAAAATTTCCTTTCAAAAATAATATGAACTACTGATGAATGGACAAAGGCAGGAAGCACTAAAGACTAGAGAGAGAACGAAGGCCTTCAGCGAGAGACAATGTGTTTACAAAAACAGGCCTGGACTGCGTTAGAAAGTCATCAACAATGGCTTTCAACCAGGCTTTCTTAAAATAAGGTAGGAAGAAATCATTTCAAATTTAAAAAGTAGATTAGTTAGAATTTTAGCTGCATACTTCTGGGAAAGTGATTTTCTCTCCTTCTAACCTCTCCCATTAAGTAGGGCATACTGTTCAGAATTCAAAACCTGCTGGCCAAGTTTCTAGGGTAAACAAGACTTCGTGGCTCTAGAATGAGCCCTGTTTTGAAAGCTGAATGATTTTTTGGGAAAAGAAAGAGGAAGAGGAGTTCTTAAATAAAAGGAATATGGACTTTAAAAATAAACAGTGAAGTTTGAAATGCCTGAAGTTTGTTCTTGGCACCAGCATGTCTCCAGGCAACTTTAGGCACATATAATACTGAGCCAACTTGGCTGAGCCCAGAGCTGGCGTGGACCTGAAAACAGTTCAGTGTGAAAGCCATCAAGAACTGGGATTTGGGCTATGTTTACAGAGAATGGTCTTAGAAGACAACATACGCTTTTTGGGAAAGCAGCATAACATAAACTTTTGCGGACAACATAAGCTTTTTAGGAACACTAGGAAACAGTGGACACTATCTGAAGGAAAGATATGTATGGGGAAAATGCTCCACTGAATAAATTAGATAGAATGAATAGGGTTCAGTATCAGACATGAAAGAAAACTAAGTAAACGGTTGGCTTTTCATTGTTGTTGGCTGATCTTTGTCTGGAATAGAGGATGTTAAATTTTTGTTTTAAATCTACCTTGACAATGCTGAAGAAACCCCTTGACTCAAGGAAAGTAAGATGAGAAATAAAAGTTTCACCTTACAGGATAATGAGCAGGTTTAGTTTAAGGATCGCCAGCAAGATTAAAGGCTAAAGGGAAAAAGTTGCAAAACAGTGATATTTTCCCAGTTTCCTTATAAAAGAAGCCATTGTTCACTGAGCTAGTAACATTTTTTTCATTAAGAAATCTACGTTTTTATAAGGCTAACAGTCCTACATTTTTGCTCTTCGCTTTATGGAGATAAAAAGTACTTTGACTTGTAGTTGTTTTATGGTTTTGTTTTGAGACAGAGTTTCATTCTTTCTCCCAGGCTGGAGTGAAGTGGCACGATCTCGGCTCACTGCAACCTCTGTCCCCCGGGTTCAAGTGATTCTCCAGCCTCAGCCTCCCAAGTAGTTGGGATTATAGGCATCTGCCACCATGCCTCACACCTGTAATCCCAGCACTTTGGGAGGCTGAGGCTGGCAGATCACCGGAGGTCAGGAGCTCAAGACCAGCCTAGCCAACATGGTAAAACCCTGTCTCTACTAAAAATACAAACATTAGCTGGGCATAGTGGTGCATGCTTGTGATCCTAGCTACTGGGTAGGCTGAGGTAGGAGAATTGCTTGAACCTGGGAGGCGGAGGCTGCAGTGAGTTGAGATTGCCACTACACCACAGCCTGGGCAACAGAGTGAGACTCCATCTCAAAAAAAAGAAAGAAAACAAACAAACAAACATAGTTCTCGTGACTGCAACAAGGTGTGAAAATTGTTTTAAAAATTGTATAATTTGATGTAAAAGATTCAATGGCAACCTTAGTTTTTCTTAGTGGTGCATTTTTTTCTAATCCCTATAAAAATTAGTTTATCTCAGGATTTATCACTCTCAGAACTGTTAACATTTTAGGTCAGATATTTCTTTGAAGTGGGGCGCTGTTCTGTGCATTGAAGGATGCATAGGGCCTCCCCCAACTAGAGCATCCCCTCTGGCTAAGAGAACCAGAAATGTCTCCAGAGGGTGACAGATGTTCTCTAAAGGGCAACATCATCTCCAGTTGTGAATAAAACACTGATTTATTTTAATAGTGTTAACATATGCTACTTAAGATTCACTTTCTAATTACAGTAGAAATAAAGTAAGCTTGTTTGTTTAGTTAATATCCTCTACAACAGTGGGTTTGTGACAAAGTAAATGGAGTTGAGATAATGCATAGAAAGCACCTAGACTATACCTGGAACCACTTCAGTACTTAAAAATATTAGTGATGATAATGATGACTCTGAAGGTGATGGGAAGTGGGAAGGAAGGAGAGGAGGCTGAGAGAAGAGGAGGAGAAAGGAAATGAATGAGAGGATGAGGACAGGCATCTATTATTACTCTCTTTGCTTGGAAGTGTGTAGAATCAGCTGATTCTGATTCTCACTTGGTACCAGGTCAGAGCTGGTGAGCAGGGAGGAGGCAGAGGAGAGGGTAGCAATCAGGTGGGGGGTAAAAGAATTGGATGGGTTTTTCCATTCAAAATATTGTTTTTTCTTGTTACTGTTATCTCTAGGGCTTAACTTGCTTACACACAGGGCATTTTCTGATACAAATTAATATCGACTTGGCTTTGGATAAATACACACCCATCAGACAAGTAGGATTTTGCTTCCAAGGCAGATCAGAGAAAGTAGATGTTACGTTACTTGATTCATTAAGGCTTTAAACTTCCTTGTATTACATTTATATTTACTTAAGATGGCATTCATTTTGTGTATAGATTCCATAAATATTTAATGCATGTGATGCACTAATAAATGCTAATTGCATGCACTTGTGTTAATTTTACTGCACTGAATACTAGCAAAGGTCTTGGGAGGTAGATGTCCTACACGTTTAAAGGGAGGATACGAGACTCAGAAAAGATAAGTGGTTGCCCAGGATGACTGGAGTTACTCTGACTCGTGAGCACAGGTCTTTCTTCCCTCAGGCCATGGCCCTTTCTGCTACTCCATGGCGGCTCTTCATGAAGCATATGCCTACAGCTGAACACGGGTAGACCATGCTGCTCCTGAGAAATGGCAGATGGCCTGTTTTCTCCTCATACCTTTCTTCTATTTCTTGTCTCTTTTCCTGCATCTCCCTCTTCCATTCCTTAGGCCTGTCAGTAACACCCTGCTGCTCGCTTATACTGCTAAAGGGAGCCAGAGTTAAAGATGTTGTTTTGGATGGCATTTCACTTGGAATCTAGCTGCTGCATGAAGAGGGACAACCATTCAGGTAGTTTTTGTTTGTTTTTGGGACAGAGTTTCGCTCTTGTCGCCCAGGCTAGAGTGCAATGGCACAGTCTCAGCTCACTACGACCTGTGCCTCCTGGGTTCAAGAGATTCTCCTGCCTCAGCCTCCCAAGTAGCTGGGATTACAGGCACCCACAACCACATCCAGCTAATTTTTTTTTTTTTTTTTTTTTTTTTTTTTTTTTTTTTTTTTTTAGTAGAGACAGGGTTTCACCATGTTGGCCAGGCTGGTCTCAAACTCCTGACCTCTGGTGATCCATCTGCCCCGGCCTCCCAAAGTGCTGAGATTACAGGCATGAGCCATTGTGCCCAGCCAAATAGTTCTAATAGAGGAGATTTCTTACTGGTTTTGTGCCATCGCAGAGAGCAAGAGGAACTCTCAGGGGTGTCAATAGAAGCCTACTGTAGGGCTTGCCTAATATCAGCCAGTGGATATATGTGAGTACAGCTATACTAGTTTTGTTTGTTTGTTGAGACAAGGTCTTGCTCTGTTTCCCAGGCTGGAATGCAGTGGTGTGATCATGACTCACTGCAGCCTTGACCTTCTGTGCTCAAGCGATTCTCCTGCCTCAGCCTCCTGAGTAGCAGGGACTACAGGTGGGCACCACCAGGTCCAGCTACTTATTTTTTGTACAGACAGGTCTCACTATGTTACCCAGGCTGGTCTTGACTCCTGACTTCAAGTGATCCTCCTGCCTCAGCTTCTCAGAATTCGGGGATTACAGGCATGAGTCACCATGCCTGCTCAGCTATAGTAGTTTTAAATTATTGAACTACTTCTTTCTCTTTGGCAAACAGTGGCTTTCCTGAGACCCTGAGTGCTCCCTCCCTGGGCCCTGGGCCCAGTCTTCCCAACTCCTTGCTGTGCAGTACTAATTTTAAAAGACTTTGACTATCACCCTGCTTCGGGCTAGTGCTTTTAATGCTTTTAGCTAATAACTGAGTTTTATAAAAAATATATTTCATTGATATTGCAGGTCACACTAAGGAGGGTAGAACATTAAGAGGACAAATTTGCCAATCACAAGGATTATATGACTAGTAAAAATGGGAATAGATGTAAGAGAAGTGGGGTGAAAATATAGCAGCAATCTCTGCATCTTGATGAAAATAATCACCATTCCTCATCTTTGATCTAAAGAGAAAACTGAGAAATGAGAAAGGCCTGAAAGGGGAGGAGAGAGTGCTTGGCATGGTGTAGATGTACCAGAAATATTTGTAGCTGAATAAATAATTGGATACATGACTGAATGACAAGTAGAAGTGCCACCACAGAGTATTTGTTTCTGAGCACTGAATAAGATAATCAATCAATGCAATAACTGCAAAGCGCCTGCTCTGTGTTAGGTTTGGGCTAGCATACAAAGTGGAATCAAACATGGTCTTACCAAAGACTATTAATTAATTTAGAAGGAAAATACAAGGTTGAAAAATGAGAAATGTATGCAGCAAGGAATTGATGGGTCAGAGAAAGTTCTGGTATTAAAAAGAAGTTAACATGATACTGGTATTTGCAGAAGTAAAACCACCGAGCTTTATGAGATCCTTCTCCCGAGCTTACTAAATGGACACTCAGCATGGGTCCCATCCTTTTAAGACAATACTGAGAATGTGTAAATGCTCCGAGAGAGTAGCCATCTGCAGGGCTGACTTCATGGGCGTGTGACGAGTGCATTCCCAGCAGGCCGCTCTTAGGACACTGCTTGGTGGTTAAAAGCGCTGTCATCTTGAAATTCTTAATATTTTATCTTTGAACTTGTGTTCTGTGAGTGAAGTGCAGTGGGACAGTGGAGCACGTGTGTGAGCAGAGGAGATACATGCATGCTTGTTTCCCTCGTGGCTTGGGGTCCATTTGCACATAACATTCATGATTGCTACCCTGCTTCCATGACACACACTAAGTGTGTCTACTTGCTTGAACTTGCTTTGAGTTTTGCCCAGCTCCTGTGCATGTGGGTCCCCCAGAATTCTGTGCTCATGTCTACACACCTTATATAAGCAGATGCTCATATCAGCAGGTGCTCATATCACATGTATCAATATGTGCCCATATCAACATGTCTACAACAGCAGAGGTGCTGATAGCCCCAAGAGGCCATCCTTTCCATTAGAACCAAAACTTGTTTCCAATGCAGAAAGAAGGTAATAGTATTCAGAGAAATAAGAATGACCTAGGAACCCTATCATATATATATATATTTTTTTTCTTGGAGAAGGAATCTTGCTCCGTCACCCAGGCTGGAGTGCAGTGGCACAATCACAGCTCACTGCAACCACTGCCTGCCTTGTTTAAGTGATTCTTCTGCCTTACCCTCCCGATTAGCTGAGATTACAGGCATGTGCCACCACACCCGGCTAATTTTTGTATTTTTTAGTAGAGATGGGGTTTTGCCATGTTGGCTAGGCTCATCTCGAACTCCTTACCTCAGGTGATTGCCCACCTTGGCCTCCCAAAGTGCTGGGATTACAGTGAGCCACTGAGCCCGGCCCCTATCATGTACCTTTTTATTTGCATTATTTCCTTACAACCCAATCACTTATGTTAAAAATGTTGACATAGAAGAAAAGGGGAAAATAGGTCCATCCATAGTTGCCATATTATAAGGAATAAGTTCTTAATTTCTTTTTTCTTTTTTTTTTTTTTTGACAGAGCCTCTCTCTGTTGACCAGGCTGGTATGATCTCTGTCACTGCAACCTCTGTCTCCCATGTTCAAGTGATTCTTCTGCCTCAGCCTCATGAGTAGCTGGGACTCCAGGCATGTGCCACCAGGCCCAGATAATTTTTGTATTTTTTGTAGAGATAGGGTTTTGCCATGTTGGCGAGGCTGATCTCGAACTCCTGATCTCAGGTGATCTGCCTGCCTTGACCTCTCAAAAGTGCTGGGATTACTGGTGGGAGACCCTGTGCCCGGCCAGGAATAAGTTCTTTCTTATTCATCAGTGAGACAAAGGTAGGGAGTGTTGGTAGAATGTGAATGTATCAAGAAATAAAACAAAAAGTTTTGTGAAGTATTATCATTGTTCTGATAAGGAAATATATTTACACTTATGAGTTATAAAACACAAATTATGAAATTTTGGTGATTTCACATATAAGATTAAAAATTTTGTAATTTTTATTTAAAACTGGCATTACATAAAATAAGATGAATGGGAAAATTCATTCAAATAATTAAATTTAAATTTTAAAATTTAGAATACTTCTATTACACTTACAAACATTATTTTTAAACGTGGTAAAATACATATAAAATTTACTCTCTTAACCGTTTTTAAATGTACAGTCTGGTGACATTAAGTAAATCACATTGTTGGGCAATGATCACCACCATCCAAACTCCAGAACTTTTTTATCTTGCAAAACTGAAATTCTGTACCCATTAAATATTAACTCCTCATTTTCCCTTCTCTCCAGCCATTGACAACTACCATTCAACTTTGACTACTGAATTTGACTACTCTAGATACCTCATAGAAGTGGAATCATAAAATATTTGTCCTTTTGGGACTGGCTTATTCTACTTCACATAAAATCCTCAAGATTCATCCATCTTGTAGCATGTGTCAGAATTCCCTTCCTTTTAAAGGCTGAATAATATTCTATTGTATGTATATTCCACATTTTGCTGTCATTCATCTGTCAGTGGGCACTTGGGTTGCTTTTACTCCTTGATTATTGTGAATGGTGCTGCTATGAACATGCTTATACAAGTATCTACTGGAACCTCTGCTTTCAGTTATTTTGGGTGTACACCCAGAAGTGGAATTACAAGGTCATATTGTACTTCTAGTTTTAGTTTTTTGAGGAACTGGCACTGTTTTCCTTAAAGTCTACACCAATTTACATTCCCAACAACAGTGCACAGGGGTTCCAATTTTCCCACATCCTTCCCAACACTTATGTTCTGTTTTTTTTTTTTTTTTCTTTTTATTATAGTATCCTTCCTAAAAAGAGTGAGGTGGTCTCTCTCTCTCTCTCTCTCTCTTTCTTTCTTGAGATGGATATATATATATATAACATATATATATAACATATATATATTACATTTTAGGTTCTGGGGTACATGTAAAGAACATGCAGAATTGTTGCATAGGTACATACATGGCAATGTGGTTTACTGCCTCCATCCCCATCACCTATATCTGGCATTTCTTCCCATGTTATCCCTCCCCAACTCCCCTCCACTGTCCTTCCCTGAGTCCCCTGACACAGACTTCAGTGTGTGATATTCCCCTCCCTGTGTCCATGTGTTCTCATTGTTCAACACCCACCTATGAGTGAGAACATGCTGTGCTTGATTCTCTGTTCTTGTGTCAGTTTGCTGAGAATGATGGTTTCCAGGTTCATCCATGTACCTACAAAGGACATGAAGTCATCATTTTTTATGGCTGCATAGTATTCCATGATGTATATGTGCCACATTTTCCCTGCCCAGGCTGTCATTGATGGGCATTTGGGTTGGTTCCAAGTCTTTGCTATTGTAAACGGTGCTGCAATGAACATACATGTGCATGTGTCCTTATACCAGAACGATTTATAGTCCTTTGGGTATATACCCAGTAATGGGATTGCTGGGTCAAATGGAATTTCTATTTCCAGGTCCTTGAGGAATCGCCACAGTATCTTCCACAATGGTTGAACTAGTTTACACTTCCACCAACCGTGTAAAAGTGTTCCTATTTCTCCACATCCTATGCAGCATCTGTTGTCTCCGGATTTTTTAATGGTCATCATTCTAACTGGCGTGAGATGGCATCTCAATGTGGTTTTAATTTGCATTTCTCTGATGACCAGTGATGATGAGCATTTTTTTATATGTTTGTTGGCCTCATATATGTCTTCTTTTGAAGTGTCTGTTCATATCCTGTACCCACTTTTGAATGGGTTTGTTTGTTTGTTTCTTGTAAATCTGTTTTAGTTCTTTGTAGATTTTGGATATAAATCCTTTTGTCAAATGGGTAGATTGCAAAAATTTTTTCCCATTCTGTTGGTTGCTGGTTCACTCTAATGATTGTTTCTTTTGCTGTGCAGAAGCTCTTAAGACTAATTAGATTCCATTTGTCTATTTTGGCTTTTGTTACCAATGCTTTTGGTGTTTTAATCATGAAGTCCTTGCCTATGCCTATGTCCTGAATGGTTTTGCCTAGGTTTTCTTCTAGGGTTTTTATGGTGTTAGGTCTTATGTTTAAGTCTTTATTCCATATGGAGCTAATTTTAGTGTAAGGTGTCAGGAAGAGGTCCAGTTTCTGCTTTCTGCACATGGCTAGCCAGTTTTCCCAATACCATTTATTAAACAGGGATTCCTTTCCCCATTGCTTGTTTTTGTCAGGTTTGTCAAAGATCAGGTGGTTGTAGATGTGTGGCATTGCCTCTGAGGCCTCTGTTCTGTTCCATTGGCCTATATCTCTGTTTTGGTACTAGTACCTTGCTGTTTTGATTACTGTAGCCATGTAGTATTGTTTGAAGTCAGGTAGCATGATGCCTCCAGTTTGTTCTTTTTGCTTAGAATTGACTGGCTATGGGCTCTCTTTTGTTTCCATATAAAGTTTAAGGTGTTTTTTTCCAGTTCTGTGAAGAAGGTCATTGGTAGCTTGATGGGGATAGCATTGAATCTATAAATTCTTTGGGCAGTATGGCCATTTTCACAATATTGATTCTTCCTAACCATGAACATGGAATGTTTCTCCATCTGTTTGTGTCCTCTCTTATTTCGTTGAGCAGTGGTTTGTAGTTCTCCTTGAAGAGGTCCTTTACATTCCTTGTTAGTTGTATTCCTAGGTATTTTATTCTCTTTGTAGCAATTGTGAATGGCAGTTTGTTCTTGATTTGGCTCTCTTTAAGTCTGTTATTGGTGTATAGGAATGCTTGTGATTTTTGCACATTGATTTTGTATCCTGAGACTTTGCTGAAGATGCTTATCAGTTTAAGGAGATTTTGGGCTGAGATGATAGAATCTTCTAAATATACAATTATGTCATCTGCAAATAGAGACACCTTGACTCCCTCCTTTCCTAATTGAATACCCTTTATTTCTTTTTCTTGCCTGATTGTTCTGGCTAGAACTTCCGATACTATATTGAATAGGAATGGTGAGAGAGGGCATGCTTGCCTTGTGCCAGATTTCAAAGGGAATACTTCCAGTTTTTGCCCATTCAGTATGAGATTGACTGTGGGTTTGTCGTAAATAGCTTTTATTATTTTGAGATACATTCCGTCGATACCTAGTTTATTGAGAGTTTTTAGCATAATGGGCTATTGAATTTTGTCAAAGGCCTTCTCTACATCTATTGAGATAATCATGTGGTTTTTGTCTTTGGTTCTGTTTATGTGGTGAATTACGTTTATAGACTTGCGTATGTTGAACCAGCCTTGCATCCCTGGGATGAAGCCTACTAGATTGTGATGGATAAGCTTTTTGATGTGCTGTTGCAGTTGGTTTGCCAGTATTTTATTGAAGATTTTTGCATCTATGTTCATCATGGATATTGGCCTAAAGTTTTATTTTCTTGTTGAGTCTCTGCTGGGTTTTGGTATCGGGATGTTGTTGGTCTCATAAAACGAATTGGGGAGGATTCCCTCTTTTTGTATTGTTTGGAATAGTTTCAGAAGGAGTGGTACCAGCTTGCTCCTTCTTGTATGTCTGGTAGAATTCGGCTGTGAACCCATCTGGACCTGGGCTTTTTTTGGTTGGCTATTAATTGCTGCCTCAACTTCAGACGCTGTTATTGGTCTATTCAGGGTTTTGACTTCTTCCTGGTTTAGGCTTGGGAGGGTGCAAGTGTCCAGGAATTTATCCATTTTTTTCCAGGTTTACTGATTTATGTGCATAGAGCTGTTTGTAGTAATGTCTGATGACGGTTTGTATTTCTGTAGAATCTGTGGTGATATACCTTTATCATTTTTTATTGCATCTATTTGATTCTTCTCTCTTCTCTTTTTTATTAATCTGGCTAGTGGTCTGTCTATTTTGTTGATCTTTTCAAAAAACCAGTTCCTGGATTTATTGATTTTTGGAAGGGCTTTTTTGTCTCTATCTCCTTCAGTTCTGCTCTGATCTTAGTTATTTCTTGTCTTCTGCTAGCTTTTGAATTTTTTTGATCATGTTTGTCTAGCTCTTTCAATTTTGATGATAGAGTATCACTTATAGATCTTTCCTTGCTTCTCATGTGGGCATTTATTGCTATGAATTTTCATCGAGACACTGCTTTAAATGTGTCCCAGAGATTCTGGTATGTTGGGTCTTCATTCTTGTTGGTTTCGAGGAACATCTTCATTTCTGCCTTCATTTCATTGTTTATCCAGTCAACATTCAAGAGCCAGTTGTTCAGTTTCCATGAAATTGTGTGGTTCTGAGTTAGTTTCTGAATTCTGAGTTCTAATTTGATTGCCCTGTGGTCTGAGCGACCGTTTGTTATGATTTCCATTCTTTTGCATTTGCTGAGGAGTGATTTACTTCCAATTATGTGGTCAATTTTAGAGTAGGTATGATGTAGTCCTGAGAAGAATGTATATTCTGTGGATTTGGGGTGAAGAGTTCTGTAAATGTCTATTAGGTTTGCTTGGTCCAGGTCTGAGTTCAAGTCCTGGATATCCTTGTTAATAATCTGTCTCGTTGATTTGTCTAATATTGACAGTGGAGTGTTAAAGTCTCCCACTATTATTGTGTGGGAGTCTAAGTCTCTTTGTAGGTCATTAAGAACTTGCTTTATGTATCTGGGTGCTCCTGTATTGGGCGCATATATATATATTTTAAAATTATATATTTTATTGCATTTTAGGTTTTGGGGTACATGTGAAGAACATGCAAGATTGTTGCATAGGTACATACATGGCAGTGTGATTTGCTGCCTTCCTCCCCATCACCTATATGTGGCATTTCTCCCCATGTTATCCCTCCTCAACTCCCCACCCCTTTGCTGTCCCTCCCCTAGTTGGGCGCGTATATATTTAGGATCATTAGCTCTTCTTGTTGCATTGATCCTTTTTACCATTACATAATGCCCTTCTTTGTCTCTTTTGATCTTTGTTGGCTTAAAGTCTATTTTATCAGAGACTAGGATTGCAACTCCTGCTTTTTCTTGCGCTTCATTTGCTTGGTAGATCTTCTTCCATCCCTTTATTTTGAGCCTATGTGTATCCTTGCAAATGAGATGGGTTTCCTGGATACAGCACACTGATGAGTCTTGACTTTTTATCCAACTTGCCAGTCTGTGTCTTTTGATTGGGGCATTTAGCCAATTTACATTTAAGGTTAATCTGGTTAGGTGTGAATTTGATCCTGCCATTTTGATGCTAGCTGGTTGTTTTTCCCATTGGTTGACAGTTTATTGTGTCAATGCTCTTTACTATTTGGTATGTTTTTGGAGTGGCTGGTACTGGTTGTTCCTTTCTATGTTTAGTGCTTCTTTCAGGAGCTCTTGTAAAGCAGGCCTGGTGGCGATGAAATCTCTGAGCAATTGCTTGTCCGTAAAGGATTTTCTTTCTCCTTCACTTATGAAGCTTAGTTTGGCTGGATATCAAATTCTAGGTTGAAAGTTCTTTTCTTTAAAGATGTTGAATATTGGCCCCCACTCTCTTCTGGCTTGTAGGGTTTCTGTGGAGAGATCCGTTTTGAGTCTGATGGGCTTCCCTTTGTGGGTAACCCGACCTTTCTCTCTGGCTGTGCTTAGCATTTTTTTCCTTCATTTCAACCCTGGTGAATCTGAAGATTATGTGCCTTGGGGTTGCTCTTCTTGAGTAATATCTTCGTGATGTTCTCTGTATTTCCTGGACTTGAATGTTGGCCTGTCTTGTTAGGTCGGGGAAGTTCTCCTGGAAAATATTCTGAAGTGTGTTTTCCAGCTTGGATTCATTCTCCCCATCACATTCAGGTACACCTAACAAACGTAGATTAGGTCTTTTCACATAATCTCATATTTCTTGGAGGCTTCGTTCATTTCTTTTTACTTTTTTCTCTAATCTTGCCCTCTCGTTTTATTTCATTGAGTTGATCTTCAATCTGTGATATCCTTTCTTCTGCTTAGTTGATTTGGCTACTGAAACTTGTGTATGCTTCACAAAGTTCTAGTGTTTTGTTTTTCAGCTCCATCAATTCATTTATATTCCTCTCTAAGCTGTTTATGCTAGTTAGCATCTCATCTAACCTTTTTTCAATGTTCTTAGTTTCTTTGCATTGGGTTAGGACATGATCTTTTAACTCAGAGAGGTTTGTTATTATCCACCTTCTGAAGCCTGTTTCTGTCAATTCATCAGACTCATTCTCCATCCAGCCTTGTTCCCTTGTTGGTGAGGAGTTGTGATCCCTTGGAGGAGAAGAGGCATTCTGGTTTTGGGTATTTTCATCATTTTTGCACTAGTTTCTTCCCATCTTTGTGGATTTATCTACCTGTGATCTTTGTGGTTGGTGACTTTCAGATGGGGTCTCTGAGTGGATGTCCTTTTTGTTGCTGTTGAAGTTATTTCTATTTCTTAGTTTTCTTTCTAACAGTCAGGCCCTCGCTGTAGGACTGCTGGAGGACCACTCCAGACCCTGCTTGCCTGGGGCTCACCCACGGGGGCTGCAGAACAGTAAGGGTTGATGCCAGTTTATTCTTCTGTTATCTGTGTCCCTGAAGGATACCCGCCAGATGTCAGCCTGGGCTCTCCTTTATGAGGTGTCTCTTTGGTTATACAGGGGTTGGGGAGCTGTCTGTTCCTTATAGGATTTCAAGTGCTGAGCTGTGAGCTCCATTGTTCTGTTCAGAGCTGCTGGGCAAGTATGTTTAAGTCTGCTGCAGTGGAACTCATAACTACCTTTTTTTCCTAGGTGCTCTGTCCTGGGAAGGTGGGGCTTTATTTATAAGTTCCTGTCATTCTGCTGCCTGTTTTCAGAGATGCCCTGCCCAGTGAGGAGGTAGCCTAGTTACAGTCTACCAGCAGAGGCATTGCTGAGCTTCCGTATGCTCTGCCCAGCTGCTGTGTGAACTTCCTTGCAGTTTCATTTGTAGGGGTATAGTTAGAACTGCCTCGGTAATGGCAGACTGCCTCAGTAGTGGCGGACTGCCTTGCTAGTGGTAGACTGCCTTGGTAATGGTGGACACACTTCCCTCCACAGAGCTGGACCATCCCGAGTCCAGCTGTGCTTGCTGTGAAACTCTCAATCCAGAGCATTTCAGATTGCTGGTCTTTGTGGGGATGGGACCAGCCAAGGCAGATCACGTGGCTCCCTGTTTCAGCCCCCGTTTTTACAGTTGAATAGGCGACTCTGTCTCTCAGGCATTCCAGTTGCCAGTTGAAATGGCGCCCGGATTCGTGTGAGTTTTTGTGTGGATACCCACTGCGCTGGGTGAAACAGCTGCACTGGAGACTTGTGGTGTTTTCCACCTGGGAATCTCCTGGTCTGTGGGCAGTAAAAGTTCATTTGGAAATGCGGTGATCACTCACCCTCTGTGTTTTTGCTGGGAACTGCAATCCAGAGCTGTTCCTATTTGGCCATCTTGGATCCTCGAGATGGAATCTTGCTCTGTCACTCAGGCTAGAGTGCAGTGGTGTGATCTCAGCTCACTGCAACCTCTGCCTCCCAAGCTCAAGTGATTCTTCTGCCTCAGCCTCATGAGTAGCTGGGACTAGAGGTGCACACCCCTACACCCAGCTAATTTTTGTATTTTTAGTAGGGACAGGGTTTCACCATGTTGGCCAGGCTGGTCTTGAACACCTGACCTCAGGTGATCCACCTACCTCAGCCTCCCAAAATGCTGGGATTACAGTCATGAGCCACCATGGCCGGCCTGAGGTGGTATTTCATTGTGATTTTGATTTCTCTAACAATTATTGATATTCATCCTATTATGCTTTGTAATTAAAATAGTTTTCAAGGAAAAAGTCTTATATATTGGTACTTTAACATCATTTTCTCTGTGCTTTTTTTTTTTTTTCCTCATTGCCTCTTTGATCAGGTCTTTATTCAAAAGAAGCTATCCAGAATGATTTGACCTTTATGGAATAATCAAATCTAAGAGTTTATGCAGCAGGCTTCTTTTCCTCTGTAGTAGGCTTCTTTTCCTCTGTAGTAGGTTTCTTTTCTGCTGACTTCTTTTCAGCTGCTGGTTTCATGGTATCTGCTGCATTTTTTTTTCCCACCAGAGTCGTCTTCTGCTTCTTAACACCAAAAATTGCTTTCTCTCCTTTCTTACCAACCACAGGCTTCTTGCCTGCAATCCTCTTCTTATCTGATTTGGCTTCTAGTGCTGCTGCTGCCGCTGCTGCTTTATCCACCCAGAGCCTGTGATTCCTGGCCTGGTGAAAAATGGCATTCTGGTGCATGGTCTTTGAGTTTGGGTTAGCTTCAACATGATTCTCAGATTTTTCAGTGGGTTCTTCTTTGGGACTCTGTGATGAATCTTCTTGCATGGTGCTCATGGGGCTCTCTGGATCTCTGGGCTTTTTAAGATTCTGCTAAGATCTGTATTGATCACCTTGTGCATGGGAAGATTGCAGCTACTCTTTTTTTTTTTTTTTTAATGGAGTCTTGCTCTGTTGCCCAGGCTGGAGTGCATTGAGGGAGGCAGCTTTACGCCAAGTGCCATGCAATTCATCTAACTTCTGGAAAGCACTTTTGGTCCAAATGCAGAAATGTCCACATGCCCACCAGGAACAAGTTTCACAATGTTCAGTTTGCTTATGTTAAGCAATTCCAGGGATGTTTCTGAAGGCCTTGATGATACCATTATCCTGGTTATAGATGATGCAAGGGCTTGTGCTCTGGATACAGCAACAGTTTCGCATTTTGCCTTTGTCAGCTCTCACTCGCTGAGAGCCATAGACCTTTTTGTTAACATTTCAGGCTTTAAGTTTCTTAAGAAGCAAAACAGCCTCCTTGGCCTTCTTGTAGTTTTCAACTTTATCTTCGACTACCAAAGGAAGTCCAGGAACTTCCTCAATACCGTGACCTTTAGACATAACCAGTGCTGGTAAGGCTGAGGCAGCCATAGCAGAACAGGTGGCATATTGTTTTGGGGTTGTGTTTTGGTTGGTGCCAGGTTTTGGTTGGTGCAAACATTCAGCCACCACAACACATTTCCAAAAGCATTCTGGCCAGAATGATGAGTCCCACCACCTTGAACTCTGGGAATTCAAGCCACAGTTCTGCCAGTACCCCAAGACTCAGCACTGGTCTGATGACCTGCTAATTCACTTAGGGATGTCTGTTGTTTTTTGTGCAAGTTGGTGTAAACAAAGTTCACAAAAATCTGGTCAAATAGGAGCCTTGAATACAGCAGGCAAAGTGACATTTTTGTCAGATGACTCCCCATTTTCGAAGTACACTGATATTAGTGGGTGAGCACACACCATGGTAGAGAGCAGAGAGCCACAATCATCTCACCCAGGCTGCTGCCACAGGAAAAGCTCTCTGTGCTTTTAAAAATGTGCACCACATTTTAATTTTGCATTGGGTCCTGGAAATTATGCAGCCAGCCTTGCATATGGGAAAGTAGGTTAATGAAAAAAAAAATGGGCTGAGTAGTAACTTAATAATCTCAGTGTATGATACTTGTTTATAGGGAGATATTGATCATCACCTGTTTCCCATCTCTATTGACTCAGTGAAAGTTTGAGAGATTTATTTAGAAAAGAAAACTACCTTAGTGCCTGCAGCTTGCTGTAAAGGACCTGATCACTAGTTCCACTTTGGATTACAGCCTCGCCTCTGTCACACATCACCCATGTGAGTGGTGGGCAAATCATTAAACCTCTCTCTTGAGCCTTGATTCCAGATGGGTTATGGGTCTGATGGCCAGGTAGGTAGGAGGGGGCAGATCCTGAGATGGGCCAGCATCCTCTTGTAAGTTACTTGTCTTGTTTTGAGGCTACTGAATAGCTTTCAAGCAGGCAAGAGTGAAGGGGGAAATGAGGTTTTACCTTTTAACAAAGGGGACTGGGCCACTTCTGCAGGGAGTTCTGAGGAATCTGAGTATTCAAGATCCTCAAGTGGGCTGAGTGCAGTGAGTCATGTCTGTCATCTCAGCACTTTGCAAAGCTGAGGTGGGAGGATTGTTTGAGCCTAGGAGTTTGAGATCAGCCTAAGTAACATAGTGAGACCTCATTTCAACAGAAAACAAAACAATTAGCTGGACATGGTGGCATGTTCCTGTAGACCGAACTATTCAGGAGGCTGAGGCAGGAGGATTGCTTGAGCCCAAGATGTTGAGGCTATTGTGAGCTGAGAACATGCCACTGCATTCCAGCCTGGGCAACAGAGTGAAAACCTATCTCCAAAAAAAAAAAAAAAAGACCCTCAGGGGCGTCTACCCAGATATCCCATTCCAAGTCTCTAGGCCCTGTTCCTCCCGAACAAGACCCTGACTTTGGCATAGGAAACTTGCTGAGGCTGAAAATTCATCCTTCTTTGAAATTCTGCCACCTTAAAATTAGTTCTGGGCCTCGTCTTCAACTCTCTCTGCAATTCAACTTCAGGAAATAAGGTCTCTTTAAATACTTTCAATTCAAGAATTAGAGACTCTGATTCTCATATTTTGCTTTACATTCATGATTGATTGCCCTGCATCTGTCACATCTGTCATTTTCTTTTTTTCCAAGCTATGAATGGTGCTTAGTAGCAGCCGCTCCATTTCAAAATCCTTAAAATGTCTCCTGTTCCTCTCAAATGCCAGATATGGCATGACTTTCATATTCCCTTCTACTTGTATCCCTCTCACTTCACCAGAGGTGAACATTTTAGCAATGGTACTGCTACTGCATGTCAGAGACTACTGATATCAGTACTTAGAAACAATCATCCCTACCACCAGTGATACGATCTTTATTGCTCTCTCTTCAGTGGGTGATCTAATTCCAGAATCCCATCCTTAGAACCTGTTTTCTGGGACCACTATTGGTACTAACCTTCTTCAGTTCGGCTCTTTAGAAACAGTTGGATACAGGGATTCAGGTGCATGTGATTTGTTGAAGAAGTGACGTCTAAGAGACTAAGAGATGCAAGACAATGAAGGGAAAAGGCTAAGACGAAATGGTCTCAGGTAAAGTCTAGCCTTGGCCAGATTCAAGGATGTGTGTGGCATCTGAAGCATATATCGCAATATGGAGTTGTCCTGCCTTCAAATAAGGGGTTCATCCTTTTGGATCCCAGTATCAGTCTACCATTGGCTCCAAGGTACCCTCAGGGATGGGACTTAATTCAGAGGTGAAGTTGCTCCCATTGGCTGACGGTCATTCTCCAGAGAAGGGGGCAACTGTGAGCCACTGGCAGCCAACGTTCACAACATCCACAATAGCTGGAGGATGGAATCTGGGCATCAGATGCACTTTCTACCTTCCATTTAGGATGGTGACTGGTGTGGCTTACATTGCTGGGATTCCTTGCCCTTTGTTTTTAAGTTGGGTTCAAAAATGGGAGTCTGGCTGGGCGCAGTGGCTCACAACTGTAATCTCAGCACGTGGGGAGGCTTAGGTGGGTGGATTGCTTGAGGTCAAGAGTTTGAGACTAGCCTGGCCAGCCAAAATGGTGCAACCCATCTCTACTAAAAATACAAAAATTAGCTGGGTGTGGTGGTGCATGCCTGTAATCCCAGCTACACGGGAGGCTGAGGCAGGAGAATAGCTTGAACCTGGGAGGGGGAAATTGCAGTGAGCCAAGATTGTGCCACTGCATTCCAGCCTGGGTGACAGAGTGAGACATTGTCCCCTAGTCCCCACCCCTCCAAAAAAAAAGGGAGTCCTAGCACCAGATCACAGGGAATAAAACAAGTAGGCCAGGATATTTATTCTCCTGGCATTCTCCCTATAAGATCACCTTAGGCTGGCTGCATCCCTTGGCCAAAAGTCAAGGTAGCCCTCTCCATGTGACTTTGTCCTTCCAGGTTTTGATAACCTCTGCCTTCCCTCAACCCTTCAAACTATCCTTTGTAGTTTCTTTAAGCCCTACCACCTTTATAAATTTACCTTTATTAAATTCTCCTTGAATTATTTTGAGTGTGCTCTGACGTAAAACAGAATGCTACCTTGGCAGCAACTGATGAGATCAAGGAAGGTAAGCAGTTCAGTTTTCACTGTTAAGTGCAAGGAGACGACATCAAAGGGTTTTAAGTGAAGAATTACCTGTTTTTGAACTCTCAATTTTGATTTCTCTTAGCTGCCTGTATAACATAAATTTTCCAGTAATTTTTATCAACAAAAAAATAAGGATGCTTGCTGAACTCTCATATTTTTAAGAATATTGTGTTTGTGGTTTTCATTTTTTTTTTTTTTTTTTTGAGACAGGGTCTTGCTCTGTCTGTCACCCAGGCTAGAATGCAGTGGTGCTATCACGGCTCACTGCAGCCTTGACCTCCAGGGCTCAGATGATTCTCCCACCTCTGCCTCCTGGGTATCTGGGACTCCAGACATGCACCACCATGCTCAGTTAATTTTTTAAAAATTTTTGTAGAGACAAGGTCTCACTCTGTTGCCCAGGCAGGTCTCAAACTCCTGGGCTCAAGTGATCCTCCTGCTTCAGCCTCCCAGAGTGTTAGAATTACAGGTGTGAGCCACTGAGCCCAGCCTGGTTTGCATTCCTTTTTAAAAAAGTTTCCAATGGTCCACGGAATCCTCAAGGGTTTTCATTCTTAAGTGACAAATAATTTGGTATAAAAATTCTTGAGTTACAGCTGTATCTTCTCAAAAATGTACAGATGCTGTTCTACTATTTCTATAATTTAGTGGTAGAAAACACTGAGACAAGCTTAATTTTTGCTTCCTTGTAGGTAACACATTTTTCAGGTCTGAATGCTTATCAAATTTACCCCTTTAATCTTGTAATCATATACTCTACCACAATGTAACTTACTGTGTCTTTTGACAAATTTTTTTTTCTTTACTAAAAGGAGGACTTTATTAAAGCTTAAGTTTTCATCAAAGAATACATGAAAAATAATGTTTTTGATGATTGCTGTGTTCCACTTTTTGGATTTCTTCCACAGGAACACTATGTAATTCTTAGTAGTCTTTTTTTTTTTTTTTTTGGTCTCCTAGGTCTAACATCACCCTGTCCATTTACAGTTTTGATCTTTTTCCTCTGTGTTCCATGGCAGCTTCTCAAACCTCTCTTCCGCATCACTGATTTTCTTCAACCAATTATACTCCTCACTGCTTCCATGATGGGCTTGATGTTTGTGATGCAATTTGTTTCCTGACAAATTATTTTAACTTGCTCCCCTTTTGGTTGACCTAATTGTCTACAAAACACATTTAATTGTACCTTTTGCCTCACCTTGTCTCTCTTTATGACTTTCTGAATTCCGAAAGCATGGGTTTCATCCTGCTGCAGATGCTGAGGTACTCAAAATCACTAGTTCTTCTGGTGCATATTTTCAAAACTACCATCTTGCTTTGTATCTTCAAGATAATACATTCAACAATTATTTGAGCAGTCACTATGACACGTGCTGTTGTAGTGAGTGGTTTGGGATAGATCAGAGAAAATTCTGGAATGTTAGAATGTTCTGGAAAAAGAGAGGGTAAGGGGATTGGATGGTGTACTTGAGGAGATTTTGAGAAAGTCATTCAAGAGAATTGTTCATGCAGCAGTTGAGGAGCAAGGGCTTTTCTGGCAGGCGACACAGCAGGTCCAAGGCCTATGGTAGGAGCACACCTGGTGTGTTTGAGGAAAAGCAAAGAGGCTGGTGTGGCTGCAGCACAGCAAGGAAGGCAAAGACAGGGGCAGAGGTCAGCAAGGTGACTTAGGGATGCATCATGAGACCCTGTGGGCCACTGAAAGAACTTTGGCTTTCACTCTGAGGAAGTCGGGAAGCCACTGAAGAGTTTTGAGCAAAGAAATGGCATGATTTGATTACATTTTGAAAGAATTATTTTTACCATTCAGGTGAGAACAGATTCTGGGGAGAGAGGGAAAGGTAGAAGCCTGAGACCAATTAGAAAGCTACTGCAGTATTCCAGGCGAGAGATGACGACAGCAGAGGACCAGATGGAGGCAGTGCGAACTGGTCAGATTCTAAAGATATTTTAATGGTAGCACCAGAGGTTTTCCTGATGAATTAGAGATGGGTTGTGAGAGAAATTACAGAGTCACTATGACTCCATGGTTTTTGGCCTAAGTAATTGGAAGGATTCAGTTGCCATCAACTGAGATGGGACAGAATGCATTGGGGGAGGTCTGTGAAAGCCGACTGGAATTCGTTTGGGACATGCTCAACTTGAAATAATGAAGATGTCAGGAGTACTGGATGACTCCAAATTCAAGTAAGTCAAGTGGGAGACAACAACTTGAGATCTTTGAGCACATAGATGCAATATTAAATTATAACACTAGGTAAGATTTCTTCCTTTTTTTTTTTTTATTTTTTTTTATTGGAGACAGTCTCACCCTGTCACCCAGGCTGGAGTGCAGTGGTACAATCTCGGTTCACTGCAACCTCCACCTTCCTAGGTTCAAGGAATTGTCCTGCCTCAGCTCCCAAGTAGCTGGGACTACAGGCACATGCCACCATGCCCGGCTAATTTTTTTTGTATTTTTAGTAGAGACAGGGTTTTACTGTGTTAGCCAGGATGGTCAACATCTCCTGACCTTGTGATCTGCCCACCTTGGCCTCCCAAAAGTGTTGGGATTACAGGGGTGAGCCACCATGCCCGGCCAAGTTAAGATTTCTAAGAGAATGTGTGTTAAGACTGGACCAAGAGCTGAATCCTGGACACGCCAATATTAAGAATTGAGGAGAACAGGAGGAACAACCATGAGGGCAAGAAGAAACAAAGCCCTGGAAGCATGTATGAAGATGGGACAGAATGCATGTGGACGACATCCTCAGATAAGATCTGGCCCAATTAATAAATAGGAAGTACACCACCACTGACTGCTCAGTTGTAGCTTTGCTTACTAGTCAGAATCCCTTCTTATACTGACAGCTGAAAAGCAGGCTGATAGTTACTAATCCACAGCAGTTTTTTTTTTTTTTTTTTTTTTTTTTTTTGAGACGGAGTCTCGCTCTTGTTACCCAGGCTGGAGTGCAATGGCGTGATCTCGGCTCACCGCAACCTCCACCTCCTGGGTTCAGGCAATTCTCCTGCCTCAGCCTCCTGAGTAGCTGGGATTACAGGCACGCACCACCATGCCCAGCTAATTTTTTTTGTATTTTTAGTAGAGACAGGGTTTCACCATGTTGACCAGGATGGTCTCGATCTCTTGACCTCGTGATCCACCCGCCTCGGCCTCCCAAAGTGCTGGGATTACAGGCTTGAGCCACCGCGCCTGGCCCTAATCCACAGCAGTTTTTAGTGTGTGATAGGCACGCACTCTAAAGTACGACTGTTGGATTTAGGTAGGATCTGATCTTCCTGCCCGGTTCTCTCATCTGTTGAATGGTGAATTGTATTATCAACTCCATCAAATGCTGCTGCTGCACAGAGATCAGGGCTGAGAATAGACCACTGGTTCTAACAACAGAGGTCACTGGTCACCTTCTCAAGAGTAAGTCTGGTGGTAGGTGGAGGCAAAATCTTGACTGAAGTGCTTAAGAGAATAAACAAAAAAGAACTGGAGATACCAAGTATAGCTCAATCTTTCAAGGATTATTATTAAAAAGAGGAGTAAAGATACGGAGTGGAGCCAGCCAGGCATGGTGGCATGCACCTGTAAACCTAGCTACAAGTGAGACCGAGGCAGGAGGACTGCCTGTGCTCAGGAGTTCAAGGCCACAGTGGGCTATGATTGTGCCACTGTACTCCAGCTTGAGTGACAGAGACCCTGTCTCAAAAACAAAACAAAAAATTCCCTGTACCCAGGCATGGTACTTTACTTCTGTAATCCCAGCACTTTGGAAGGCCAAGGTGGGAGGATTATGTCAGCCCAGGAGTTCAAGACTAGCCTGGGCAAAATGGTGAGAACCCGTCTCTAGAAACAAAACAACCCAGAGCCCATGATTTCAGCACCCATGTTATTTCTACTACACTATTCATATATTCTTCAGCCTCTCTAAATTCTGCCACAGGAAAGTGTATGTCAGGACGAGGACAATGATCAAAAATACATAGCAATGAGGGCTGGTCATGTTGGCTCATGCCTGTAATCCCATCTACTGAGGAGGCTGAGGCAGGAGGATCACTTGGGAGTTCAAGGCTGCAGTCGGCTATGACTGCACCAAAGCACTCCAGCTTACATGACAGAGTGAGACCTTGTCTCTTTAAAAAGTATGGATGTGTAGATGTGTGTGTACACGTATAGTAGAAGTTGGCAAAGGGGCTAGGGGGAAGTGGAGAGAAGAGATAGTTGGAGTTTGAGGAAGACAGTCTGTTGCTGGCAATGATCAGGAGGATGTTCTTTTCCATGTTTTTACAGTGTTACTCATAGATCCATGTGTATCCTTTTAGACATCCTCAGATGAGACCTGGCCCAATTACTCAATAAATAGGGTAACTACACCACCGACTGTTCAGTTGTAGCTTTGCTTACTAGTCAGAATCCTTTCCTATACTGACAGCTGAAAAGCAGGCTGATGGTTACTGCTCCACAGCAGTTTTTAGTGTGTGATAGGTGCGCACTAAAGTACGACTCTGTTGGATTTAGGTAGGATCTAATCTTCCTGCCGGTTCTCTTATCTGTTGAATGGTGGATTGTATTAAACACCGTCATTCTCAGACTGCACTTACCGGGCTGCTTCTCCATTTCTGACTATAGCACTTTATTGGTGAAGACTATCTCAGGGTACAATGTGCCCCCAATGTCATCTCCCTTCCCGCGTCTTTTTGTAGTATTAAGACAATAAAGACCTGATGTGGTGGCTCACACCTGTAATCCTGGCACTTTGGGACATTGGGGCAGAAGGATGGCATGAATCTAGGAATTTGAGAACCGCCTGGGCAACATAGTGAGACTCCATCTATACAAAAATTTTAAAAAATTAGCTGGGCATGGTGGTGCATGCCGGTAGTCCCAGCCACTTGGGAGAACTGAGGGGAGGATTGCTTGAACCCAGGAGTTGGAGGCTGCAGTGAGTTGTGATCACGCCACTGTACTTCAGCCTGGGAGAATAAGATCCTCTCTCAAAAACAAAAAAGAGTTTAGTGTGTGGGTGGAGGGAGGCTAGAGGCAATGAACATTTCTCTGGTTGCCTAAAACACCAGGCAGCTGAGGGAAAGGATTAGGTTTTCTGATTGGGGCATGTAAGTTTAAGAGAAAATTGCCTGCCTTCCTCTTCTGCCGACACTACTGAATGAGGGACATTGCTTTATTGAGTTAAAATCACTGAGAAATTCGTCTTAGATTTCATCAGTATCAGGCATAATTTTTGGTGAATGAATACCTTTTCTTTTTCTTATTTTTCTTCCATGCATTTTATTGGGAAAGTAGGATAGATTAAATCAGGAGTGATTATCTAGATGTTACTGTTTAATAAGCTATGCTTTTAAGCTAAGGCAACAGGTAACACATATTGAATAAGCCAAAGTGCTTAATTTTTGTTTTCTATGAAATAGTTTATTTCACTGTTCACTGTGGAGGGGCTACAAATACATTTCTGATATTAACACAAAGGACCAAACTTTGCAACACTGGTAAAAATGGTTATGAGGAATTGAGAAGCTAGGGAATAGGGCACATGACATTTACATTTGCTCATCTCCCACTATACATCTCAAAACATCAAAGGCACTTACCAAAGTGATTAAATAAGGGAGTGTGGAATTTAAAATAATGACATATACCCAAGACACAAAATAAAGAGCTTGAATTTTCTTATAGTTTGATTTCTAACATTTTACTAAAATCTCTGCTAATTATGTAACCTTTGTTCCTTTAAAATATTTGATATTTTGATTTTAAGACTACTTCAAATGGAAAGAACCTAACAGGATACCATAAAGCCAGAGTTTTTCCATACCCAGTTACAGTAGAAGAGCACCCCTATATCCAGGCAAAGGCAAAAGGCCCCACTCTTCTTCGGTCACTCATGTTGCTTCTCCAGGGAGCACTGCGGAGTCAGCTCTCACTGATATACTAACATGTGGCATCTTTGTGACTTCATGGGCACATTCATTCAACACACATTTATCTAGCATCTGCCAAGGTACACAGCACTGTGCTAGGTGCTAGGGAGACAGAATGGTGTGGTGCTTGCTTTCACAAGCTTACATTTATCCCCTGTAATTGGGCTGGCCATGCTTTCCATTCAATTCCTATTGATTTGTTCCAAGAAGCTTCTTGGAAAAAAACAAAAACAGGAGCCAGAATAAAAGCATTTGTGTTCCCATCCCTAATTCTACTTGGTTTCCAGAAAAAAAAAAAAAAAAAAATCGGAGTTAGCCTAACATCAAAGTTAAAAAGAGGACCTAAATCCTACATCAGTCTAAGGCATGTTATTTGTCTACAACATGGGAAAAACAGCCAAAAAGTAGAACACCTTTCAGCCCTTAGAATCCAGTGTCTTTCCATTGCTTTGTGCCAATTTCCTTCCAAATATAAGCACTACACTACGTTCTAAAACAAACTTGTAAACGCTTTCAAACTGACTTATGCTCCTACTCTCAACTCACAGAAAAATAGAGTCCAATTCCAATCACATTTCCATGTGAAAACACAAAATTAGGTTAACAGAACAGTCACCCTTGACTTAGCAGTACTCTGACAATACAATTAAGGAGACATCTTCTAATGGCATTTGTTCTTAACACAGAAAAACAATTTCTTGCATATTTTTGAATCATAGTGCATATACAGATATACATACAGAGTCAGTGCGGGTAATGATGCTGACAAGGCATCAAGCATGTTTTAGAGTATACCGGCAATGAGAGATTTCAATTTCTTTACATTATATTCCTGCCTTCTCAGTCTGTACACGTATTATCACATACTATACAGAATTAAAAGATGCCAATTTTTGCTATCAAAAGTGCTGAAGTTATAATTTTTTAATACAGAGTATTGAAATGCACAGAAAGACTACAATAGGCAATCTATAGGAGGGCTAACAAAGTATTTCTGTATCTCATGGGTATTACCCTGCCTCTATCTTACATAATATTCCATCTTCAATAGTGAACTTTCATCTAATTAAGAAATCCCCAGTTTATAAAATCTGAGGGCAATTTCCAGTGAACTTTGTCAGGATAGAGGAGCCAAAGAATCACAGGTATTACTGAGTTATAATAAGGAGTAGTAACCAATTAATTAGTGTTATAATAACAAAATTGCTGCAAGGCAATAGGCTTCTGTAATTAAACATAAATCACAAGGGTATGGATTCAGGCATAAAAATAGTGATGTGGTTTCACTGAGTATCAACTAGTATTTGCAAAGCTACTTGAATTTTTCTGTTGATCTTCACTTGTTAAATAATGATAGTTTTGATGGTGGTAAAACTTCATTTTTCAAGTGCAGGATGATCTGAGCTGAATGAGAAAAAAAGTGATTAAGGGAGGGAATGAAGGTAGGCCTGGCATCAGTTTGAACGATGTATTTTTCTTCTGTTTTTGATCATAAGAGGGCTCATATCTCCAAGGTTACCACAATAAAGTCATAACCATGCCAGCCATTTAAAGGGTTTTAGGATTAAGACCAAGAAAGATGAAATGAGCAACTACGAACTAAGCCATCTCTACTAGAAAGTTCTAAGAGTGATATGTCTGTTACCCATATCCCTGGCAGCAATATGTTTAAATTACAAAGACAGCGACATATACACAATATTGTCATATAAATATTAACTTTACTTATGATTTAAAACAATAATTTTATAATTTTATTTTGTAATTATTTAAAAGTGGCATACTTTGTTAAAAGAAACACTGGAAATATGAATACTTTTAGAGAAGTAATCTTCATCTTCACTTGTAGATAGTATGGAGAAACCAGATTTCTACATCAACTAATGGAAAATTAATCACTTCTGAGTCTAGTTCCCATTCAAATAAAGGACATATATACAAATGTTAGGACTGATTCTGTCCATTCAGTTAAAACATTTCTATTACTGAACTATTAGCTACGGAAATTCTAAAAATGCTCATTTTTCTGGGTATCTTAATTTGTTAAAAGATTTATTAGCAGTTCAGATGCTGTTTACACTAATTGACATTTAAAAAGAGTACAGAGACCAGAGACAACACTCTATAGTATGTAAGACCTTTATCATCTTCCTAATGCTCTAAGCAAACTATAAAATTTAGTAATTCTATTTAGATATTCTTAGATAACTTGCAGGTGTCTTGAGTGTCTCTTAGTTTGTTTTCTCTCTTCAAATTTCTTTCCATTCTAAACATTTTTTGCCTCCTAGTAATAATCCTGTAGAATTTTAAAAACAGACCAAAAAAAAAAAGAAAACCAAACACCAAACCCAGATTCTATGTTTTATTCATTTTGCATTAAGATGACCAAAGAAATAAAACCTAAATAAAATAAACATAAAATCATTTTTCCCTATTTAAGTACTGGTAATTTCTATTAATCCTATTTTTAATTTAGGGAGTTTTGTATTCATATTCTCAAGATATCCAGTGTACAAGTTTCTGCAGAATCACTAATTTTATTATAAAGCTTCCTCTTCCCACACTTTAGGGGACAATGTATTTTCACTCTGACTTGTTTAAAAGACACAAGAAGGTTAACATACTTTAAAGTTAACACAGTTTTTTTCATTATAAAAACAGGCTCAGGTCAATGGTCACTCTAGTATATGGTTACCGACTGATGGACTGTCCTGTTGGACTGTCCTGTATGTAGATACCTAGGTTCCTGACTTTCTACTACTCATTACTGTTGGCTGATGTAAAACTTGATTGTGCAACATGCATTTCCCCAAAAATGAACAGGGAATGCAAAGATATAAGATTCAAAGTACTAACAGATGGCTTTGCTACTTTTCATACTTTTGGGAAATGAGATAGTTGGAAGTTAGAGGCTATTAACTAAAATAAAATTAAGGAGTAAGTTACCTGTGAATTTCATTTACTCACATTAGGACTGACTGGTCTCTCTTTATTGAAGTTTAACTGAAAACAGAATGGACCATGACTGGCAGCTATATATTGGTCATTTCCAAACACTCCGATGACATTCTTCAATAACTTTATTATCTCCAGTTTTATGGTGCCATACTATGTTTTCCACCCTGTTTAAATTTTTCTTTTCCATAATCCAAATGCCAAAAAAATTACTACAAATTCTCTTACACAGTCTAAAATATATTTACTGGAATGTTTTTAGTTATAGCCGAAGGCAACAACATTTACAACATTTAGCTTTTGTTACACCTATAAATGTGAAAATTGCTTGCAAAATAACTGTAATATGAAAAGAATGATATTTTTGCAAATATTGACAGAATGGTTATGCATCTCTTTCAGCATAATTTGGTATTCTACATAGGCTTCCTGACCTCCAACATGACCCGCTCCCTAATGCAATAATGCAAGTCCTTATACCATTAAAATACTAGTATGAAACGTTAGCATCAGTGTTTATATACACAAATAATGAACTGGCAAGTATCTAGTTTCAAATCAGATCTTTGAAATATGGAAAAATAGAGGCTAGTTCTCTTTGACTTAAACATAATTATTAAAAGAACATTTTGTTAGAAGGGGAGAAGATAATTGGACATTCTCAACATTCCAATTTGAAGTGATACTTGCCTCTTATTTTCTTGAAAAAGAAGTTTTGAAAGTTATATACACATAGATTTCATTTAAATTATGCAGCAATCTTTTATTACTGTCCCAGATCTTGTTTAATGAAGATCTCTGTCATCAAATCAAGTATGGTATTTCATGACTATAAGAACTGTAAGAAAAAAAATGAAAAAAAACAATATATCAACATCATCAGATTTATATGCTATGTTTGAAGCAATATTCCTTTTTTTTTTTTTTTCCTTCGGCCTGTTTGAGTATATGAAGCAATATTCCTAAATGTAGTTGTGTCTACTTTTAGAAATGGGTAATGAGGATTGAATTTTTATCTGAAGTAATAATAAATGAGAAAGGAGAAGCAAAAAAATCATAAAACAACCTAAATGTCTTAACATTGGCATCTTAAATAAATTATGGCATAGCCATAGCTTGTATCTGCTGTTAAAATATTACTAAAAATTTTGATAACATGGGAAAATATCCACAATATATTTATTAGAAAGTATATATAATATAGTCTGTTTTTTTTTTTTTTTTAAACATGCTTGTATATTGGAAAAGAGTAGAAGTATATATAATAGTTATATTAGTAGTAGCTATCTCTGTATGGTAAGATTATAGTTGAATTTTGTTTTCTTCATGTTAATATTTCACATTTTCCAATTGCCCACCATATATACATGATTGATTCTTTTGTTTTGAGGTAGTTATTTTCTGTAAGGTAACTACAAACACTACTCCTAGGGAAAATACAGGGTTAAGTTCCTGTGAGTCTCTGGCTACTACATTTTTCTCAATCAAGTCAGTATATAACCTTGTTTTATGTGCGTTTCTGTTTAAAGACATTTAATGCATATTATTGATTCAGAACACTGAACTCAAGGCCAACAGCACTATAACTCATGCCTGAACAAAAGTCTGTTCGATGTGTATTTTCTCCATGAAGACAAATCACAGCCTTCTTGTACTGAGCAACACTAGAGAGCACTTCAGCATTATACATGGGGGCCATTTTAAACAATGAAATTACCAATGAAAAGCAGAAAACGTGGCACTAACTAGACTACAAATAGAACATGTTTATGTTATGAGTGCTGAAATAAAAAGGCAGAAATGGCTTTGTTTAACCTCAGCTAGGAATGTGCAGGATGGGGGACTTAAATTTTTTGTTACTCTAAACATGTATGTAAATAACTGAAAGTACCATGAGTATTGATTTTGGTGTTACAAATTTTACCTGGTAAGTGGATTTACCAACACAGAATCTATGAATAATGAGGACTGACTGTATTTCTTGGTAACAAAACATTTTTTTCTGTTTAAGAAGATAACAGCATAATTTTTCAAATGATTATTTTTAGATACTTTCCAAATCTTCATAAAATCTCTGTAAACGTAGGTAGAGAGGCCTTGAAGAAAAAGAAATATTTAAAATGATACGATTTTTAAAAGAACATTAAGGGGAAAAAGGAAGACGGAGTCATGCTTTAATGATGGAAATTATGCTCAAATGTAGAACAAAACAAAAACCAAACAAAAAAATCACCTTGAGAATGTTTTTGGATTTATCCTTCCAAAACAATATTACAAGATGCAAACTGCCATTCCGGAGAGTTAATGTTTTAGATCTTAGTGTAACAGGAACCAGATTTGGCCTTGAACAAATCACTTAGCCCTGGATTTGGGGGTGAGGGTTGGGGACAGAACAGGAGTTCCCTTTGAAAATCTGACAAAAGACATAGGCTCTCTCTCCATAAAAATGTAAATATGCATATGCATATAAAATTTTACATATAAATTAAGAGCATTTTCAGAAATCAATATATTCTAAGAGCTCCTGACACAAGTCAGAAGTCATTATTCAATCCTGGCTTCAGACATAATAGGTCAACTGAAAATAAATTTAAAAGGGTATTAAAATGAACTCAAACCAAATGATACCCTAAGAAGTACTAATCTGACAAATACTTACTGATAATCACTAGCAAAAGGATGGCAGCAACCAAAGCCATGATGGCTTTTATCTACAACACACAAAAGGGCATATAAAGATATTAATGTTTGACTTGTTAATAAAGTCAAGACTATTTGTTCTTCTATTTACTGCATCATACTAATTCATCTCAATAAATAGGCACATTTCTGGAAATGTCTTCAATTTTTTTCTCATATGAACTTGCTATTTTTCATTCTTTGGGAAGTAATCAGAGTTCCCCAAACTTGAAGTACTTTGCTGGATTTTATTGTTCAAGGCTGTACTGCAGAGTGAACAGTAACCATTAAAGCCTTCATGGACCTGAACCTCTATGATTTGCTGTACTTAGTACTAACTTAAGACCAGAGAAAATACATAATATTTTAGCAACTCTGTTCGAGTGTCAAAATATGAATAACATAGGCCACCCAATTCAAATGGCTGAATACATAAAAGGTAGGAGTTTATAGCAGTTTTTTTTTCAAAGTACATGAGAGTTCTGTTGTTTTTTCTCCTTTATTTCTTGGCATCTTTATGTCCATTTTGAGGAATATACTTTAGATTCTTTATGAATAGCCTCATTTAATAAGCAACTTTGTCTAAGAGCATTCTGTGTCAGTTTTGTAGTTGAGATAAGAAACCTTAAGGTCAGTTCTTGGTCAGCTCCTTAATATGTTATAACAAAGTGACCCAAAGAATATATGGAAGATTTATAATCTGGACACCAGTGTTTATTAAAATTATGATAACCAAAAAATGTAGAAAGAGAAATCAGAATGGATGGGAGATAGGAGCTATATTTTTAGTAGGTGTCTGGGTCCACATTATATGACACATTTAAGTAATCCTTTATTAACCTGAAACATTTCTAAAATAATTTGTAATTTCTACAGTTTTTCAGCCTTACCGAAAATGTACGTTAATTTGCCCTGTTAAATGTGTGTTTGGCTTTACTTAAGATTTTAATGAAAACATCAATATCAATTTTAAAACACCTCAATGAATAGTTTTCTTCCTTGGGTTTCTAACACTGGGCAGAAAATGTTTACAACTCCAAATGGCAATATTGTATTCATGCAAGTCCAAAGTTCTCTTATGCCAAATAACACGAACAAAAATCTGTTGGTCATTAAACATATAAGAGCTTCACAGCTCCCTAGATACATTAGGAGAGGTGTTAGCGATTCTCTTTCCCCACCCATGGATAATTTTTTTAACTAATTTATTTTTAAAGCCAGGTATATTGAAATACACTTTACATAGACTAAAACTTATCCTCTTAAAGTATTTTTGATAAGTTCTGACAAATATATCCAGCTGTTAATAAACATGACCACAATCAAATATAGGACATTTCCACTACCACCCTCAACAAGCTCCCTCATGACCTGTTGTCAGTCTCCAACCGCACCACATCCCCCTTAGCCACTGGCAACTCCTGATCTGTGTTCTGTCCTTATATCCTTTCTCTTCAAACCCTTCCTAAGCTACCATTATGGAAGTCAATCTAGAAAATGGCAGGCACAGGGAGGCTACCCCAGATGAAGTAGCACAATGAAGTATTAATGGAGTACAGTAAAATTGAAGAAAGCTAAGCTTCATTTATTATTAGAAAGCTTCATATATTATTAGAGCATAATAAATGAAGAATACTCGCTACTATAAATGGTCTTTGTTATGTTACGGAACAATGTGTTCATTATATAGTCAATGCTATTCATGGTCCCCAGAGGTCCTCAAGGTGATGACTGTTTAAAATTATAATTCAGTGTTTTTTCCTCCTTAAAAGCACACTATTCCTCTGACCCAAACCCCATAAAGTACAAAGCAAACATTTTTAGAAATAGCTAAAAAAAAAAAAAAAAAGCTAGGCAAAATGTCCATTATGACCATCTTTTTGTGGACACATAAATGGAGTACATGAGTTTGGGGGAAGAGAAGAGGTGAATGGCTCAAGGACCTTTTGTTTTTCCAAATTAGCCCACAGAATAGAAAATTCCTTTAGATATAGAAACTTCAGGCCAGGTGTGGTGCCTCATGCCTGTAATCCAGCACTTTGGGAGGCTGAGGTGGACAGACTGCTTGAGGCCAGGTTCGAGACCAGCCTGGCCAACATAGGGAAACCTTGTCCCTACTAAAAATACAAAAATTAGCCAGGTGTGGTGGCATATGCCTGTACTCCCAGCTACTCTGGAGGCTAAGGCAGGAGAATTGCTTGAACCTGGGAGACTTTGGAGGCTAATGCATGAGACTCACTTGAACCTGGGAGGCAGAGGTTGCAGTAAGACAACATCCCACCACTGCACTCCAGCCTGGGAGACACAGCAAGACACTGTCTGTCTCAAAAAAAAAAAAAAAAAGAAAAAAACAAAAAGAACCCCCAACACTTTAAATAAATTTATGTAAAGAATAAATAATTTAAAATGGAATAGAAAATTTAAATTTTGAACAAGGGGAGAAATGAAACATGTTTCTTTCCTGAGTTCTACTTCTGGAAGTAGGATGCTTCAATAGGTAGACAGATAAAAAGAAATAAATCCAAGGTAAATCTTGGAAAAAAATCCTTAGCATATAGCTAAGTCAGGTTTAGAAAGTTATTGCTAAATTGGAAAACGAAAGACTAAAAACAATAAGTTCATGTCTAAATTTTCAACAAAGCCAAAAATTATACCTAGAATCAGGAGAAAAAAAAAGATTTGCTCACATAACATGAAAACCATTTTCTATTAATGACTGATTAGTAGCCACACTTGATTAACAAGTAAATTTTATTTCTATAAAATGCTTTGCAGGAGTGTATTAGTATGTAGTGATTCTCAATGCTTTTCTTGTTACGAATTTATTTTTTGTTTTTCTGGAATAATGAGGGAAGTGGAATTTTTTCTTAACTCTATTTGCCTTAACAGATTCTGATATGTAAGCTGCTTTTATTTTTTCCCCTTTCAACCAAAAGTCATATTTTTCTCTAGATTCCACTTTATTTTTTTGATAGCTCTACATAATGCTATAGATGTTGCTCCAAAAAAGTACTAAGAGTAAATTATAAGGAAAAATGTGTATTTGTTACAAGTTAGTAAGTCTAGTGGTAACCAAGTTATTAATCTAGAGTATTTTCATGAAAAAAAAAAATCTATGAAAATATCCTTTTAGGCATACTTATTTAGTTATCTCTGTCCCCAAAGCAATTAAGTTAACAAGTATTTAGTGAGTGTCTCAGGACAGTTATAGGTCCTGTTCTCACAGAGGTTATGCTCTAGAGGCCCTTTTTTCTTCATGTGTTTGAATACCACTTCAGATGCCGACCAATCTACCCAGTATCTTCTGATTTACTTACTTTGCATCCACGCCACCACATTTGCCTTCGAAGTTGTTTGGATCTGTTGCTAAAAGCTGTTGCATTATCCGATAAGCTTTCTATATCACATAGAGGATGGAGAGAAGGATTAAACGACATAACAGGATTCTTTTATCTAGTCACACAAAGATAAGAAAATATTAATTTCTACTTCTGCAAATTGATTCCCTTTTAAGCATGAAAACAACATTCTCCCTTTTTTCCACCCACAAACTCTGGCATTATACATTGTAAAAAAAAACAAAACAAAAAAACAAACAAAAGCAATAAACAGCCTGCAAATCAGTTTGTGCGATCATTTTTTATAGTAAAATTAAGAAAAGTCTTTTTAGGGCCTCAATGCTTACAAATAAATTTAGGAATTTTAGTAAGAAAATACTCTTTAAAAATTCAAATACTTGGCACACCTCTAGAAAAAAAAATACACGTGGAAAAGGTTAGGTTCTTAGATATCAACAGTGACTGATTTTAAAGGAAAACAAAATACATTTTAAAAGTGACTAAGTGAGGTTTCTTTTTTTTTTTTTTTTTTTTAAAGTCTGTAAAAGATTAACCAGCCATTCACCATTCAAACAATATTTGAGTGCCAAGTATGTGCCAGGTGTAGGTATAGGTTACAGGTGTAACTACTAAAAGTAAAGAAAGGTGACTAAGTTATCAAATAAAGCATATAATAAAAATATCAGATAAGTTAGAAACAAGTGTTGAAAAGTGATAAGTCTTTAGGCCCTGAGATCATGAGAAACACAAAGTACATCAACATTACAGGGCAAAAGAAAAAACAGCTCTACTCTTCACTCTTCAACAATGAAATTTTAAACTCTTCAAAGCAAAGGAGTTAAAATTAAACCAGTAAAATCATACATTTAAGAACCAAATGCCAATTTCCTAAGCCAAGATTTGTAAACACTGGCTAGACAAGTAGAAGACATAAACTAGCAAACACAGATTAATAATATCAAGAAATACATGAAGATCTGTACCTGATTTGTCCTGTAGTTCATCTAGTCTCTCCCCTCTCTCAATTACCTTTGTAATATTTTCTTGCATGACATCAATAACTTCATCCACCTGATTCTGAACACTAGGTTAAAAAAGATAATTATTTATCCTTCTTGTGAGAATGCTTACAATTTTTTTCTTCCTATAGCTTTGAGCAAAAAATTTTTGAAACTTTTATTAAACATAATAAAGAACAGCAAATTCTCAGAGAATTATTCAGTTACAGAATTAAATTTAAGACTTTGTAGCAATGTTCTTCCATTTGTGGGCTTCAGTACTCAGATAATGAAAGACAATATGATATAAATTAAAGTAATATTTAAAGATAGCTTACTTTTAGCCCTACTTCTGACTTGTAACCCATAAGCAAGTTAAATGTACTGTCAGCATGCTCATTAAGCACAGAACTTAAACAGCTTCACTAAAAATAATGTTTCATTTTCTTTTCAACAGGCCATTGAGGCAGCACACATAGACATCGCTGTACTCTACTTTTGCTATGTTATTTCATACATGTAGACTAACAAAGTAGGTATGTTAACATACCTTTTAACGTACCTTTTGCTCAGGTATGGTGAAGGCTTATGATAATTATCTAGTTTCCAAAACGGAAATGTAGTGCATATTCTAAGAGATAATAATGCTCAATGGGTAGAATTCTTCACTACTCATCAGTTTTTTCTTAAACATAAACAGGGTATAAGACAACTGGGGACACCTGGGAATATTTTGAAAAACCCACCAGAAAGCAAAAAGAAAAAAATTGCTGTTCTTCAATTGTTCGTTAATCCTTTATATTAGATGATATAACAGTTGTATGATATAACTGTTATATCATCTAATATAAAGGATTAACGAACAATTGAAGAACAATTGGGGCCTGTTTTAACCAAATTTCAGACTGTTCAATAAAGACTTAACCTAAACTTATATTTTAATAACTATAACTGGTCCTCAGGTACCTACTTTCATTCAGGAGTTACCTCCAGAGTACACAAACATGGACATGTTTAATTATTTTAAGTGTCTTGTTCTCCTCTGTTGCTCTAACCATAAGACAAAAAATTTTCTTAAATTACTTTATAAGTCACAATAACGAAATATTTTAAAGGAGAAATAAAGCAAATCCATGGTCCTCATAATTCAAAACTTTTTAAAGTACAGTGAATTACTAGGAACTACAGGCATGTGCTACATAAAATTTTGGTCAATGATAAGCCACATTTACAATGGTGGTCCCGTAAGTTATAATACCATATTTTTACTGCATGTTTTCTATGTTTAGATATGTTTAAACACACAGATACTTACCATTGTGTTATAATTACCTACAGTATTCAGTATAGTCACATGCTGTATGGGGTTTGTAGCCTAGGCGCGTTAGTAGGCTACACCATGTAGGTTTGTGTAAGTATGCTCTATAATGTTCACACAATGAAACTGCCTAATGGTGCAATTCTCCAAATGTATCCTGTCATTAAGGGTCCATGATGGTATATAAACATTAAATGTATATATATATTTTTAAATAAATGAAAATATGCAATTGTGTTTCTAGTTGAAAAAGAAGCGTGTGAGTTATCATCTAGGGGGCTTTAACAAATTTTTACAGTACACAGATATGGTCTCTGCCCTCTACCCCACACAAGCCCCCAAACTAATGTAGTAAGTCAGGGGTAAGCCATGGTCATGTTTAATTTTGAAAGAGGTCTATCCTTTCCTATCATTGAGCTAGTTCTTCAAAAAGTTTGCTTAAAAACAAAATGAAGGCCCATTTAGACAGATGGATTCAGAAATACTCTCAGATTCAAGTAGCAATTAAAAGCTTGATGAAAGTTACCTACCTCCTATGTTAAGAGCATTATGTACACCCATCGATTACCCACACATAAAATTCAAGATTTTTCACAGCATCCCAGAGTTCTGTGCTTCCCACATACTACTCCACTGGAGGATATAAGACTGAAGCTCAACCAAGTTGGGCATGCAGATTTCTCTTCTGCCCAAACAGATCTGAAAGAACCCCTAAATCTCTAAGACATCTTTTTGAAACTCCCAGTCCCCTAAGTAGAAAGTTAAATGTGTTCACACTATTTAAGAACAATGGCACAATACACAACTAATCAATTTATTCAACAAATAATGAGAAGCTACCATGTACTGTTTTAGGCAGTGAGAAAATAACATTGAACAAAACAGACAATAATCCCAGCCCTTATAGAATGTATGCTCAAATGTATGATGAATGCACTGCATTAAACTTATAGCTGTGAAACAGGGTGCTCTACCCCATTACTCTATTTTATTTATAGTATGTAAGCAAATATAAAGTAATAGTAATTGTACCTCTTTAATTACATGCTTATTTTCTGCCTCTTACCACTAGAAGATAGGCTCAATGAATGCAGTGACCTTGACCATTTTGTTCACTTTTGTAAGCTCAGTACCTACAGTGGTGCATGAGCAGAGTGGCCATTCAATAAATATTTGCTGAATAAATGAACAATTTGGGTATAAATCAAGTAACGTATATCCAGCTACTGGAGGAGGAGATATAAAGCAGTGAGTGTAGTGCTCCCCCATTTAATTACAAACAAAGCAGAGCTATTGTTCATCAAGGAACAATTCTGAAATTCCCAGCTAGTTTTTTTTTTTTTTTTTTTTTGTCATATGCAAGTGATTGATAATAATTAATGGCTTAAAGTAGGATGCTACAGCAGGACAGGAATGGACAAAATGTACTAAGGCTTCTACACATGATCAGATTATTGCTATTATGGATATTAATATACATATACTATACATAGTTTTAGACAAGATTGGGCATGTTCAGGGTGGTATGGTCACAGACATTATACATACTTTTAAAACCAATGAAATAGTTATGGTCTCAGAATCTCTTTAAAGACCTGGCCTGGTGGTTCATGCCTGTAATCTCAATACTTTGGGAGGCCAAGGCAGGAGGATTCCCTGAGCCCAGGAGTTTGAGACCAGGCTAGGCAACATATAGTGGGCTCCTGTCTCTACACAAAATTTTTAAAATAAGCTGTTTATGGTGGCATATGCCTGTGGTCCCAGCCACTTGGGAGGTTGAGGTGGGAGACTTCCTTAAGCCTAGGAGATTGAGGTACAGTGACCTGTGATCACACCACTGCACTCCAGCCCAGGCAACACAGTGAGATCTATCTCAAAGGAAAAACAAAAACAAAAACAAAACCCTTTAAGCATAAGATTCCATGGATATAGGCAAGATTAATTGGGATAGAACCCATAAAATTCCAGATTCTTACTAGATTATCATAAATCTACAAGTATTCCCTCAACACCATGGTACACATGTAATAAATCACGATTGATAATGGAAACTCCGAATATTTTAATTTTTCTGCTAAACGATTAGTGAATGATTGCTGCTTTGTCCTTCACATATTACTATCTGCTGGTGTAACACTCTTAATCCAGCGACTGTGTAACCTTCACTCAATGATGAAAAATCTCATGATTGTATTCTATGTTTCAGGATGTTTCCTCACCCAGAACACAATGTTTGTAGAAGAAAGAAAATGATCTGCTTATTTACTTTAATATGGAGATAGTTTTGTTAAATAGCAAGTGATAACACACTTCCCCATGATCTTTTACATTTTCACAATAGTTACAGTCCTTTGATTTCTATTTGTATTTCACATTGCTCTTATCCCCATTATTACACTATAAATGCCTTAAAAACAGAGACTGACCCAGTTATCCTTTTATTTCCCAGGTCATGTGAAATGTGGCTGGTGGGGGGAGGATCCAAGATGGCTGAATAGGAACAGCTCCGGAGTGCAGTTCCCAGCAAGAACAACACAGAAGGCCAACATCTGGCAGGTACCCTTCTGGGACAAAGATAAGAAGAAACCGGCAGCAACCCTTACTGTTCTGCAGCCCCCACGGGTAATCCCCAGGCAAGCAGGGTCTGGAGTGGACCTCCAGCAGTCCTGCAGCAGAGGGGCCTGTTAGAAGGAAAACTAAGAAACAAGGAAATAACTTCATCATCAAAAAAAAGGACGTCCACTCAGAGACCACCACATCCAAAAGTCACCAACTACAAAGACCACAGGTAGATAAAGCCACTAAGATGGGAAGAAAGCAGCGCAAAAAGGATGAAAACACCAAAAACCAGAAAGCCTCTCCTTCTCCAAAGGATCACAACTCCTCACCAGCTAGGGATCAAAGACGGATGGAGAATGAATCTAATAAATATACAGAAACAGATCTTCAGAAGGTGGGTAATAACAAACTTCTGAGAGCTAAAAAAACATGTGATAGCCCAATGCAAAGAAACTAAGAACCCTGAAAAAAGGTTAGATGAGATGCTAACTAGCATAAACAGCTTAGAGAAGAATATAAATTACTTGATGGAGCTGAAAAACACACCACAAGAACTTCGTGAAGCATACACAAGTTTCAATAGCCGAATCAACCAAGCAGAAGAAAGGATATTGGAGACTGCAGAGCAATTCAATGAAATAAAATGAGAAGGGAAGAAAAGAGAAAAAAGAGTGAAAATAAATGAACAAAGCATCCAAGAAATATGGGATTATGTGAAAAGACCTAATCTGCGTTTGATAGTGTACTTGAATGTGACGGAGAGAATGAATCAAAGCTGGAAAACATTCTTCAGGATATTATCCAGGAGAACTTCCCCAACCTAGCAAGGCAGGCCAACATTCAAGTCCAGGAAATACAGAGAACACCACAAAGATATTCCTCAAGAAGAGCAACCCCAAGGCATATAATCATCAGATTCACCAGGATTGAAATAAAGGAAAAAAATGCTAAGGGCAGCCAGAGAAAAAGGTCAGATTACCCACAAAGGGAAGCCCATCAGACCCACATTGGATCTCTCCACAGAAACCCTACAAGCCAGAAGAGAGTGGGGGCTAATATTCAACATCCTTAAAGAAATGAACTTTCAACCTAGAATTTGATATCCAGCCAAACTAAGCTTCATAAGTGAAGGAGAAAGAAAATCCTTTATGGACAAGCAATTGTGGAGAGATTTCGTCACCACCAGGCCTGTCTTACAAGAGCTCCTGAGAGAAGCACTAAATAAAGAAAGGAACAACCAGTACCAGCCACTCCAACAATGTATCAAATGGTAAAGACCATCGACACAATGAAAAAAAAAAAAAAAAAGTTTCAACTAACGGGCAAAACATCCAGCTAGCATCAAAATGGCAGGATCAAATTCACACATAACTATATATATAAAATTAAGTCTATAAAGAAATTGCCTTTTCTGAGTCACACATAACAATATTAACCTTAAATGTAAATGGGCTAAATGCCCCAATCAAAAGACACAGACTGGCAAATTGGATAAAAAGTCAAGACCCAATAGTGTGCTGTATTCAGGAAACCCATCTAATGTGCAAAGACACACATAGGCTCAAAATAAAGGGACAGAGGAAGATTTATCAAGCAAATGAAGAGCAAAAAAAAAAAAAAAAAAAAAAAAAGGAGTTGCAATCCTAGTCTATGATAAAATAGACTTTAAGCCAACAAAGATCAAAAGAGACAAAGAAGGGCATTACATAATGGTTAAAGGATCAGTGGATCAAGAAAATCTAATGATCCTAAATATATACACACCCAATACAGGAGCACCCAGGTACATAAGGCAAGTTCTTAACAACCTACAAAAAGACTTAGACTCCCACACAATAATAGTGGGAGACTTTAACACTCCACTGTCAATATCAGACAGATCAACAAGACAGAAAATTAACAAGGATATCCAGGATGTGAACTCAGATCTGGACCAAGCGGACCTAACAGACATCTACAGAAATCTCCACCCCAAATCCACAGAATATACATTCTTCTCAGCACTGCATGGTACCTATTCTAAAACTGGCCACATAATTGGAAGTAAATCACTCCTCAGCAAATGCAAAAGAATGGAAATCATAACAGTCTCTCAGACCACTGTGCAATCGAGTTAGAACTCAGAATGCAGAAACTAACTCAGAACCGCACAGCTTCATGGAAACTGAACAACTTGCTCTTGAATGTTGACTGGATAAACAATGAAATGAAGGCAGAAATAAAGATGTTTCTTTGAAACCAATGAGAACAAAGACACAACATACCAGAATCTCTGGGATACATTTAAAGCAGTCTCTAGAGGAAAATATATAGCAATAAGTGCCCACATGAGAAGCAAGGAGAGATCTAAAATTGAAACCCTAGCATCAAAATTGAAAGAGCTAGAGGAGCAAGATCAAAAAAACTCAAAACCTAGCAGAAGACAAGAAATAACTAAGATCAGAGCAGAACTGAAGGAGATAGAGACACAAAAAAACCCTTCAAAAAATCAATAAATCCAGGAGCTGGTTTTTTGAAAAGGTCAACAAAATAGACAGACCACTAGCCAGATTAATAAAAAAGAAAAGACAGAATAACCAAATTGATGCAATAAAAAACGATAAAGGGGATATCACCACAGATTCCACAGAAATTCAAACCATCATCAGGGATTATTACAAACAACTCTATGCACATAAACTAGTAAACCTGGAAGAAATGGATAAATTCCTGGACACTTGCCTCCTCCCAAGCTTAAACCAGGAAGAAGTTGAAACCTGGAATAGACCAATAACAAGGTCTGAAGTTGAGGCAGCAATTAAGAGCCTACCACCCAAAAAAAGCCCAGGTCCAGATGGGTTCACAGCCGAATTCGAGATGTACAAAGAGGAGCTGGTACCATTCCTTCTGAAACTATTCCAAATAATCCAAAAAGAGGGAATCCTTCCCAAATCATTTTATGAGACAAACATCATCCTGATACCAAAACCCGGCAGAGACTCAAGAAAAGCAAACTTCAGGCCAATATCCATGATGAACATAGATGCAAAAATCTTCAAAAAATACTGGCAAGCCAATTGCAACAGCACATCAAAAAGCTTATCCATCACAATCTAGCAGGTTTCATCCCAGGGATGCAAGGCTGGTTCAACATACACAAGTCTATAAACGTAATCCATCACATAAATAGAACCAAAGACAAAAACCACATGATTATCTCAATTGATGCAGAGAAGGCCTTTGACAAAATTCAATAGCCCTTTATGCTAAAAACCCTCAATAAACTAGGTATTGATGGAACGTATCTCAAAATAATAAAAGTTATTTGCGACAAACCAACAGCCAATATCATACTGAATGGGCAAAAACTGGAAGCATTCCCTTTGAAATCTGGCACTAGATAAGGATGCCCTCTCTCACCACTCCTATTCAATATAGTACTGGAAGTTCTAGCCAGAGAAGTCAGGCAAGAAAATGAAATAAACGGTATTCAAATAGGAAAGGAGGAAGTCAAATTGTCTCTATTTGCAGATGGCATGATTGTATATCTAGAAGACCCCATCGTCTCAGCCCAAAATCTCCTGAAACTGATAAGCAACTTCAGCAAAGTCTCAGGATACAAAATCAATGTGCAAAAATCACAAGCATTCCTATACACCAATAACAGACTTAAAGAGGGCCAAATCAAGAATGAACTGCCATTCAGAATTGCTACAAAGAGAATAAAATACCTAGGAATACAACTAACAAGGAACGTAAAGGACCTCTTCAAGGAGAACTACAAACCACTGCTCAACGAAATAAGAGAGGACACAAACAGGTGGAGAAACATTCCATGTTCATGGTTAGGGAGAATCAATATTGTGAAAATGGCCATACTGCCCAAAGTAATTTACAGATTCAACGCTATTCCCATCAAGCTACCAATGACCTTCTTCACAGAACTGGAAAACAACACCTTAAACTTCATGTGGAACCAAAAGAGAGCCTGCATAGCCAAGTCAATTCTAAGCAAAAAGAACAAAGCAGGAGGCATCACACTACTGGACTTCAAACTATACTACAAGGCTACAGTAATCAAAACAGCATGGTACTGGTACCAAAACAGAGATATAGACCAATGGAACAGAACAGAGGCCTCAGAGGCAACACAACATATCTACAACCATCTGATCTTTGACAAACCTGAAAAAAACAAGCAATGGGAAAAGGATTCCCTGTTTAATAAATGGTGTTGGGAAAACTGGCTAGCCATGTGCAGAAAGCAGAAACTGGACCCCTTCCTGACACCTTACACTAAAATTAACTCCAGATGGATTAAAGACTTAAAACATAAGACCTAACACCATAAAAACCCTAGAAGAGGCCGGGCGCGGTGGCTCAAGCCTGTAATCCCAGCACTTTGGGAGGCCGAGGCGAGTGGATCACGAGGTCAAGAGATCGAGACCATCCTGGTCAACATGGTGAAACCCCGTCTCTACTAAAAATACAAAAAATTAGCTGGGCATGGTGGCATGTGCCTGTAATCCTAGCTACTCAGGAGGCTGAGGCAGGAGAATTGCCTG
>NW_022436965.1:18147595-18259691 GCF_009761245.1 Sapajus apella | reverse complement strand
AAAAAAAAAAAAAAAAAAAAAAAACCCTAGAAGAAAATTTAGGCAAAACCATTCAGGACCTAGGCGTAGGCAAGGACTTCATGACCAAAACACCAAAAGCATTGGCAACAAAAGCCAAAATAGACAAATGGGACCTAATCAAACTCCACAGCTTCTGCACAGCAAAAGAAACAGTCATTAGAGTGAATCGGCAACCAACAGAATGGGAAAAAATTTTTGCAGTCTACCCATCTGACAAAGGGCTGATATCCAGAATTTACAAAGAACTAAAACAGATCTACAAGAAAAAAAACAAGCCCCTTCAAAAGTGGGCGAAGTATATGAACAGACATTTTACAAAAGAAGACATACGTGAGGCCAACAAACATATGAAAAAACGCTCATCATCACTGGTCATTAGAGAAATGCAAATGAAAACTACATTGAGATACCATCTCATGCCAGTTAGAATGGCGATCATTAAAAAATCTGGAGCCAACAGATGCTAGAGAGGATGTGGAGAAATAGGAACACTTTTACACTGTTGGTGAGGGTGTAAATTAGTTCAACCATTGTGGAAGACAGTGTGGCGATTCCTTAAGGACCTAGAAATAGAAATTCCATTTGACCCAGCAATCCCATTACTGGGCATATATCCAAAGGATTATAAATCGTTCTACTATGAGGACACATGCACACAAATGTTCACTGCAGCACTGTTTACAATAACAAAGACCTGGAACCAACCCAAATGCCCATCAATGACAGACTGGACAGGGAAAATGTGGTACATATACACCCTGGAATATTGTGCAGCCATCAAAAATGATGAGTTCATGTCCTTTGTAAGGACATGGATGAACCTGGAAACCATCATTCTTAGCAAACTGACACAAAAGCAGAAAATCAAACACCGCATGTTCTCACTCATAGGCGGGTGTTGAACAATGAGAACACATGGACACAGGGAGGGGAACACTACACACTGGGGTCTGTTGGGGGGAAATGGGGGAGGGACGGGGGGGTGGGGAGAGAGAGCATGGGGAGAAATGCCAGATATAGGTGAAGGGGAGGAAGGCAGCAAATCACACTGCCATGTGTGTACCTATGCAACAATCTTGCATGTTCTTCACATGTACCCCCAAACCTAAAATGCAATAAAAAAAATTAAAAAAAAAATACAAAAATTAGCCAAGCATGGTGGTGCGTGCCTATAGTCTCAGCTACTCAGGAAGCTGAGGTGGGAGGAACCTCCTGAGGTGGAAGATGCAGTAAGCTGAGATCGTACCACTGCACTCTAGCCTGGGTGACAGAGTGAGACCCTGTCTCTAAGAAAAAAAAAAAAAAAGTTATTATTATGCTATTCATCAAGGTTACCAATGTGAAGGTTACGAGCCTGATATTTAGAAAGACTATACTCCAGTAGGGAAAACTTATATTCATGATTATACTACCATGTGTTAAGGGATATAATAGAAGGAAGCCCATAGTATCAGTCATGTAGCCTAGATGAATTAATCCTGGACCAGAGATGACATCAAGACTCCTGTGCTGAATTTTGAGGAGCCAAGAGTTAATTAGGCAGAGTAAAGGAGGTGGTGAATGGTGAGGAAGTTCTAGGATAAGGAAATATATGTATTTTACCTCTTGGAGGTAATATTTTAAGAACTAGGAGATTAACTGGATGTGGGTGAAGGAATTTGGAAAAAAAAGAGTAGATAATGCTTAGATTTATAATTTGAGCAACTAAGTGGTAGTAGATGATGGCTATTAACTAAAATAATAAAGTAAGAACTCAAAGGAAGAGCAAGTTTGCAAAGGAAGAGTGGAGATTTTATATCATGGCCAGTTAAAGGCGATTCACATGAGAGAATAAAAGACATGAGAAAGAACATAATGAGGAAAAGACATTTTCAATACTGTTTTAAATCCTCTTAAGAGTCTGACAGCACCTGTGTTCCTGAAATGGCTCTATTCCAATTACCAACAGAGAAGCTGTATGCTATAGTGTTGAGCCCCTGGGTTCCATATTCAGACAGACCTGGGTTTGCAATACAACTGTATCACTTACTACTTATGTGACTTTGGAATTCGCCTTGCAAGCCTATTTTAGCCTCCTATTTTCTCACCTTTAAAATGAAGATGATAATCTCTACCTTATTTGTGAGAATTAAATGTGATAATGTTTTTCAAACACTTAGCATAGTGCCTAACACATAGCACATACTTGATAAATGTCGGTACTCTTTGGTTAAGAAAAAAGTTCATGCTTTGCAATATACACTCCTTATTTTATAAAGAAAATATTGGCCAGGTGCAGTGGCTCATGTCTGTAATCCTAGAACTTTGGGAGGCTGAGGTCGGAGGATCCCTTGAGCCCTGGAGTTTGAGACCGGTCTGGGCAACAGAGGGAAACCCTGTCTCTATAAAAAATTAGCTGAGCATGGTGGTGCATGCCTGAAGTTTCCAGTTACTCCGGAGCTGAGGTGGAAGATCACCTGAGCCCAGGAGTTTCGGGCTGCAGTAGGCTGTTACTGTGCCACTGCATTCCAACCTGGGTGACAGAGCAAGGTCTCTTTCAAAAACAAAAAAACTCCTGAAAGAAAATATTTATTTTCATAGTTAATATCCCCATCTTCTGGTCTTTTAAGGTACTGCCGACAAAAGAAGTTTTAAAGTTGGGCTGAATTTTTGCAACTATATATATATATATATATATATATATATATATATATTTATATTGCTGTTATACCGTGGAACATTCCCTGGGGTGGGAGTTGAAGGAGAGAATCTTATAAAAGTTAAGCTGGTCTGACCAAGGCTATAGTTAGGAGATTCCCTACCCCTAACACAGAATGTCTACAATTCACTAGAGTGGCATTTATAATGCTATTATTTAATTTAAAAGCAAAAGAAATGTAATCCTGCTAAAAATTCCTGTCTACTTATATAAATGAAATCTTCCCTACTTTGGAACACAAATTTCATTCCTTTGGAGCTGGTATTTCCAGGTGGTCCATCCTTATACTTTATGCTTGAATAAACTCTCTTTATAAACAAAACAAAATTTAAAAAGCAAAGGAAACATTCCAAAGAGAAACATAAATTTTATGTAGTCATGTGAATATTTAAAAATTTTCCTCAAGAAAAGTCTTTCTTAGGAAGTGATGTCAGGTTTTTGTAGAATTAATCTGTTATCAACATTAATAACTGTGTTCAATCAAGTTCAAAGAAAGCAACGATGTTACTAATCTATGCAGTAGGAAATACTCTGTATAGAAATGTTATAAATTAAGTGGTAATAACAGCTTAACTAAAGAAACTGACCAGTGTTAGCAGTTTTGGGTACCAAAGTAATGCCACAGATTTGTCTTTGGCTGAGTTCTGTGGCAAGTTGTGCTCCTCCATCTTGGGCACACTGGGGAGTCATGCCCTGCTTAGATAAGCATTCGTCAAGGTTTAATTTGCATGCTTTATCAATGACCTTCTTCTAACTAAATCCAGCAAGCTTTCAGCTCTAGAGTAAGAAACACTATACTTAACAATCCCTTACTATTCTAAAATTCTGTGATCACCAAAGTTACTATATTAATAGTTTAATGCATAAGTATACACATACAAATTCATGTGTGTTTCGCATTTACTAACATAGACATATATTCTTTAATGCCTATTCTGTAAAACTGGTGGTGGTTTGGGGATTCAGCTGGAAAATCAAAAGACCCCAATCGGCAACAATCCTTATTAGGTTCACTCTTCAGAAGGATATCAGACAGGTAAGAAAGCATACTGGCAGGACAAAAAAAATAGGTGTGTCATCAGTGGAGCCCTCTTCTCCAGTGACAGCTTAGGTATGAGAGAACATGAGTGGATACAAAAGCCACTCTGGCTCAGTGCAGGAGAATGGCTCAGACATTACACACTGGCATACACACATGCCATACAGGCTTGAACTACAGCTAATTTAAGTATTGGTAGAATGCTTGTGATCTCCCTGAGAACATGAGAATGAGTGGCTCATGAGGCCTTCTTCCATCCACCTCCCTGTTTCCCTTATGAGACTATCATAAGACAGTTTATCACCTCCCAGGTTCTGATGAGGTATAAACTTTCTGCAGACTACATCTGAAGACTATAAAAACCATAGTCTAGAAATAGCTCCTTTGCTTGCAATAGGGTATCTCCACAATTTGTACTGCAGCCATTGGCGCACGCTACCCGCCCTCCCGTCTTTTTTTTTTTTTTTTTTTTTTTAAGAGAAAGGGGTCTCATTTTGCTGCTTAGGCTGCTCTCAAAACTTTTGGCTTCATGCAATCCTCATTTAAAGGAGAATCCCAAAGTACTAGGATTATAGGTGTGAAACGCTGCACCCAGCTGTATCATTATTTTTGGTATGCAAGACAATGACCCTGAGAGCTACTAACTTTGGCTACTCTTCCTTTTACTATGCAAGTGATAGCTTGCATCTAAAAGTGGCTTGTTATATCTCTAGTCAAATCAGAGACTTGAAACAGTACAGATTCTCTCTTCTACTGGCCTTGAAGAAGCAAGCATCATGAAATCTATAGCTGCAGAAAATAAATTCTGATAACTATCTGAGTTGGTCATACCTGGTGAAACACTGACTGCCATCTTGTTAGACCTGAGTAAAAGACCCACCTAAGAAATGCCTGAACTCCTGACCCAAGGAAACTGTGAGATGATAAATGTGTCTTGTTTTAAGCTGCCAAATTCATGGTAATTTGTTACACGGCAATAGAAAACTAATACACCCAGTCTAGTACTTGTAATCATTTGTTGGTTGTTTGGTTCCATATCTCAAAATCCATTAGTTAGAATTAGGCTAAGTATGGAAATATTTCTTCACACCAACAGCTACCTAAATAAAGCACAAGTATCTCACCAATAACTAGGTACTCCATTATAGAACCCTTCCCACAGTGTGCCATCTATAACCAGGATTAGGATAGTGACTATTATCCCTCCTTAGGTCTTGAACCTGAGCCATGCAATTCACCTTCCCCAGTTGGTATTCATAGCTTGGTCAGTTCCAGAGCCTTCCTCAAATGACTCACTGCTCTGTCCATTCCTTATCCTCTCCTGTCAGTACTCTTATCTTTTCAACATTAGACATATTCATTATAGCACCATATCCCTATCATCTATCACCAAATAGTATACACAGCAAAGGTTTTAAGCCACAAATTAATTAGCCATAAAACTTAGATCAATATATGGATTATGATAAGAGATATGAAAAAATTCTGGAAGTAGATAAAAACATGCTGTACATCAACAAATTATATTACCTTTATTATCATTCTGAAAATAGGAATAATTTTAAAACAAAAATAGACCTTTATACTATGCTAAATAAATGGATTTGACATAGGCAATCAAAAAAAACCAACAATCCTGCATTTCCTTAGCTGTAATTCTGAGAAAATAAAAAGACTTTGGATTTTATAAACCAGCAGTTATATTTAGTATATAAAATAAGATGAATTAGGTTTTTATAACCCAGCAGTTGTATTTAGTCTTCATCGGGGTCAACAACTTTTTTCTGTAAAGAACCAGACACTTAGCAGATATTTTAGATTTTTGTGAGCCATAAAATCTGCCATAGCTTTGTCCCAACTACTCAACTTTGCTATTGTAGCTTGAAAGTACCTATCAATAATATGAAAACAAATGGGCATGGCTATGTCCAATAAAACGTTATTTACAAAAACAGGCCGCAGCCAGATTTGTCTCACAGGCTGCAGTTCACCAGTCTCTAGTCTACATAGAAACATGCTAATTATTTAAACAAATGAACAAAACTTACTGCTTAATTTTATCATTTCTAGGTCCAAATCTCGGTCCAGATGGTCCCCTTCTGCAAACAAGTACATACCAAGTACATGTTAGTGGTGATAGCATTAAAACAAGGCAAACAAAAGATAGAAAGTATATACAAATACTGAACTCTAAACATGAATCAGTCATTTATAAGGGACCACATTTTACTGATACTGGTGAAACTGAGTTAATAGGTAATCATGTCTTTACTTCATTGGTACTTACTTCTAGCCATAGTTAAGCTAATTCTTCTGAATGTTAAAACTTTCAGAGAAATTAAGGTTTATATTATCTTATATAACAAACTAATACAGAATTTGTTCTGATCATTAAACTCTGAAATATCCTAACTACTTAACTGCCAATGAAAATTAATATCTTTATGGTCAATTGTAGAACTAAAAGCGCAATTCACTTTGAATGTGGATATAATGAAATGAGGAAACTACAAAGTGAAATGCTGATTGACAAAAATGGATAGAGCGAAAAATTCATTCAAAACACTAACAGTTTTTAAGTATTTTTGATTACTCATCTTAAACTTATCAACACAGCAAAAGGGAAATGCAAGAAATTTAAAAAAATTAACATTACTCAAATTATTATCTCCTTATTGTAGTTGAGTGTATATCACATCTTACCAATCCATTTTAATGTTCTTGAAAACATTTGGATATTTAAAGTAATTATGATTCTTCTGGAGATAGAGTATAAGATATAAACTACAAAAGCAAAAGAAACTAGGTTCTTAAATTTCAGGACATACAGCAATTTCTAAAGGAGGTGAACAAAAGAGTAATTGATAAAAAATTTTTAGAAAAAAACTGTTTACTGGAACTTATTTAATATAATGTATAAGTGTGAATATATCATCTTGCCTTAGTTCCTCTAAGCTTTTTCCTTAAAATCTTTAAAACTCCAACTAAGCCTCAGAATATTGGAACAGTATTCCATTCCAAAATGACATTAAACATTGAATTTCATAGAGAAAACTAATATTCTGAGCCAGAGACCATTCCTAAAAAGTAGGCAAGAACTTACAAGAACCGGTCAACTGAAAAACAAGGAAAAGCAGTCTAAGTGAGGTAGTTATAAAGTAAAATATAATCTGAAAATTAATGAATTAAAATTATCTGCACGGTAGGTTTTAAAAAAAAAGCAGCAGCTATGTCTGTTTCATCTGTCAAGTAATGGGACTTCAAAATACTTATAGAAAAATACAAAATCAAAAGCTGGTTCTTTGAAAATTAAAACTTGATAAACTTCTAGCCAGAATGATCAGGAAAAAAGAGAGAAAAAAATTGTAAATCCTATTTTATGATCCTATAAATTAGTAATAGGAATGGAAGAGGGAACATCACTACAGACAAATGTACCATGGTTATGTAAGATTTATTAACAGAAACTAAGTGAAAGATAAATAGGAACTCTCTATACTATCTATGCAACTCTTCTGTGGGTCAAAAATTATTTAAAAAAAAAATCCCCCAAAGAAAATTCCAGGAGTAGATTTGTTCAGTAGTGAATTCTACCAAACATTTAATAAAGAAAAAATATGAATTGTATGCAAACTCTTCTGGAAAACTAAAAAAGACATAACTTTCCTAACTCATTATCTGGGGCCCATAAGAATCTACCACAAAAACCAGGTAAAGACACAAGAAAAAGACATAACTATCAACTAACCAATGCCTCTAATGAACACAGATGTAAAAATTCTTAACAAACTGATTTCAAAAATGTTTTAAATGAATAATACATGATGACCAAGTACGGTTTATAACAGGAATGCAACGCTGGTTTAAAATTTCAATCAATATAATTCACCACACAGACAAAAAAAAGAAAAACCATATGATCATCTCAATAGATATAAAATAAATGCTTGATAAAATCCAACATCAACTAATGATAAAAACTCTTCACAAACCAGGAATAGAAGGAAACTTCCTCAACCAGATAAAGCTACAAATAACAACAATAACAACATGCAATGAAAATTAAACCTAGTATGAAAGAATGAATGCTTCCCCTAAGGGAGATCAGGAACAAAGCAAGGACATTCTCTCTCACCACCTGTACTCAATATTTTACTGGATGTTCTAGTCAGACCAGTAAGGCAAGAAAAAGAAATAAAAAGCAAACATATAGATGAGGAGGAAATAAAACTTTATTTGCAGAAAGCATAATTGTTCATGTAAAAAATCCAATACAATCTGTAAGAATACTACCAAAACTACGAAGTGGGTTTAGCAAGATTGTAGAATACAAGGTGAATTTACAAAAATAATATTTATACTAGCAATGAATACAACATTTTAAAATTGTGAAACACCACTTGAAATGTCATTTTTAGTAGCATCAGGAATTATTAAATACTTAAGGATCAATTTGACAAAGAAAAAATGCAACTACTAGACATTGAAAACTACAAAATACTTTTGAGAGAAATTAAGTATCCAAATAAATAAAAAGATATGCCATTAATGGGTCAGAAAACCAAATATTGTTAAGACGTTAATTATCCCCAAATTGATTTATAGGTTCAATATAATCCCAACCAAAATTCTAGCAGGCTTTTTGTAGAAACTGACAAGATGATTCTAAACTTTATATGAAAATGCTTAGAGCCTCCAATAGCCAAAAGAACTTTGAAAAGGTAGTGCAAAGTTTAAGGATATACACTACACTACCTCACAACTTACTATAAAGTTGCAGTACTTAAGATAGTGATTACTGTGGTACTGATGTAAGAAAGACACATAGAGTCCAGAAACAGAGCCACGCATATAGGGTCAATAAATTTTTACTGTGGTAAATACATATAACATAAAATTTACTATTTTAACCATTTTTATGCATACAGTTCTGTGGCATTAAGTAATTCACTTAATGAACCATCATCACCATTCATCACGAGAACTTTTTCATCTTGCAAAACTGAAACTGTCTAACTCACCATTCCCCTCTCCTTGAAGGCCCCGGCAAACACCATTCTATTTTGTGTGTCTATGAATTTGACTACTCCAGGTACCTGTGTAAGTGGAATCATGCAATATTTTTCCTTTTATGACTGGCTTCTTTCATTTAGCATAAAGTCTTTAAGGTTCATCTATGTTTTAGAATATTTCAGAATTTCCTTCCAAACTTTGTAGGGTTGAATAAATTCCAATTATGTATAGTCCACATTTTATTCATTCTTCTGTTGATGAAAATTTGGGTTGTTTCTGCCTTTTGGATGTTGTGAATACTGCTACTATGAACATGCATGTCAATTTTTAAAAATTATTTCAAGAACTTTACTTGGTGTCTCCCTTTAACACACAGCAGCACAGTGGCTGGAAGCTGCATTTTAAACAGGTGTGCTGGTTTGGTTGTCAGGCCCTTTGGAAGGTATACAGCATTATTTGGGAATTGACCTCCAGTGGTAAATTGTTGGTTCAAAGAGTTAGTGTTTCTCACAAGGGTAACTAACTTACATTCAGGTAACCATTTATTTACCCAAAGCATCTGGCCTTCTTTTCAATATTGAGTTCCTGGGTGTAGAGGCTTGTGCTATTAATTTTAGTTACTCTGGTGGGGGAGTTGAAGCAGGAGAATTACTTGAGGTCAGGAGTTCAAGACCATCCTGGCCAACATAGTGGACCCTGTCTCAGTCAGTCAGTAAATCAATCAGCAAACAATTAAAAAACCTGAGTTCCTTTCTGAGGGGTAGTCATTGCTCTAGTCTAAAGCTTTTCACTACAAGTAGCATTGTAGGCAATTTGTTTTGTGACTCTATGGAAATCTTGTCACCCACAGAAAATTATCTCCCCACATTATCTGGCATTCTGCCAAAAATGATGCTATTTTCTATTACTGGATTTGCTGCTATCTATCTTGTAAGCATTTTTTTTCCCATTATTTTAGATGGAGTCTTGCTCTGTTGTACGGTGGCACAACAGGCTAAAGTGCAGTGGCACGATCTCAGTTTACTGCAACCTCCGCCTCTCGGGTTCAAGTGATTCTCCTGCCTTAGCCTCTCGAGTAGCTGGGATTACAGGTGCACACCACCATGCCTGGGGAATTTTTGCATTTTCAGTAGAGATGGTTCACTGTGTTGGCCAGGCTGGTCTCAAACTCCTGACCTCAGGTGATCTACCTGCCTCGGCCTGCCAAAGTGCTGGGATTACAGGCATGAGCCACTGTGCCTGGCCAGGTTTCCATTAACTTTTATAAAATGTTTTCATGTTGAGAAAAAAAAAAAAAAATCCCAGCCTCTACAAGAAAAGCCACACTATCTTAACAAAGTAAGAGGTAAATGTTTCATCTCAGGCATATATCCCTCTACATCAATCCCCAGAGAAAACTCTCACAATAATGTTGTCCCTCCTGACTTTCCAAGAGAAATAAATCATGTATCCAAACAAAAACCTGCACACAGGTTTATATGTAAGAGCCAAAAAGTAGGAACAACCCAAAAATCCACACACAAGTGAATGCATAAATGAACTGCAGCATTCATAAAGTGGAATACTACCCAGAAAATTTTAAAACCCAACTATTAACACATGGATGAATCTCAAACACCACACTGACTAAAGCCAGCTTTTAAAAATGGGGCATACTGCATGATTTCATTCATAAAAAAAATTAAAAAAAAAAAATACAAAGTACAGTGACAGAAAGCAGATCACCACTGGTGGCCTAGGGACTGGGAAAGCAGTAGATTACCAAGGGTTATGAGGAAACTTTCAGGGCAATAGGGGGTTCATTATTTGATTCTGGTGATGATATCACAGGTATACAGTACAGTAAGCTCCCCCTCACCCACAGTTTTGCTTTCCACAGTTTCAGTCACCCATGGTCAACTGTGGTCTGAAAATATTAAATGGAAAATTCCAGAAATAAAAAATTCAATAAACAATTTAAAACAAGTTTTAAATTGTGCACCATTCTGAGTAGCATGATGAAACCTCACATTGCCTCACTTTGTCCCACTTAAAATGTGAATCATCCTCCCTTTGTCCTGCGTATCCATGCTGTATATGCTACCCACCCCAAGAAGATGTAGTTATCATCTTCTTGGCTTCATGATCCAAGACCAACTAAAAAAGATGATTCGCTTTCTGACATATCGTCAGAGGTCAATAGTACCTAACGTTACGTTGCAGTGTCTACACCCTTCACCTCACTTCATCTCATCATGCAAGCATTTTATTATTTCACATCATCACAAGAAGGGTGAATATAGTATGATATTTTAAGAGACAGCCAGAGAGACCATATATAAAAGCTTTATTATAGTATATTGTTAAATGTGTTCTATTTTTATTATTAGCTATTGCTGTTAATCTCTTATGTGCCTAACTTATAAATCAAACTTTATGACAGGTATGTATGTACAGGAAAAAAACATAAATATATAAGGTTTGCTACTCTCTGTGGTTTCACACATCCACAGGGGGATCTTGGAATGCATCTCACCTGTATAAGGGGGAACTAAAGGGAGACTACTGTATGTCTGCCAAAATGCATACTGTATACTTTAGATATATGCATTTATTGTCAATTACACCCTAATAAAGATGTAAAAAAAAAAAAAAAACTTACAGAAAAAAGTCCTCTTCTTCATCTGAATCATCTTCCAAAAGATTTCTCTGTCAAAAAAAAGAAAAATACTTGAGTTTTCAGATTCAGAGGGCTTATAAAATATCACAGAGAAGTAATGAAATAAGTTCTATACTAGTGAAATTTCTTAATACCAAATGTCCATAAAGAAGGGAAAATAATTACATATCCTTCACTGGAAGCAAAAAGAAGTGAGACAACATTTACAAACTTTGCAAAGAAAATGCTCGTAATTCTAGAATCCTATAACTGACTAAAAAAGGTAGAAAGGTCACTGAATCTGGTATTGGAGTGAGGAACTGCGGGTAAACAGGAGGGAACAAGTCCCTTCTCCTTCCTTCTGACTTCCAGTGTCTGTCTATTGGCAGAACCTAACAGGGAGCCAGGTGGAAAGAAGAAATGTAGTTTGTGGATTCCAATTGTAGGATCAGAGAAGAGCATAGAGGGATAGTTTGGAGCTGAGAAGAAGGGCTTAAAAATTGGCATGTTCTACTTTCTAGCTACTCTATTCACAAACAGTCCCCTAAACAAATTTGAACTTCCAAACAAAAACAACTGTAGACTTTTACAACATACAACAATTTTCCTTAAAATGAGGACAGCTCACCTTCACCCCTAAAAGGGAAGACATAAAGCCCAAAAGGAGGCTAAAGAAGAGCAACACCCAGACCTTTTCAGACACACAAGAACTCAAACACTATACAAGTTGAGAATCCCTTATCCCAAATGCTTGAGACTGGAAGTATTTCAAATTCTGGATTTTAGAATATTCGCATATATATAAGGAAACATCTTGGGTATGGGACCAAAGTCTCAACACAAAATTCATTATGCTTCATAAAGACCTTCAATTTCAAATATATCTTACATACATAGCCTGAGGGAATTTTGCACAATATTTTTAAATACCTTTGTGCATGAAACAAAGTTTTGACTACAACCCATCACATGAGGTCAGGTGTGGAATTTTCCATTGTGGCAGCATATTGGTACTTAAAAAGTTTCAGATTTGGGAGCATTTTGGATTTTCAGATTAGGGATGATCAAATGGTACCACTTGTTGTAAGCAGAATAATGGCTCCCCAAAGATGTACATGTTCTAATCATCAAAACCTTTTTTTTTGGTTTTGTTTGAGACAGGGTTTCTGTTGCCCAGGCTGGAGTGCAGTGGCAAGATCTCAGCTCACTGCAACTCTGCCTCCTGGGTTCAAGAGCTTCTCCTACTTTAGCCTCCCAAGTGGCTGGAAGTACAGGGCCTGCCACCATGCCTGGCTTATATAATCAGCAAAACCTGTGACCACGTTACCTTGCATGGTAAAAGGGACTTTGCAGATGGGATTACAGATCTTGAGAGGGTAAGATCATTGTGAATTATTCATATGGGCCAAATGCAGAGGTGGGGGGAAGGGAAGGGAGGGGGAGGGGGAGAGGGAAAAGGGAGGGGGAAAAGGAAAAGGGAGGGGGAGAGGGAAAAGGGAGGAGGAGAGGGAAAAGGGAGGGGGAGAGGGAAAAGGGAGGGTGAGAGGAAGAGGGATATTACATTGATGGTTCTGAAGACACAGGAAGCCTCTAGGAGCTAGGAAAAGCAAGAAAACAGTTTCTTCCCCAAGGCCTCCAGAAGGAACACAGCCCTACTGGCACCTTGATTTTAGCCCCATAAGCTCATGTTAGACTTCTGGTCTCCAGAACTATAAGACAATAAATTTCTGTTGTTTTAAGTCTGTGGTAATTCGTAACAGCAGCAATGAGAAATTAATACACTACTCTTTCTGAGGAAATTCCTCAAGGAATTTCACTGGCCAAAAAGAAACTCAAAACAAAGATTTTAAGACTGAGGTAGATACAATCAATAAATCTAACACAATGTGTGGTCAAATCTAAATAGTTGACAATAATGTGACTGTAAATGATAAGTTAAAGCTTTTGAAAAAAGACTACATATCATAAAGAAAAGCTTAAAAAGAATCTAAAATTTCTCCCACAAAGCCCAGAAGCTGGGAGTGGGAGAGTGAAGTGAGGAAGTGAAAGCATTGCCAACATACTCATCTTGATGAGGAGTGGAATGGAGCAAGGGGAAACAGTACTAGAATTAAAAAGTAAAATAATGGAAGCAGCTTAGTTCTTGGTATGTTGACAGAGAACACAGATTTACATTACCATTAAAATATAAAGGTAATAACAAAAGAGGGAAGGAAGGAGGGAGGAAGGGAGTAAAATATCTGAATATCAAGGAGGGAGATGAGTAAAAATAATCAATCTAGCATAAGAGAAGGCATAAGGGAAAGGAAGGAAAATATAGGAAATATAATGAATATCACTATATCTAATCAATGTATATGACATATACTAAAGAATAAAAAAAGAAGGATGTATTCAATATTCATTTAACAAGTATTTTTGAACATCTTTTATGTGCTTCTACGTGCACTAAGTACTAAGCACCAGTTTTGAACAAAACAGGCAAAGTCTGAGCTCTCAGAAAAACAGGATTGTGACAAATGCTACGCAGAGAATTAAAACAGTAATGGGACAGAAAGCAATGAGGTGACTACCTGAGATTAGTCTGTCATAAAAAATCACTCTGAAGAGGTGAAATTTAAGCTGAGATCCAAATAACAAAGAGCCAGCCAAAGATCAGGGTGAAGAGCATTCATTGCTGGCAGGACTAACTGGCTAGCACAGACAAAGTCCAAGTGTATTAGTTATTCACAATAAATGTGACTGGTTGGAATGTCCCTATTTAATAACAAAAACCGTATGTGATTAGGGTTCAAAAAAATTCTAGCCAATATCTATTTACAAGAGATTCACCTAAAACAAACATCAAATAAAGGATAAAGAGAAAGGGGGTAGAAAAGATATCTCAGCAAATTCTAACAAAAAGAATGTTACAGTTAGCAATATAAAGAGGAATTTTAGGACAAAGCATTAAAAAAATCAAGTAAGTTGATTTTCCAATGATAAAATAAATGTACAATCCATCAAGAAGATTTAATAGCAATGAATGTTTATATACCTAATAATACAGATTAAAATATCTAAAACAAAAGCTGCTCAAATTATAAGAAACAGGTACATCAAAATCATAGGGAAGATTTAATATACCCTTCAGAGATGGAGAAACCAAATACAAAAAGTATCCAGAACTCTGAAACTAAACAACAAATTTTATTTTCCTTTATGGGTAAGCCATAAAGGAAATTTAATAAATTCCAAAAAATAGAAATTACACATCATGTTCTCTGACCATAATGCAATGGAAATTAAAACAAATAACAAAAGCAAGTTTTAAAATACTCTTCTCAGCTGGGTGCAATGGCTCACACCTATAATCCCAGCGCTTTGGGAAGCCAAGGTTGGTGGATTGCCTGAGCCCAGTTCAATTTCAGCCTGGGCAACATAGCAAGACCCTGTCTCTACAAAAAAAAAAAAAAAAAAAAAAAAATTAGCCAGGCATGGTGTCTCATGCCTATAGTCTTAGCTGTTCAGGAGGCTGAGAGGGGAGGATCTTTTGAGCCCAGGAATTTGAGGTTACAGTGAGCTATGATCATGCCACTATACTTCAACCTGGGTGACAGAAAGAGACACTGTTGCAAAAAAACCTCATAAAAAACAAGAACACTCTTCTTATGAACTCTTATGTAAATGTAAATAAAAGGTGATTAGACTATTTTGAAATGAAAGACACTGAGAAGATCACAGGTCAAAATCTGCAGAGTATGGTCACAGCAGTACTTAAAGGAAAACGGAACCTTAGATATATTTTGTTATGAAATCACAAAGATTCAAAATATAAAATAAATATTTAACTCTTAATAGTTAACTCTTAAGAGGGGTAAGTTATTCCTAAACAACACACAACTCTAGAAATCTGAAAGAAAAAGATTAGCATATTTGATTATATAAAAATTTAAAACTTCAACATAAGACATCAAAAACAAGGTGAAAAAACAAGCGAGAGACTAGGGAGAAAACATCTGCAATACACTTTAAGACAAAAGACCTGATGTCTGTATTATATCAAAAGCTTTGACAAACTAGTAAGAAAAAAGACATTATAGAAAAACAAAGAATAGGAATACATAATTCCCAAGAGAAGACATGGTCAATAACCACATGAAAATGTTAAAAACCAATAATATTCAAGAAAATGCATTAGGTCATTTTTAAAATAAATATTTGTTGAGTAATATTTTAGCTAACAAGTAACAGACAAGCATTACATTTATAGTTTATTTAGTTTACAGCTGGGCATGGTGGCTCATGCCTGTAATCCCAGCACTTTGGGAAGATGAGGAGGGAGGATCACTTGAGTCCCAGAGTTTGAGACCAGGCTAGGCAACATGGCAAAACCCTGTTTCTACCAATAATAATAATAATAATAATAATAAGAAGAAGAAGAAGAAGAAGAAGAAGAAGAAGGAGGCATGGTGGTGTATGCCTGTGGTACAGGCTACTTGGGAGGCTGAGATGTGAGGATTGCTTGAGCCCAGGAGGAGGCTGCAGTGAGTCATGATCATGCCACTGCATTCCAGCCTGGGTGACAGAGCCAGATCCTGCCTCAAAATAATGATAACAGTAATAATTTATTTGGTTTAGTGGATAACGACACTAAAAATAAGGTATGTTTACTATAATTGTACACTGAGAAACACACATAAAAACCAATGCCTTTTCATACATTCATTGAATAATAGGGATGCAGTGTCAAAAAAGAATAATAGGACACAATGAGAAAATAATTTCATACCCACTAGGCAGATAAGTGTTCGTGAGGATGTGGAGAAACCGAAGCCCTCATACATTGCTGGTGAGAATGTAAAAATTGTACAACCACTTTGGAAAACAGCTGGGCAGTTCTTCAGAAGGCTGAACATAGAGTTACTACAATACTCAGCAATTTAGATTATACCCGAGAGAAATAAAAGCATGTTCAAAGAAAAACTTCTGTGCTAATATTCACAATAGCAGTATTCAAAATAGCCAAAGGTAGAAAAAAATCCAAATATCTATGAACTGATAAATGGATAAACCAAATGTATTATGTCAATTTAAGGGAATGTTATCTAGCAACAAAAAAGAGTAAAGGCTGGGTGCGGTGGCTCATGCCTATAATCCCAGCACTTTGGGAGGCTGCAGTGGGCGAATCACCTGATGTCAGGAGAGGAGTTCGAGACTAGCCTGGCCAACATGGTGAAACTTTGTCTCTACTAAAAATACAACAATTAGCTGGGTATGGTGGCAGATGCCTGTAATCCCAGCTACTCAGAAGGGTGAGGCAGGAGAATCGCTTGAACCTGGGAGAGGGAGATTGCAGTGAGCCGAGATTGCGCCACTGCACTCCAGGATGGGTGACAGTGAGACTTTGTCCCCTCTGGACCAAAAAAAAAAAAAAAAGGAATGAAGATAAAAGGCTTTATGTTATATGATTCCATTTATATAAAATGTCCAGAACAGACAAATCTATAGGTCTGCAGTTGCTTGGAGGCTGAGAGGATAAAGGCAAATGGGGGATAACTGCAAAAGGGTACAGCTGATGAAAATGGGCTGATGAAAATGTCCTAAGATTGATTTTTGGGCTGATGAAAATGTCCTAAGATTGATTGTACTGATTGTTGCACAACTCTGTGAATATAATAAAACTCTCTGAATTGTAAACTTTAAATGGGTGAATTGTATGATATGTGACTTATATCTCAATAAAGCTATTACCAAAAAAAGTATAATAGGAAAGAGGATCAAAACTTTTAAAAGGTTTTAAAAGTAACTTACATATTATTTGAACCAATCAGTTATCAAACGTCATAATATAATAAACATTTAAAAGTGGATCTCTATTTAAACAGTCAATTTTGTTCAGTTCTAGTGTCTGGTAAATTTTTTTTTTTCAAATAATTTACAGTAGTAATCAATGAAGAATATAAGGAAAAAGTGATAAAATTACAGTCTCAGCAGTGGAAGTTACTGAGAGTACATTTAAAATTTAAAAATATATTCATAAAGCTTATTTATTTGTATTACTTTTTAATTTAAGGTTTATTACTGTTTTTCTTGAAGTAATTGTTCCTGACCTTGTTAACAGGATGGGCTTTATGTACTATTTAGCCTGATTTCCACAAGTATTAAAGTGGCATTTAATATCTAAAAATAATAGTTGTGTCAATATTTTCTCAGGATTATGACCAATGTGCCATGAGACTGTGATACTGGTATATCACGCCTGGACTTGATTTTTAAAAAGCAATAGTATTCAAGTGACTATGTCCTTAGCAATGATTCCATTAAGTGAACAAAAAAGTTATGTTTAGCAGTGACTGTGAGAAAGAAATGCAGAGCTTATGAAACATGAATCGTTTAAGTTCAAAATCATGCAAAAATAAAACTTTAAAATGAGATTTGTTATCGATTAAAAATTATTAATTAATATTCTCTTGTATACTATACACTGAATTTGGCCACAACCTTCTCCGCTTTACATACATTTTTCAAAGTTAACATAGATTGTATGAATTACACAGAAGTTCAGAGAGATAATTTTACTACATATATTTCCATACTTCATTCCTCATCTCACAAAAAGGCAGGTGTGACTTAGAGGCTCTCTGTCCAGGACTGAGGTATTTACCTCACATATCTCGGATATCAGTCAATCAACTGTGAGCATTTATTGATCAGCTTCCAGGATATTAATGCTTTGCAAGCATCTCTGGATAAGTGACTAAATATTTCCTTGGGGCAATGCGAAAGAGGCTCAGATTATTCTAACTGATCATTTAAAAAATATTTCAGCATGCTTTGTGCACACTGATCACTGAATATTCATCAGGAGTCTTTTGTCAGCTTGTGCTGGATGCACATTAAGTCTGTGTTGTTTTACACTGAGTTCTTATATAGGTTCACACTTGCTATCATTTAACAAATTGACATTTATTCTCTGAACAGGTTTAGTATTTCTCCAAATCTTCTGCTTTGTAAAGACATGCTTTGTTTTTCTTTTTGAGAAGGAGTCTCACTCTGTCACCCAGGCTGGAGTGCAATGGCGCAATCTTAGCTCACTGCAACCTCTGCCTCCTGAGTTCAAGTGATTCTCCTGTCTCAGCCTCCCAAGTAGCTGGGATTACAGGCGTGTGCCACCACACCCGGCTAATTTTTGTATTTTTGATAGAGACGGGGTTTCACCATGTTGGCCAGGATGGTCTCAATCTTCTGACCTCAAGTGATCTGCCCACTTCGGCCCAAAGTGTTACAGGCGTTAGCTACCATGCCCGGCCAAGACATGCTTTTGATAGTAAATCTTCAGTGTATGGAATTCCAGCACAGATATGTCAAATTTTCTGAATCATTTTTGCTTGAAGGTTTATCTTGAAAGATATTAGAGGGCCCCCCCAAAAATTTAAAAAAACTTAAAAAAAAAAGAGACCCTGGATTATCCCTGTGAGTGATTTCTCAATCCCTGATCATCCTCTGTCTTCTCTCTGCCAGAGCCTTCCCAATTCAAACAGATTTGGTTTATTTCCTCAAGGCATTTCTCAATTCCTTACATGGAGAAATAGTTCGAGCAGACACTAAGAGTTCACCATGGTGTGGAGGCAAAGATAGGTAACCAAAATTGTTGAAACTGCACTAAATGCTGGTAGTTGAAATTATGGCAAAGAAAGAATAATTGGATTTGGCAACATGAAATCATTGGTGACTCCTTAAAGTTCATTTTTAAAAGCTTGCTAGCAATTAGTCTATTGGTGGATTCTATTCCTCATTTAAAAAACAAACAAACAAACAGGCTGAGCCCAGTGTCAAACGTCTGTAATCCCAGCACTTTGGGAGGCCAAGGCAGGTAGGTCACTTGAACTCAGGAATTTGAGACCAGCAAAACCCCATCTCTACAAGAAAAACAAAAACTAGCCAGGTGTGGTATCAGACACCTGTAGTCTTTGCTACCCGGGAGGCGGGGGTGAGAGGACAGCTTGAGCCCAAAAGGTGGAGGCTGCAGTGAGGCGTGATTGCACCACTGCACTCCAGCCTCAGTGACAGAGCAAGATCTTGGTCTCAAAAAATAAAAACAAACCACCAAAAACACGCAAAACCCAAAAACCTGTACAAAGGGTTAGAATCTGGGGAAGAAAAATGTTTTCTGCATTGAGCTAAAAAAAACTTCTAAGTCATAAGATGGTGGATAGCGTGGATAATATGAAGTTCTGAGGTTGTCCAAAAAGAGCATGTAAAATAGACTAAAAGCTTTGCAAGGGCACAGACTGTGTCTTCCAATTTTTAGCCCAGTGCCTAGCACATAGTAGGTGGACAATAAATATTTGCTGAATGAATCAAGACAAGAAGGGAAGGAAGGAGGGCTTCAGAATGGTGCATTAAAAAAGATAAGAATGCAAATTCTTCTCCCCAATAAATATGTATTGAGTACTCATTTGAAAAGTAATTGCCTACAACATTCATATAAAATGTCTTCCAGAATGCTGCATAATTTCTAGATTTATATATATATTTGTACAGAATGTTCTGGAATAAACTAGAAATTGAAGCATTATATGAAAGATACTCTGGAACATAAGATGATTATAGGTCTCGTGACCTTTATTTGCAATTCCAAAATCTAAAAGCTTCTAAATTCCAAAGGTTTTGGTGGAAAATCTGACCTGAATTGATGTTAGCTAGTTTATTTATACATTTTATTTACACAGTTAGATATAACTAAATATAGACTTAAAGAGAAATATTAATATTTTTGGAGGCACTGGTCCAGGCCCCAAAAATGCTGTTACATAATGTTCTTAACTTTCTAAAATCTGAAAAATTCCAAATATATTCAACCTCAAAGTTCTTAGTAAGACATTGTGTATTCGTATAAAACTCCCTTTCAAAAACTAGAAAAAAGCTATGAGAATGATTTGATCTATAATAAAGTAGAACTCTGAATTCAGTTGTGTCACCAATCTAAATGACATGTTTTTTAATACATTTACTATGAAGAAAACAAATATGATTAGAATATAGTCATAAGCTTTAGATTTTTTCTGTTATTATTAATTTTTGAGACAGGGTCTTACTTTGTTACCCAGGTTGGATCACAGTCCACCACAGCCTTTACCTCCCAGGCTCAGGTGATCCTCCTGCCTTAGCCTCTCGAATAGCTGGAACCACAGGCACGTGCTACCATGCCCCACTAATTTTTAAAAAATTTTCGCAGAGATGGGGTTTCCCTATGTTGTCCAAGATGGTCTCAAACTTCTGGACTCAAGCTACACTGCCTCAGCATCCCAAGTGCTGTGATTGTAGGCAAGAGCAACCACACCCAGCTGCTTTTTTTCTATTATTTACAGAGTGAATGAAAACATTTTGAATCTTTTGTTTTTAAAGCTTAAGATTCTGAACTTACCCTTTCACTTTTCACAGAACCTGTGACATCATCATCATTGAGGTGGCGCTTAAACTTGGGAGGCATATTTTTTTCCTTGTAAAATACTTTTCACTTCCCAGCAGAATGGTCACCGCCTTAAAGGGAAAATAAATTTCATCAGATTTGAGACTTCGGGGTATAAGCTAAAGTACTTAAAACAGTATACAAGACCCTGTATGATGGGGACTCCCTCATTTTTCTGATTTTAATTCTTCCCTTCTCAGTTATTCCACTTCAGTGACTGGGGGCTCCCTGCTAGACCTCAATACGTAAGAAATAGTTAAAACTGTGATAAAATGGATGTAACTGCCCTAAGAGAACATGTGTAAGATATGAGACTTATGGTTTTTATAAAATGAAAGAGCAGAGAATAGAAGGAAGATGTCTCAGTGAGCAATTTAAAGTTGGAATCAGAAGACAGGAGAACATGTCTATTTCTCTCACTTTTAGTTGGTTGCCTAAGCAATGATTTGGTTTCCTCATGTGTAAAATAGTGATTTTCAGGCTTCTGCACAGAGTTGGGATGGTCAAATCAGATAATACATGCAAAAATATTCTGCGAACTATAATGTCCCATTGATGCTCCATTAAAAGGGGTAAGTTTGGTAATATTGTGATTTATAAAATATATATATTTGGTCTTAATCCCCATTTCCTGACATATCCTCGGAATCCCTGCAGTGATGTGTCCTGTGTATGCTAATAAGATGACTGGTAGCTTAGCCCCTAGACAGATTCAAGATGGAGGCTGGTCACAGAAAAACCTAGGCATGATTAGAAGACTGGGACTTTTCAGTCCCACCTGCTAGCTTCCTGGGAAGGGAGGGGGCCTCAAGGTTGAACTGATTTCCAATGGCCAATAATGTAATCGATCATGCCTACTAATGAAGACTCCATAAAACCCAAAAAGGACAGGGTTCAGAGGGCTTCCTGATAACTGAACAAGTAGAGGGTTCCTGGATGGTGGCACACTTGGAGAGGGCACGGAAGCTCTGTACCCCCTGCCCTATGCATTTCTTCCAACTGGCTGTTGATCTCTATTTTTTGTAATATCCTTTATAATAAACCAGTAAATAAAGTGTTTCTCTGAATTCTGTGAACCATTCTAGCAAATAAATTGAACACAAGGAAGGAATTTTCAGAACTCTGATTTATAGCCAGTCAGTTACTGGAAACACAGGTAAAAACACCTGGAACTTGTGATTGGCACCTGAAGTGGGGAGGAATCTTGCAAGATTAAGCCCTCAACCTGCAGAATCTGATGCTATCTCTAAGTATATAGTACCAATTGATTAGAGGACACCCAGCTGGAGAATCTGATGCAGAATTGCCTACTTGCTCATGAGGAGAAATCTTTTTGGGGTCAGAGGAGTATTCCGTGTTGAGAGAGAATAAGAGAAACTCAGTTTTTCTTTCATCAAAACAACTGGATTAAACAAAGCTAGTTTTTCTTACTACAGAATGACTCAAATCCTCTTACATGCTAATATGCATTGTGACTTTCTAGGCAAATGCTTGCATATGCAACATATTAAAATTTTTTAAAGAAAAAGTTGTTCTATGCAAATAATGAATTTTCAGTATTTTGTACTAGATGGTAGATGAATACCCAGCAATTAAGGATAGCTCGTAAATACTGAAGGTTTTACTATATGCTAGGCACTGTGCTCTGTGATACACATGCATTTTCTTTTAGTCTTTATGATGCTTCTTTGAAGTAGGCACTAAGAAACTAGCAGAAAACTAAAGTTTAGTAACGATAATGTTAGTCGCTATCCTCATTGAAATGGCAGAGATACAGGCCTAAATCAATCAATGGCAATGCATTATCAGTTTTAATTATTTGTTCAATTAGTTGGCCATCAGGTTTACAGAATTCTGTTCTAGAGCGACCCATTTCCCAGTAACAACCCAATAGTCCTGTTTCCTTCCCCACAAGAAGAAACATTTAGGCCTTTAAATTACGTAAAATTAGACATCAGAAAGAATAATCCCAAAGTCTGGTTTCCTAAGCCAAATAAAAGTAATATTTTAAGTTAGCTGCTTGTCAAAACAAATGGACACAAACACTTTTATTTGATAAGAAATGCTTCCAAATCAGAAATTATTCACTAGTAACAAAAAACAAACTCTTGCTGCCTAACAGCTCTTGAGTTCTTGGTTCCACGGTATTTCTGTCACATACATCTGGCCCTTTTATTCCTCATACTTTGATTTCAGAATAATTCATTTATGCAGAAATGTAACAGAATGCATGGAAAAAACAGATGACCAAGCAAATTACTGAAGAACTTGTGCTTTTAACTACATCTGTATTTATATTTTAACCCCATGCAAAGCGGCTGCCTCAACATCCCAAAGCAAACAACAGGCAGACTTACATAATGCGTTTATGAGACATATAGTAAAACTACAACCTTAAGGATGAGCAAACCCCATATTCAGGTCCCTTAATCCCAAGAAACCATGTCCAACAAATAGAAAACCCATCCACAAAGCAGTAGACAGATTAATTAGCTACTTGATGAAATCTGATGTTATTTGCAACTGATTATTTATTAGTATCTGATGATACGGGTATCCAACTAGTAGAAGTAAATCATGCTCAGAAAGGAGACTAGGATATAGTCTGCTTAAGATTTCTCCTACAAAAAGACATGTGAATTCAGGTGTTTGTGACTAGGTATACACGTAAATAAGCGAGCCATCATGTACTTCCACACTGAGGATAGACCACCACTATACAATTCACTTAAACAGTCACATCACTGTATGCTTCTTATGCATCAGCATATACTTAAACGTTTATGTATGAATTTTTGTAAGCAGTACGTTATTTAGTCAATAGCTTTGAATCTGGGCAGAGGCTCTCCTTTCCCCAGCCTCCATTCCCTTTTTAACTCCTCTTCCTTGTCTGTCATCAGCGTCTTGCTCGATGCAGTTTCATAGGAATAAAGTGACTTGGATGGACACAGACCAGAGATGCTATTCGCAAAACCTGTCAAGTGTAACGATTCACCTCCACCTTCTGGTCATTATAAACACAGCAGGGTTGGCGCTCTTTCTCCTGAGCCCTTTAAATACACAATTCCAGGCAGCTCTGCTCACCCCCCAACACCCAATCTGTCGCACCAGGCCACGTCCCTCGAAGTATCTGCTCCTAACGTTGGCCCTTCCTGCCCCATGGTACTCCCTGGCATTCCTGACTGCCTCCCACTCTTAACAAACCTTCCCCATCCATGGCACTGTTCTCTTCCCATCGCCCCAGAGTACCCCTCAATTCCAATTCTTTTCCTCTCAACTCCTCCCCGTCCGCACACCTCTGCCCTCGTCTTCCATCCTCACGGTAGCCCCGGCCCCAGCCTTTTATCACTCTAGGGTCCCTTCCTAGATCCCCGAAGCCGGCTAACCAGCCCGACTCCGACGTCGCGGGGCGGCGAGGCAGGGGCGTCATCATTTCCTCCCTCCTCACAGCAGCCCCTCTCGCTGGGAACAGGCCAGCGCCAGTACCTGAGGCTCCCGGGGAACTCCCGGCAGCTCTCCCGGGCGGGCGGTGCTGGACGGGCGGGGGAAAGAGTGGGAAGCTGAGGTAAAAAGCTGGGAGAGCGGGGGACGGTGGGTGCGGATCCGGCGTCGGCGGCAGCGTCGTAGCAGCGCCTCCGCTCATCGAGCCGATCGGCGCTCGACGGCCTGGCGCCAGGCGGAGGGGGCGGGTCCAGGGCGCGGAGATAGTCGATGAAGTCGATTCCGCCAGGCGCTCTTCACCTGGAAGAGCCCCGACTCTCACCGATTTTAGATGAAGCTCGTCCCTGTGCTTTAGGGAATGAGCGACCACGGGTTCTCCAGGTTCCGGTCGGGATCCGGCGTGCGTGGAGGGCGTTTATGGGAGGGGTGGGAAACTCAGAACTGCTAGGGTCGGGGTGCGTGGCTAGGGTGATAGGCGTTTACAAAGAAAGTAGAGCCTTGTGCCAGATCTGTCCCTCGGGCTGACTACGTTGGGTGGCAAGAGGAGGGTGGCTCGCGGCTCGAGGACCTGCTTCTGTTTTCTCTGGGGCCTTTTCTGAAGAAAGAAGTTCTGTTTGATCCCCTGTTTACAGAATTAGAGCTGGACTTGGAAAGAGATATTAATTGTCCCTAGGTCAGGCTCCTCCCTTTAGGTAGGAGAAATAACCTGGTTCAGAGAGGAGATTGACTTAAAGTTACAGAACTAGCTTAGATAGATAAGGGAGGAGGGCTCCTTGTTCTTTTCCCGGTATCCGTTAGTTGTAACCTGAAAGCCTTCAGGTTTCAGGGAAATCGCCCTTGCCTGGCCATTCGGCTGCTCTGCCCATGCTTCCCTCACTCCCTCCTCCTCCTCCCAATTTGGTATCATACTTAGATCTCCAAGCCCACAGTAGCTGGCTACCAAAAACAATTCCTAATTTTGTTTTTCCGTTCTTTGTTTTATTATCCATTCCTCCCACGCCCCAGCTGGATTATTTTATTCAATCATATATTCACTATACATCTTTTAAAATTAATACAGCATTTATGAGTCCTTTGTTGATACAGTATTTTAACTGTCTGAAATACCGTGCCAGCCACTTTCTAAAGACATAAAAATAAGGGCGTGTTCAGGAACAAAAGTAGACAAGAAAACAGCAGAAGATCTGAGGACACTAAAGGAAAAAATAGACACCCTCATAAAAAAGTTGATCTGCTTTTGTTTGGTGTGTATTTTTATGCAAAAATGCACTAACGAATTTGAAAGTTGCCATGACTAGGGCAATGATACTCAATGCTAAGTGATTCACTTGGGGTTGAATCACTTGGAAAGCTTTTAAAACCACTAGAGGGTGGGGAACTGCTGGAACACTTTTTAAATCACCTGGAAAGCTTTTAAAACTAATCAGGTGCCCACGTGCTACCTAGATTCTGATTGAAATGGTCTAAGACTTAGAAACAGCTGTCGGGTTGTCAGTTGCAGGTTCTAAAAACTTGATGTTAAACTCAGTTGCCTGTGTTTATTGCTCCAGTGCCAGGCTGACTTGGACTGAAACGGCCCACCTAGAATAGAAGCCTCTCATGGTTTGCATCTCTGCCTGGGCATGACAGTGGGACTACTCCCAGACTCCACAGGTGACCCAGACATTATTTTTTCTTCTACAGATGATTTTTTTTTTTTTGAGACGAGGTCTCACTTTTTTCCCTAGTGCAGTGACACAATCATAGCTCACCGCAGCTCTGAACTCCTGGGCTAAAGTGATCTTCTTGCCTGTGCCTCCCAAGTAGCTGGGATTACAGCCATGAGCGGCTGTGCCCAGCACTTAGAGTTGATTTTATATCTGCATATTTGCATGTTATAGAATACTTTCTGGCTTTAGTGTCTTAGCCAATTAGAGCTTTAGCTAGTTATAGCCTCATCTCTTATACATAGACAACTTAAGGTGTGATCACTGAGCTCTAATAGGCACATAGCTTTTGTGCATAATCCATTCTTTGTTGTTCTTTTTTGTTTGTTTAACCATGATTTTTTTAACCATGATTCTTTATTCCTGCCAATCATTTTGGAATGATTGCTTAGGAGAGGGGTAATGCAAGCCCCACCCTTTAATCACGTGAACAAAGTCCTTTGACTATCCCCAATATTTGTGAAACTTAGAAAATGTCATTTTACAGTTAGTATGAATCAAATATACCAGTAAGCCTAAAAGATTATAAATAGCACTGAGCTTGGAGTCAGAACTCCAAGCTTGAGTTACTTATTTTCTGTTTTCTTTTTTGTGAGCTTCAGTTATTCAGATGTTAGTCCTCTAATTTTTTCTCTTTTTCAACATGACACCTTCTTCCTTAAGAGGGCCTGCTGTCCTCCTAGCTAGAGAATTTGCATTTTGCTATCTTCCAAGACTAAATCTCTCAGCTTTTGATGGGATAGCGAAGGGAATCTGAGCATTTGATTCATTCTTAAAGAGTCTTTCTATCGTTCCTCCTATTTCTAGCTTACTTCATGCTCTCTTCAGCTTTACCTGGTGCTTCTAATTTCTGAGCCTTACGAAGGGTTTTGCTGTGTATACCAGGTTGCTTCATGGCCCGCTTGGGATTCCTGCTTCTCAAGTCTACTAAGGTAATTGCCTCTTGATTCATCTGCCTTCTAGTTTTCAGTATTTTGTAGCTAAATGTTCAACATTACTTAAAATGTAAAAGTAAATAAGGAAATGCCGTTTTTCATCCGTCAGTGACTGAGAAAGAAGGAGTTAAGCAGAAGATCTGCAATCCAGTCTCTCCCTTCGTAGGAAAATACTCCCAGGAAAGCAAGCAAGCAAGCATGTGATTTTTATAAATAGGGTAATTACAGACCTCCTGGCAAATAAACCAATGGTATTTGCAGGCAGGAGAGTCCATATTATGGAATTCTTCTAGCAAGATGTCCCAGGGCTGGGATTGTTTATGGTAGGCACATTAAGAATAGATGTGGTAATCGCAGCACTTTGGGAGACTGAGGCAGGCGGATCACTTGAGGTCAGGAGTTACCAGCCTGGCCAACATGGCAAGACCCCATCTCTACCAAAAATACAAAAATTAACTGGGTGTGGTGGTGTACACATTTAATCCCAGCTACTATGGAGGCTGAGGCAGGAGAATTGCTTGCACCAGACAGGCAGAGGTTGCAGTGAGCAGAGAGCGCGTCCCTGCACTCCAGCCCGGGTGACAGAGCAAGACTCCCTCTCACAAAACAAAAAAGAATCAACGTGAATTTCAGGGATATGATTCACTGGAAAATACTGTGAAAGTTATGTAACTTAGCATAAAATGCAAGTGTTTCATAACTGAGTTGGCTCCTTCTGTGTAAGTGGGGTGACTATACACTTGATTTAGAAACCACATCTACTATCCTGGGCCAGGATGCATTTACTGGTATCCTTGAAATTATTAGTAAAGCTTGATACTGAGTAAAATCTCTGATTTAAGCCTGATTTGACAGTTTGATCCTTTGTGTTAGCTCAATGGCAAAAAAAAAAAAAAAATACATTGATACTACAATATTATGTGTGTGTGCGTGTGTATGTGTGGTATGGAAGCAGGGTGGGAGGAACAAGCATTCTTAAACACAGTAGGAGTATATAAATTGGTGTATTTTTTAAAAAGTTCATGGTAATTATATATATATATATATCACAATTTTATATGAAGCTCTTTTTGATCTAACAATTTTACTTCTAAAATTTATCCCATGGCTATACCGGTTGTATATAAAAGTATTATATAAAAATATTTGTTACAGGATTCTTGTAATAGAGTGAAAAAAAACTTTTAACTGTTCAGCAATAGGAAATTGCTGAAATAAGTCATATTGTAGCCATTCAATAGAATAGTATGCAGCCATTAAAATGAACTAGATAGATCTATATGTGCTGACATGGAATACCTCTGTGATGCTATAAGGTGAGAAAAGTAAGGTGCAAAATAGTGTGTAGAGTCTACTTCCATTTGAGCATCACATACACACCAGGATGACTGGGAGTCTGGCACGGAAAGTTTTGTGAGCTGAATTATGTCCCCTCAAAATTCATATGTTGAAGTCCTAACTTCCAATGTGACTAGTTGGAGACAGGGCCTTTAGGACAATAATTAAGGTTAAATGAAGTCAAAAGGGCAAAACCAGCCGGGCACGGTGGCTCACGCCTATAATCTCAGCACTTTGGGAGGCCGAGGCAGGTGGATCACCAGGTCAAGAGATCGAGACCATCCTGGTCAGCATGGTGAAACCCCGTCTCTACAAAAAAAAAAAAAAATGAAAACCCTAATCCTGTAGAGCTGGTGTCTGAGTTGCATGGGCAGAGAAGAGGCCATATAGGAACACAGAGAGAAGATGGCCATTTGCAGTCCGGAAAGAGAGGCCACACCATAAGCCAACCCTCATGGCCCCTTGATCCTGGACTTGGAGCCTCCAGGACTGTGAGAAAATAAATTTCTGTAGTTAAGCCACCTAGTCCATGGTGTTTCATTATAGCAGCCCTAGAGGACTAATACAAGGGAAACTTTTTTCATGTGTAGGGTTTTGAACTATTTGAATATTTTTACCATGTATATCACTTTTTCAATTAAAACAGTAGTAGAGGCCCTGTCTTCCCCTAAAATTAGGACCAGTTGATCGGTGAATTTAAAAAGTCAGCTAAAGTGGTACATATTTAAAAATGGCAAATATGACTTTAGTCATTTTATTTTGACTCCAGTGTATAATTATAAGTTCACTCGCCAGTCTTGGTAGTAGGCCTAAAACCTTTTATCTGAGCATGAATTTGCTGTTTGGTGTACCTGCCTTGTCTTTGTTATAAGTTGCATTGTTTACAGTGTTCAGTTTCATTTTCTTCAAAGTGGAGTAAGAAGTTAAAAGTAGCTTTCAAGCAATTTAAATGCCCAGTCTAGATTTTTATGTAGTTTTTTTCCTCCAAAGTTTTACAGATTTGACTTACCTGTGCCTAGTTCTAATAGTAATTTTTGTTTGTTATTCATCTTTATCAATTTAGTTTTCTATGAAAAATAACTTTGTATTTCATTAGTTTACATATTTAAATAGATTTTATAAGTATAATAGGCATACATACTTTAGGGTACAAATATAAATGGACCCTTGTAAGCATATAACTCAGTTAGTTTGCAGAGGAAGTATACAGGTATCGTATAGATAACCATTAGCTTCTCACGCTTAGAGTGCCTTTGTGTTACGTAAATATGGTATTAGTTTATTTTAGTTTTGATTTTGAAAAAATCTCAGACTTACCAAAGAATGAATAGGAAGAATGCTTTTAAATCTCTTATCCAGATTCACTAACTAATAACACTTTTCTAATGCTGACCTCAACTCCTAAATGAGTTTCATGACAGTGTGAATAAAACCAAAATAGTTCAGCCCTTTTTTTGTCGCTAAGCAGATGAAGAAACAAAATTCCAGAAAGTTTATATGGTTTGTTAACATTTTTTTAAGTTTGCTTTTTTACTTCTCTCTAAATATATAACTCCCCCCAGTATGCATTATTTGAGAATTAATTATAGATGTCATACCTCTTTGCCCCTAAATATTTCAGTAGGTATCTCCTGAGAACAAGAACATTCTCTTCATAACTATAATTCACTTGTCAAATTCAGAAGATTTAACATTAATACAATACTATTTTCTGTTAAAACATTCATATCAGTTTGCCACCGTTCTCAGTTATGTCCTTTGTGATGTAAGTATAGTCCACAGAGAGAATGGAGAGTAATGAGTAACAAAGCAAATGGAATTTAGTTTTTAAACATAAGTTCAACTATACTTATTTTTATTTTTAATATATATAATAATGTGGGACTGCCTTGATGCCTTCCTCATGAAAGTTTAGATGTGACATTATAAGATGGACTCAGAGAGATGCTTTGTTTATCTTCTAAGTATTCTTATTTATTGATGTAGTGACACGTTACAAGAATTTTATCTCAGAGAAATTACCTCCCACAAAGATGGCAACATTAGAAGAACCTGCATAGTAATTTGCTTTAATTGTGTTATGAAGTTATTTTACCACTTCTCTGAAAGTTCAAAATTGTTATTATTTATTTTCTTGGTTACCTGCCTGTTTTCTTAAGAACTATGCTTAATGATTAGCATATGTTTCTGCACAACTCTTCTCTGATATCAAGTGTCATTTTCTTCATTTTATCATTTGGACCTCAAGGTTCTGAGATGACATGTGATTTGTCCACCGTTAGAGAACGGTACAATTGCGAACACTAGAAAATATTGCAAAGCAATAAGCTTAAATTGAGATAAATATTTTCTCTAAATGAATCACATGCTTTGACCTTAAAATAAAGATGAGGTAGTTTTTTCTTAAAGCTTCACATAGGTAGAATCCATCAAGCATAATATCTTGTTTTCAAGAGGCTTTAGTCTGCTCAAGGTAAAATACAACTTTAATTTCTTGCTGAAGATGGTAATATTAATCTTGGGTGAAGACTATACTTTCAGGGATAATTTCTATAGTTTGTAAATCTTGGGTGCTATATCAAAGTGAATCAGTTTGTCCACCAGATAAGTGTGGCAGGTGTTCTGTTAAAGTCTGGGGATAAAAAAATGGTAAACAGTGTTTATTGTCATCTAAAAACTTACAATCTTGCAAAGAAAAGCAAGACTAAGAACTATAGCCAGGTGCCATAGAACGTTTCAGTCAATGAAGGACCGTGTATATATATAAGATTATAATTGATCTGAAAAATTTCACCTAGCAATGTTGTCGCTGTTGTAGTGCAATGCATTACTCATGAGTTTGTGGCGATGTTGGTGTGAACAAACCTGCACTACCAATTTTATAAAAGTATAGCATACACAATTATATACAGTCTGTGATACTTGATGATAAACTCTCAACGGTTTGTGTATTTATTATACCAGACTTTTTATCATTATTTTAGAGTGTATTCCTTCTACTTATACAAAAAGCTAACTGTAAAACAGCCTCAGGCAGGTCCTTTGGGAAGTATTCCAGAAGAAAACTTTGTTAAATTAGTGTGTGTTGAAATAATGTGTGTTATTGCCCTTGAAGACCTTCTAGTAGGACAAAATGTGGAGGAAAACAGCAATATTGGTGATCCTGACCGTGTAGACCTAGACTAGTGGGTGTGGTTGTGCCTCAGTTATTAACAAAGTTTAAAAAGTAAAAATATATACAATAAAAAATTATAAAAATAGTAAAAAATCGTCCAGGTATGGTGGTTCACACCTGTAATCCCAGCACTTTGGGAGGCCAAGGCAGGTGGGTTGCTTGAGCCCAGGAATTTGAGACTAGCCTGGGAAGCATGGTGAGACCTGATCTCTACAAAATAATTTAAAAATTAACTAGGCATGGTGGCACACACCTGTAGTCTCAGCTACTCAGGAGGCTGAGGTAGGAGGATTGCTGGATCCTGGGGGGTTGAATCTGGGCCCTGATTATACTGCTACTCTCTAGCCTGGGTGGCAGAGGGAGACTCTGTCTCAAAATTTAAAAAAAAATTTAAAAATAGTAAAAGCTTATAGAGTGAAAATACAAAATATTTTTGTACAGCTATACAATGTATTTGTGTTTGAAGCTAAGTGTTAGGAGTCAAAAAGTTTAAAAGTTTATAGAGTCAAAAAATTACTGTAAGCTAAGGTTAATTAATTGAAGAAAAAAGTTTTTAAAGTGCAGCCTAATTGTACAGTCATGTCCTTCCTAGGTCTTCACGTTTACTCACCAGTCACTCACTGACTTGCCCAGGGCAACTTGCAGTCCTGCAAACTTGATTTATGAAGTGCCCTATACAAGAATATAATCTTTAAATCTTTTATGCCATATTTTTATTGTGCCTTCTCTATGTGTATCTAAACAAATACTTATCATTATTTACAACTGCCTACAATATTCAGTACAGTAATATGCTAGACAGGCTTGTAGCCTAGGAGCAATAGGCTATACCATATAGCCCAAGTGTGTAGTAGGCTATACCATCTAGGCTTGTGTACGTACACTCTGATGTTTGCATAAGGACTAAATCACCTGACAACCCATTTCACAACATATATGCCTGTCATCAAGTGACACATGGCTGTATTGAAAATTGAAGTAAATTACAGAGTCAAGTGAACAATATACATATATATATACACACATGTACACAAGTACATGAATACCTTAGCAAATAAAATTGTCTAAGGTGATCTGTAATATTAAATTGTTGTTTAACAATAAATTAAGATCACAAATGGAAACAAATAGCAATGCTGCTATACCTGGGGCACAGCAACAGGAGGAAGCCATGACTATTCATAGGAATAAACAGTCACAAGAAAGTTCAATAGAACAAGGCAAGAGCCATGGCTGTAGAAGATGGGCTGCGCAGCAGAGGAATGCAGACATTGCTAACCCGGCCCTGACCTATTTCTCTTCCCAGAAATCTGACCTCCAGCTTTATCCATGTTGTTACAAATGGCAAATGACAGGATTCCATTCTTTTTTTTTTTTAGACAGTTTCACTCTTTTGCCCATGCTGGAGTGCAATGGTATGATCTCGGCTCACTGCAACCTTCCCCCACCGGCCCCACCCCCCCGACTTCAAGCAATTCTTCTGGCTCAGCCTCCCAATAGCTGGGACTACAGGCATCAACCACCATGCCTGGCTAATTTTGTATATCAAAATTTTGTATTTCATCATGTTGGCCAGGCTGGTCTCAAACTCCTAACCTCAGGTGATTTGCCCGCCTTGGCCTCCCAAAGTGCTTGGACTATAGGCATCTGCCACCATGCCTGGCTAATTTTGTATTTTTAGTAGAGATGGGGTTTCACCATGTTGGGCAGGCTGGTCTCTAACTCCCGAGTGCAAGTGATTCGCCCACCTTGGCTTCCCAAAATGCTGGGATTACAGGTGTGAGCCATTGCACCCAGCCAATGTCATTCTTCATAATGGCTGAAAAGTTATTTCTTTATTTTCTTTTCTTTTAGAAATGAACATGCTTTAACATTTTACTCATGAGTCATGGCTCACATGTACAGCAAGAGAGGGTCTGGTGAATAGGGAAATTCCCAGAATAGGATGAACACGAAAAGGACCACAGTGATGAAGTACAGGCAGCACACTCAGTCTCAGAACAGTCACCAGCCACCAAGGAATTAACTGATCATCTCAATGGGGCTGAAAACAATCCAGTGAGTCCCCAGAGGCTCCTGCTCATTGACACTTTCACAGTAGATAACAGTAGATGATGTGCGGAAAAATAGCTAAAAATGGAGGCCCAAAATAACTAGCCATTGTGCGTAATGTAAGAGAGACCCATTTGGAGATATCTGTACCAGTGAAAACCAAACAATGTGGTTGAGAGTTATGAGGATGATAACTTTTAGGTCTGGAGACCCAGTCTATCCCACTCAATGTAGGAGCTGTGAAGCAGGGGAGATTCCATGTTAAGAGGAGAATAGCCAAGCTTCTATTTCTACCTTGCCCAATTGGGAAGGCTGTACAAATCGGGGCTAATCATCCCTGGCCTCGCCCTGAGAAACGTGGGCAGCAGCTTCAGGTGGCCACAGAGGATGCAGGCAGCTTTCTTAAAAGACTTCTTCATACTTGATAAGCAGTGCTGGGCAATAACAGCAGTACCAAAATTACTTCATTCTGTCTTTTCTGCATGTAAATTGATTTGTTCCTCTCTACTGTTCTGAAGAGCCCAGCACAGGTGATACAGCATACCTACTCAGCTACAGATTTCCAGTTTTTGTTTCTGTTTATTATTGTTTTGGTATTTTCCTGCAAAATTCTAAAAATATGCTTAAAACTTCCTTCAGGACTCACAATTTCAAAAAAATCAAATTTTTAGTTTATTACAAAATCATTCTACTTGTCTTTGCTACCCAACTCTTATTGTCTCATTATTATTTTCAGTTTGTCTAGTGGTTATGTTTGTAACTTTTGAAGTGCTTTCTCAAGCTCTATTTCTGGATCTATCATGTTTATGTATTTATGTTCTTAATATTCACAAGGTCTCATAACAATTGGAATCCTTGGGCCAGGCATGGTGGCTCACGCCTGTAATCCAAGCACTTTGGAGGCCAAGGCAGGCGGATCACCTGAGGTCGGGAGTTCAAGACCAGCCTGACCAACATGGTGAAACTTCGTCTTAAAAAAAAAAAAAATTGGAATCCTTATGTGTTTCTTACATAATCCACTCCCAAATTCTGTCAACTCTAACTCCGTGTGTGTGTGTGTGTGTGTGTGAGTGAGATGGAGTCTCCCTGTCTTGTCCAGGATGGAGTACAGTGGCACGATCTCCACTCACTGCAACCTCTGCCTCGTGGGTTCAAGCAATTCTCCTGCCTCAGCCTCCAAGTAGCTGGAACTACAGGTGCCTGCCGCTGTTCCCAGCTAATTTTTGTATTTTTTAGTAGAGACGGGGTTTTGCCATGTTGGCCAGGCTGGTCTTAAGCTCTTCGCCTCAGGTTATCCACCTGTCTTGGTCTCCCAAAGTGCTGGGATTACAGGCATGAGCCACCACACCTGGCCAACTCTAACATTATTTTTAAATGGCTAATTTTCATAGAGTTTAAATGGTTTTCTATGACTGTAATTAAGTTGTCCATACTTTGTTTCTATGTTGATTTAATCATATTTTTGCTATTAATATTGTGTAAATTTCTTTCTCCATAGATCCAAGACATACACGTAAATGAATACAATGAATAAAAATAACACCTGGGAAGTTTCAAGGTAATGTTTTTGCATATCATTTTTTTAAATAAAAACAAATTTTTTTTTGAGACAGCGTCTCTCTCTGTCGCCCAGGTTGAGTGCAGTGGTGTGATCATGACTCACCGTATCCTCAACCTCCTGCACTCAAGTGATCCTGCCATCTTGGCCTCCCAAAGTGCTGGGATTACAGGTGTGAGCCACCATTCCTGGCCAAGTGTCATTTTTTAATGTTTATAATCTCATATATTCTCAAAGTAATGTTCATCGTAATTAACTTTATGCTTAGCCATTGTTTTATTGCACAGATTTATAGTTTTTTTTTTAGAATTTGTAATTGCCTTTTTAAATTTGTTGTTGTTATAACTAACATACAATTTCTTTTTAACATTTTTAAAACTTTTTTCTCTTAAATTTTTTTTGTACTCTTTTTTCTTTTTCTTTAGGGAAACTGTTATTAATAACATACAATTTCATCTCACTAACATTGCTAATAATTGGTTCTCAAGTTTCTTAATCATTGCCTTTCATCTACTAAAGCCACTTCTATTTTTTTGAAAGGGAAAGCTCTCTTTCAGGACTTCTTGAAATTCTTTTGTAACTTGAATCAGGTACTATTTATTTCTGCTAAAAATCTGTCAAAGTATTTCTCTTTACTGGACTGCTGGACTAGGGCCATAATGGTATTTATGACCTTCTCTAAAATGATTACTGCTACTTTAAGTCAGGTTTTAAAGTTCACAGATCATAGTGTATTTTTTTAAAGAGCATTGGGAGTTATTTATTTCCAAGATTTCATGATGCAGACATTCTGTGGTCAGCAAATGGTCTCAAAGAAAGTCTACTGTATATATCTGACTTGGAAGGAAAAACAGTGATAGGAGACTGAAGTCTTTGGCTTCCTCATTTAGGCCATGCACGTCAGTGCTTCTGTCCCCTCCTTGGCCAGTAGTGCAGTGTCTAGGCAGATTAAATTCTTAGAAGGGTGCTGGTCAGCCAGAGATCACAGATGTGCAAAAGTTGGCTTAAAAAAAATTCAGTGTCCCATAATTGGATTCTCTGCTGCAACAAACTCTACCGTGTGCCACTGTCTGCCATTTGCCTATGCCTATCCTAGACTGCTCTTCTAAATTTCCTGTGGCAGTAGCTTTAAGTCCCGGTCTCACCCAACATTGGACTTCCTTCATTTGTGAGTGGAATTTGCAAGTGTAAAGGTGTCCTGTACTGTTTGTTTCTGAGGCATTGTTTCAAGTAAAATGGCATTTTTTTTTGAGACTGAGTCTTGCTCTGTTGCCAGGCTAGAGTGCAATTGTGCGATCTTGGCACACTATAATCTTCTATTCCCTCGTTCAAGTGATTCTCCTGCCTCAGCCTCCCAAGTAGCTGAGACTACAGGCATGTGCCACCACACCCAGCTAATTGGTGTATTTTTTGTAGAAACGGGGTTTCACCATGTTGGTCAGGATGGGGGAAATTACTTTCTATTAGAATTCTGAATAATGTGTACATAATTTTTATAATGTGAAGGAAAAGGCAGGGTGTGGTGGCTCATGCCTGTAATCCCAGCACTTGGGGAGGCCGAGGTAGGCAGATCTGCTGAGGTAGGTGGATCACAAGGTCAGGAGTTTGAGACCAGCCTGACAAACATGGTGAAACCCAATCTCTACTAAAAAAAAATACAAAAATTAGCTGGGGGTAGGGGCACACACCTATAATGCCAGCTACTTGGGAGGCTGAGACAGGAGAATCACTTGAACCCAGGAAGCAGAGGTTGTAGTGAGCCAAGATGGCACCACTGCACTCCAACCTGAGCGACAGAGCAAGACTCTGTCTCTAAATAAATAAATAAATGAATAAAGTGAAGGAAAAATGTCAAGCATTTCACTAACAAATGAAAGCAAACCTCACAAGACTCTGCCAGAAGGGAATTCCAAGAACACTTTCTTCATCATTTCCTTTGAGCTCACAAATCTATAGGTTGGTGATTTAGCCTAGGCAGCTTTTCAGGTCTCAGCTGGGCTCATTCATGGGACTGGGGAACAGCTGGCTATCAGCTGGTGCTTCACAGGTCTGGAGATTGGCTGGGGTGACTTAGTTTTGCTCCACATGTCTCCCTCCAGCAGGCTGGCCCTGGCATGTTCTCATGGTAAAGGCAGAGCTTCTATTGGAGTACTTGTCTCCTGGTACTTTTTTTTCCTAAGCTTCCAACATAGGTTTCTTTAGTGTGCTTCCCAAGTCGGCTTCACAATTTCTCCACAAGATTTCAGTCATTTTACATGAAGTAGAGCAACAGTATTGCAGACCCTCTTCTTGGCCACAGAAAGTCACCAGATTAAGGAAGGGAAGAAGGGGAGAGGAAGGCAGTAGGGGCCACTGGTCTTGGTAAAGCACAAATAGTAACTGGAAAGCACCAACCGCAGAGAAGGCAGAAGAGCAGCTTCAGGGCGAACACTCCAGGCTCCAGAGAAAAGCAGATGCCGATGCCAGTCCTGGCTTCTCTACTCACCATGGGCAAGTTATTTATCTCACAGCCTCAGATTCCTTGGAGGTGAAATGGGATAATGCTTTAAGGCTGTTGTGAAGATCAGATACAAACATGGAACTTGGCACATCAGCTGTTGCACAGGTACTCAACGAAATGATTATACTAGGACTTAGGTGAGGGAATACTATGGGCTTTAAAAGAAATCCCAGCCTGAGGCTTATACTGCTGGCATGGGGACAAGGACAGAGACAGACATTTCCCTTGACTTTTCACTTTCAGAAGTCCACAGGCAACTTATCCTAGTCTTCTGACTCCGATACCACTACCCTACCTCAAATCCTGGATGTGGGCACTGTATTCTCCCTACAGCTGTGGAGCTCTCAGTTCCCCAGGCTGGTTCCCCAGGCTGGATCCAGCCAAGAAATGCCCGTGCTACATCAAACATCTGTGGCTTCTGGGCAGTGAGTGCTCTGGAGTCCACTGGTCCTTGCCTGGGTCCTATGCTGGGAGGCAGAGGTGTCAGTGATTCCAGCTACTGGGATGCCTGGTGGCTGGCCTGGGACCAGGAGCATTCCAGCCAAGTGTCGCCATCACTAGTGGCCCCACAGGTGGCCTTTTAGCTCCTCACCTGGGGCCCTAGACACAGGCAGAGAGCATGGTGCCCAACCCCAAGCATGTAGTCTCATAGTGAATTATTGAAACAGCAACAAGATAGATAAATTGTCCCACCAGTCCTTTACATAGGTTCTTTCCAACAGCTTTGGAGAATGTGGGTGTCTCCTTATCCTCATTTGCATAAGACATCATTCATGTTGAACAGTTTAGACAGTATGTACAACAGGAATGGGTTTAGTGAACAGAGAGATTCCCAGGATAGCCCAGATGGATACAAAAATGAAAAAGACAAAAATGACAAAGTTCAGATAGTGCACTCTGCTTATTAATTTATGAGAGTCACCAAATGCCAACCAGTTTTCTTTTCTATAGTTGAACTCTGTGATCCTATGAATAAGGCTGACCACAAGTCCAGTGAGTGGAGCCTGCTGTTAATTGACTCTTACAGTAGATGGCAAGGAGGAAAACATCTATACTTGGAGTCCCAAGGTAATGAGCAAATTATTCTATGTAACAGAAGAGTGGCCCATTTGGAGATAACTGTACTAATGGGACCCATATGATGCAAATGAGAGTTATCAGGATGAGAAATAACTTTCTAGCTGTAAGGAGCTCCATCTTTCCGTCACTCTGGTGTCTGCTCAGAGACCTTGGTGTAGAGGTTGCACCCTGAAGAGAGTGCTGGTGATGTGAAGGTGGTCAGGGAGCTGGAGAGTCCTTCTCATTGCTTATCCTCTTCAGAATCCACTTACTTTCCCCTGAAGTTGATATATTGCCAGCATCTTCTTTTCAGATCTGCAGAACATGCAGAATGAGGTCATTGTGTACATGGTCCTTATGGGAAGCTGAAGAGTCATCCTCATTGCTGCTGAGATTTTCCAGAATCCACTCAAGATTATGTGAAGTTGACATATGGGAACCATCTTCGTCCTCATCCATTGACTTGCCAGATGTTATGCTGAGAACTTCAGGAGCAGCTGAAGAGTCTTCATCCTTATAGTTGCCTTCATAAATGATGTCCAGAGGAGACGTGTATTCTATGTTTTTGAGGCTGTCTTGGTCTTCCATGGGGCTTTCTCCAATGCCCTGCAACAAGGAAACTGCTTCAGTATGTTCTCAACAGAAAGATTTTCATTTGCTTTTGAGTCCACCGTGACCACAGATGAGGCCTCCTTTTCTGACCTGTCACTTGGAAAATCCTATACCTGATCTTCATTGGAAGTTTCAATGAATTATTCCTTAGCATGTACTCTGTTATGTGGCCAGATGGTTTTGACCCACTGGCAGGGCAGGCAGCATATCTTCTGGACCACTGAGGATACGTTTCTCACAGATGCAACTATCTGGGGTTGGTGTCACAGGTTGTAGAGGAATTTACCAAGACAGTTGTAGGTAAAGAAAGGCAGATTTATTAAAGAAAGTATGAAAATATGTTGCAAAATTGCAATAGGCAGTACAGCAGAGAAGGGGCTATCTGCAAAGAGGCAGGGGTGGAAGGGAAGTTTTATAGGGTTGTACTGCATAGGGCTGTGTACAGAATGAGGCTATTGTGTGGAATGAGGTCATCTCTCAGAACAATTGTTTATTATTCTTCCCTACCTGGGGCCTTTCCCTACCTGAGGCCTCTTCCTCATTGTTGCTTACTTATCAGGAATCGACATTCCCCCATGAGAGAATAGCAATGACAGATTTTTGGCATTGGAGTAGAGGTCTCATGTTTCAACTGCTTCCTGTTGACCAGGGGCATAGAGTTAACCCTACCTGTGGTTGTTGGCCTATCAGGAAACCCTGTGAGCCATTGCCCTGGGTTGTGGGACCTAGGATATTGGATCATGCTGGAGGAAGGCATTCATCAGAGAGGGGGAGCATGTCTAGGCAAAGCTGGCTTCCAGCTGAATGGGAGACGACTAAAGGTAGCAGGCATCATTGAGGAGAGACTGATATCCTGTTCATAGCACCATTTGAAGGTGAAACTACTGAATTCTAGAAGATAAAATTTTTGTTTCTTGAGCCAGTTACCAAAAAGGCAAAGAAAAAACTTTTGGAGTCTAACTGTTTTTCCTTATTGGAAGCCCATTTAGATAACCTGGAAGTTAAACTTGATGAAAAAAAATTCTTAAATTTGATTAGATACAGCATAGGGAACCAATTTTAGAGAGGCTTTTATTCTTGATTACGTATAATGTTCCTTTTATGAATTTCCTTTCATGAATTTTCTCATGATTTACACAGACCATCTACAATATGCCCAGAATTTCTGACGTGTCCTAAGCATCCCTCTTTCTTAAACAAGCAGTCATTTTACTTTAGGACAAGAATTTACCGTACAAAATCCTTTCTCATGTAAAATCTTTATAACCTTCATTACTAAAAATACCTCTTTACCTTTATAACTTTATGTTTTTCTTGTTTTCTGGTTCCTTTTATCTTGTTTTATATATAACCATTAAATAACCTTTGAATGAGACAAAAGTTATTTTCCTTTTGTTAGGGATTTATGGTTTATACTGCGTGTTGCTGTGTGAGTTCTTTGGAAGGGAAGCAAATGAGGAGGTTATTTACATATTGTAGAAGTTGTTCCATCAAGAGATTATTCAGTTGGCTTTCTTGCTAGGGCTTGTCTGAATAAGTATGGACTATTTTAAATGCCTGAGATAGGACTATTTAGGTTGAAGTTATTTAGTAAAGATTTAGGTAGCTTTCTCAGGAGAAATAGGGCTATCAGAGGAAAAGATGAATTCAGAGGTTGAGTAAATATTAAGCAGGGACCCATCTTGGAAAGAATGTTTTTGCCCCAAAGAGATGTGGGGTATTTAGATGTTACCAGAGCATGGAGGGAAAATAGTAATTGATCCCTTAAGTAGTATAAAGGGTGTGGACTTTTCTTTTGGAGGGAGAGGGTGCCACCTGTTTCCATTACCTAACAGGATTTGGAGGAGAGTTGCTTAGAGAAGGAGATTAGTACAGAGTCACTGTGAGTCATTTAGCCAAAATGATAAGTCCAGAATTTTTAAAAGGCAACAATCTTTACTTGCTGATAGAGGGGAGACTCAACTTTCAAAACAGGCTGCAATAAAGATAGCACGAGGACAGCTGAATCTGTCTCCTTTTTCTTCCCTCCTTTTTCTGTCATTCATTTAAAAGGCAAACAAAATTATTTCACTTTCTTTTTATATTACATGAAAATCTCGCTTAAAAGAGAAAGTCAAATGGCACCTTTGTACTAGTTTCTATTAATGTTAAGTCCAATTCATAATAAAATCATATATATAAATCTATCCAATCTTTATTAGCTTGACCATAAGGTAAGATTTCCATAAACCTCTTATAACCCTTTATCGTCTTCTGTTAAGCAGCAGATCAATGATCTAAGAAAACTATTATTCAGACACATGGCCCAGATTTTGGACCTGCGTTAGTGTGCTTTTATTTCAGTGTTCAGCCGATGGGGAAACTAAACAATCCTCTTCAAATCTTAGCCAGCTTTTTTATATCCAAAGAACTTTTTACCAGATCAGCCTTACACAACTTACTTTTTTACTTGCTTAAACCTTCAGCTTTATCCCATTACTCCTGTAGATTAGGCCAATCCTTAAAATCCTCTGAGCAAGACAAAATTACATTTCCTTTAACAAAAGCCACATTTCCATGCCTCCTTATAACCTCCCACCAAAACCACATTCTACTTTCCTTCTACACCTTGAATGTAAACTGTTTCTCCAGTAGTCTCAAGCACATGTTTCAATGTTAACTCTCAGAAACTTTTATTTTTGGTGAAAAACCTGATGAATGATTTTAACCATATATAAAAGATTGCAGAGTTCAGGACAAGGACAGAGAAGAAGATAATGTCTGACTCTTCCCAGCCTAGCCATGGGATCAGGCTAACTCCATGTCCCCAGGCCTTACCTGGAATCTAATGGCTATAAAACAAGCCAATTATTAAAAGTCATAGAAACAGTTTATAGCCTTAAAGCATCGGGCAAACAGTATCTGACTGCCTAATTTGGTTTAAATGTATAAACTTTGAAGACATCTTTTACTTTACCAATAATTTTTAAACTCTTTTTAAAGATTATTAGTCATGTGACCTAAAAGGCATTAAAGTTTTAATTTTTCTGACAATATGTTCAAGGGCTTATTTTTCTTTAAGCCAATTAGAACTCTGTATATAAACATCATACACACAGCACATATAAAATACACAGACAGAAATGGAGAATTAAGACAACATTCCATCAACTGAGAAGTTTTTAGAGAGAAAGCAGGGGCTTTAAAAACCAATGTCTGTACACATACAGCCCAAATATAAGCTTAAAGTTGATTTCTAACTACAGAGCTTTTAAAAGAATAATCTTTTAAAAATCTTTTATTACCAGATTTTAGTCAGGAGAAATGACTAGTATTTCCAGCTTTTGAATCTTTTACTAACGGTAATTAAGTCTATGATATCAATAAACCTTAACTAAGAGGATGACTTAAACAGAGACACATAAGCTGTCTCCAAAGAGATGGTCAATGATTTACAGGATCTAGAATTGCCCCAAAGGTAATCTGATAAAAGAAAATTTCAAGACAGGAAATCAGAAGCCGTTCATAGAGGGGAAAAGAATCAATAAATGGCAAAAATACCACTAGTATTAAATCACAAAGGACTCACTTTGAAAGATAAGAATTGAATGCAGGCCACCATTGTGAGAGGGCAAAGCCTTAGCCACTGGTCTACAGCACAAGGTGACTGCTGTTTTTTCCAGGAGGAGTTTTGAGCATTTTCAAGCTTGCAAAGGATTTTAACTACTCAAGATAATTTTCTAAGACTAGCCATGTTTTTATTATGCATCCTTCTTTCAATTTAACCTTTTTCTTTTATTGGTCTACCCAGTTCCAATGGTGACCCAATCTAAAAGGCTGTTAACATCCAGATAGTAATTTTCCAGGTTTTTACCATATAAGCAAAAGGTTATTTTCAGAACGGGGTAGAAGAGGCATCTCCGTGATAGGCAACTCTTTAACTCAGAGGGGAAATTTATAATTTTACTTGCTGCCTCCAGAGTTGCCCTTGGCTTTGTTTTGTTGATAATGGTGTTTGATTTGGAAGCCAGCTGGGGCAGAGACCCCTACCCCAGCAGAAGGCTATCAGGGGTGTCTGATGGGATTCTGTCCTGGGGCCCCTTCAGCCCTCAGGGCAGTCCCATTTCCAGTGGCCAAGCTTGTGGCAGAGGGGGCAAACCAGAGGATTTTCCCCATTTATCCCACTGGGGCAGTTTGCCTTCCAGTGGCCTGGCCTTCTGCACTGATCGCAGTTACCTGGAGGATATTCTGAGGGCAACCTAGATAGGGCTGGGGTCTCATAAAACAGTCAGCAGTTAAGTCTACCTTCTCTCCCTGTGTTTTCTGTGCTTTTCTTTTTCCTTAGCCCTGTCCTTTTTATTCTGCTCTCAGTTATAAGAGACTGAGGAGACTAATTTGAGGATTTCCTGCATGGGGGCCATGCTATTAAGATATTACACAAGAAAATTAGATGTGCCCTATTTTCTCTGCACCTCTGAGCCCGCTGTCTGTCCGGCTTTTTTAAGTTTTAATTTCCAGGACTTGAACTTGCTGCCATGTTCTCTGAAGAAGCAAAGCTTTTCGTGCAAGGGTGCAACTTTAACACCAATGAGCAGGTGCTAGAAGACCACTTTAGCAGCTTCAGGCCTATCTCTGAGGTGGTCGCTGTGAAGGAGACTCAGTGGTCCAGGGGTTTTGGTTTCATCACCTTCATCACCTTTTAGTAATGATGGGGTTTCACTATGTTGGCCAGGCTGGTCTCAAACTCCTAATCTCTGGCGATCCACCCACCTTGGCCTCCCGAAGTGTTGGGATTATAGGTGTGAGCCACTGCACCTGGCCAACTTCTTGTTTTTAAATTGAGCTCCCAAGGTAGCTAGCTAAAGACCTTTTAGACAGCTTCATCTTTTAAAAATAATTTTCCTTTTGTTTAAAGAAAAATTATGGAACATTTGTAGAGTCTGATTGTTTTTCACCAGTTTTTTAGTTTGAGCTCTCAGGATTATTGGATCTAGCAATAACGGTTCTGGCATTTGGCCAGGCTGGTTTTTAAAAATTAATGTGTATCCAGGAACATTTTAAAAAACCTGTACACAGTGTTTATTGTGGTTAGGTAGCAATTTCCAAATGTACCTATAAGAAATCTGCATCAAGAACATGATTATCTTGGGGTGTTCTCTAATTCAGATCACCAAACTGATTATATAGAAGAGTTGCTTTAAAATGTTTGTAAATGTCTTTTTTTTTTTTTTTAATACCAGAAGAAAAAAAATTTTTTTTTTTTTTATATAATGTTTATAAATTTCTCTAAAAAAAATTTTAAAAAAAAAAAAAAACAAAAAAAAAAAAAAAAAAAAAAAAGAAAATTAGATGTTTCTTTTTTAGAGTCTGAGAGTTAAATTTGTCTTGTTTTTTTAGGATGTAGCCCAGAGGTGAATCTGAAGAAATAGACGGGGTTTATCACATATTGGGACAAGAAAATGATGAGCCACTCGGGGGTAATGTCTGCTGGGGACATGAACTACACTTGCTTTAGGGGCATTCTGCTGAGGAAGAGGGTTTTGCTCACATTGCAGAGGGACATGAGTGCACTTTTTAAAGGGGCGTCCCACCCACTGGAAAAGACCTCTCAGCACTGGTGCCTTATTTTGGGTGATCAGCCCAGGTATGAGGAAAAAGGGTAAAGAGAAAAAGACAGCCTACTGCCAGCCCAAGGAGAGAAGGGACAGGAATGGGGACACTCACTGCTCTGAGGCCACTTGAGATCACCTGATTTTGGAACATCCAGAGCAGGATGTCTGGCTGTCTTCATTGGAGAATGTAGAATGAGAAAGAGGGGGTCTGAGTTCCTCAAAACATGTGCCAATTGTGCCACACAAAGGGACTGGGGACTTTTAACCAGAAAGTTTAGGAGAGAGTCTTCCTCCCTCCTGGGTAAGGCAGCCAAAGTTGTTCACCCTCTGGTCTTCAGGCTACACTAAGGAGTGGCCCAGTTGTCATCAGTTGCCAGAGGGATGCTAGAGTTTGTCTGCTGGAGGATCAGGAAAGGAAAGTAGACTCTGAACTCTTACCTGGTCAGGCAGTGGTGGTCAGACATCTTTTTATGGGGACCGTCCGATCTGCTAAGAGTGGGCACGGCCAGGGACCTTCAGCTGCCTCTGGGGTTGGATGCTGTCACCGAGAGGCTGGAGTTGGAGGACAGGAAAGGGAGAGAGTAGGGGAACAGGTCCCTGAATAGTCCCTGTATGGGCCACCAAAGCATCACAAGTGTGACTATCTAGGGCTGGGTTGGTGTTGCAGGTGGTAAAGGAATTTACCAAGATAGTTGTAGGTAAAGAAAGGCCGGTTTATTAGAGAAAGTATGAAAATACATTGCAAGATTGCAACAGGCAGCACAGCAGAGAAAGGGCTGTCTGCAGAATGGCAGGGGCTGGAGGTAAGTTTTATAGGGTTGTGCTAGAGGGGGCTGCATGCAGAGGTCATCTCTTAGAACAATTGTTCATTGTTCTTCTTCACCTGGGGCCCTTGCCCACATCAGGCCCCTTCCTCATTGTCACTTACTTATCAGACTCCACAACATTCTCATATTCTCGAGGCAAGATTCTGTCCATGAAGAGATGAAGGGATAAAGAAATTGCATTATATATACACAATGGAATGCTATTCAGCCTTAAAAATTCATGAAATCATGTCATTGCAGCAACATGTGTGGTCAAGGTAGGAAAAATGCCTCAGAGAATCCACACCAAAATTTCCACCCTAAGCAGCTGTGCCCACAGTCAGGAGCTGTTTCTTCCCCAGGACGGTGCCCCAAGTCCTTCTGAAGCTGCTGTGGTGCCTACTCAGGAGGGTCCTGAAGGAACTGGAGCTCTTCTCCTCCTCACAGGCTGAATAGTATTTTTTTGTGTATAAGTACCACATTTTCTTTATCCATTCATCCGTTGATGGACACTTAGGTTGCTTCTATACATTGTTATAAATAATGCTGCTTATGAATAATGCTGCAATAAACATGGGAGCACAGAATCTCTACCACATACTGATTTCATTTCATTTGGATATATAACCAGTAGTGGATATCTGGCAACATGGATAAACCTGGAAGACACTATGCTAAGTGAAATAAGCCAGACACAGAAAGACAAACATGCTTTCAATCATGTATGTAACCTAAAAAAGTTTATCTCACAAAAGTAGAGAATAGAATAGTGATTACCAGAGGCTGGGGAGGGCAAAGGGAATGGGGGCATAGGGAGCAATTGGTCAACAAGCACAAAGTGACAGTTAGAAGGAGTAAATTCTGGTGTTCTATTCACAGTAGGGTGACAATGGTTAACAATATTGTATATTTCAAAAAAGCTAGAAGAGAGGATTTTAAATGTTCTCACCACAAAGAAATGATAAATGTGGCTGGGTGTGGTGGCTCACACCTGTAATCCCAGCACTTTGGGAGGCTGAGCCAGGTGGATCACTTGAGGTCAGGAGTTCAAGACCAGCCTCGCAAACACAGTGGAACCCTGTCTGTACTAAAAATATAAAAATTAGTAGTGGTAGTGCGTGCCTGTAATCCCAGCTACTCAGGAAGCTGAGGCATGATAATCACTTGAACCTGGAGGCTGAGGTTGCAGTGAGCTGAGATCGCACCACTGCACTCCAGCCTGGGTGACACAGTGAGACTCCATCTCAAAAAAAAAGAAAGAAATGATAAATGAGGTGATGGATATGCTAACATCCTGATTTGATTTGTTGATTTTTATACAATGTATACATATATTGAAACATCACACTGTGCCCCATAAATATGTAAAATTATGTATCAATTGAAAACATTTAAAAATGTCTGCCCTTTATTTTTTAATTATAATATATACGTATATGTATATATAACAATACATATATATGTAAAACTGTATATCACATATATATATATTTCAGTAGCTTTTGGGATACAAGTGGTTTTTTATTACACGGATGAATTATATAGTGGTGAAATCTGAGATTTTAATGCACCTGTCACTAGAGTAGTATACATTGTACCCAATGTGTAGTTTTTTTATTCCTCACTTCCCTTTCACCTTCCCTGCTTCTGAGTCTCCAATATCCATATACCACTCTGTATGCCTTTGCTTACCCATAGCTTAGTTCCCACTTAAGTGAGAATATACTGCCCTTTTCTTTATATATACTTTTTTTGGAGAGGTTGTTGGAATTCTCAGAGGATGAGAATCCTCAGCTTCTGTTATCACCTCTATGAAGAGGAATCTAAGAAAGAGTATATGTAAGGAAAAAGGCAAAAACTAGAGGAATGTTTGTATTTAGCGGTGGGAAGATGAAGAACAGTCAGTGGGAAATGGTCAGAGTGGTGGAGAGAAAAACAATGAAGATAAGACAGTACAAAAGAAGATGAGGAAAGAGTAGTCATTGCATCAAAAACTTCAGAGAAACCAAGAAGGCTGAGAACAAAGACTAGAAAAAGCCATTGGATTTATTGACTCACATGCTTTTATTTTATTTATTTATCTTCATGAAGTATTTCAGTAACATTATGGAAGCAAAAGCCGTATTATAAAAGTTTAATTATTAGTGGAATTACAGGTTGCAGATTCCTTTTGGAAGAAATTTAATTGTAAGGGAAAAGACACAGTATATTGCAGCTTGAAGTGGTAGTGGGGTCAGGTACCATCAGAAATAACCAATTTATATTTACTAATGGAGAAGAGGCGGCAATGCAAATCAAAGAAAAAATAATGGTGTGGTGATACCCCTGCAAATGTGGGACAATCAGAGTTTCACACTACAGAAGATGAGTTCTAGCAAGATGATGAGAGGATCCTTTCTTGGGGGAAAGAGGGAAGGAAGTAAAAGAGATTTTGAAAAGAGAGAAGAAAATTCCTAAAGTAGCTTCAAAATATTCAGTAAAAAAGGCAAGCAAGGTTAAGAGTCAAAAGAGCAGTGTTGAAGTTGGGAGCTTTAAGGAAAAGGAATTTTTGAACGGTTATCTTAGCAGATAAATATGCATAGGAAATGGTAAACAAAAGGATGGCTGAGCAGCTGTGAGAATCCAGGCTAGTGTAGTGATTTTTCACTGCTCCTTTAAATCAAGGACTGTCTTAAATTCCTTTTTGTCCCTCCATGATACTTTGTATAGAACAAGCACACACTAAATATTATTGACTTGATTCTAATTTTTTTAAGTTTGCTTTTGAATGAGAGGAAAAGACGAGAAAAAAAGAAAAGGAAGTGAAAGCAAGAGAGTATTTCAGCTTTCCCAGGGCATAGGAATCTCAGAAGCATTTTGCTTGCTTAATGACCTTTTACCAAGTCACCTTTTCAATACTGGCTTCATTTCCCAGTCAGCAAAACAGGGGAAATAATCTCTGCCTCCTTATTATCTTCCAAGAGTATCATAAGCTCTTAGTAAAATAATATTTGCATAATAGTTGCCTTATAGACAAGATAATATTTAATTTCCTCATTTTTATAGGTTTGCTTCTCTTCTCTGGGCTGTTTATTATTATAGATTGGTTAGCAAGAGTTTGGCCTGTTGACATTAAGACAATAGAAGGGGAAATAAGAATATGAGCAATGAAAATTTGTGACAAAAATAAAATGGAGACATGAAAGGAGAGGATGTTTGATTACTTTCAACTTCATCAGTCATTATTATTGTCTTTAAATATCTCTTGGAACTTCATGCAATTATTCTACCTCATCAATATACTTGAAGTTACATTTTAATTTCATGATCAATTTTTAGGAGACAGTTTCTCTTTGTATTTTACTCATAAAGTATAAATAAGCAAAATCATTCTTTTTAAAAGTTAACTGGACAATAACATTCTAAATATCATCCATGGCTTGCCAAGTCACCTATCCAAGTTTCCCTATGCTGAGGTAGATCACATGTCTGTTTTTTATCATTAATAGTAAACCACCTCTTTTCTCCTCAGCCAAGGCTGGAGGCCACGATCAGCCCTCAGGGATCATTTTCAGGACTGCCATGAGCTGAGCCACCTTGTTTTCCTGCCTCAAACATGTGAAAAGAAAGAAAAAAGAAAATAAATAATAATAATAACAAAGCGGTTTTCCTTCTGGCTCTGGGTTTGTTGTTATTTTGTGTAAGACCAAACCCTCCCCCTTTTAAAGGGAATTATTTAACCAAAAAACTCCCTACCATCTTTTCTGTGACTCTGAATTCATAATACTGGTTATAACGTATGCTTTAATGTTAGGTAGGTCCACGTCTGAAATATGGATTATAAAATTAACTGTAGGAAATCTGTCTGGCTGCAGCCCCAGTGATAGCCACTGTATTAGCCTGTTCTCACATTGCTATAAAGAACTACCTGAGACTGGGTAATTTATAAAGAAAAGAGGTTTAATTGGCTCATAGTTCCATAGGCTGTACAGAAAGCATGGCTGGGGAGGCCTCAGGAAACTTACAATCATGGCAGAAGGGCAAAGGGAAAGCAAGCATGTCTTCGGGAGAACAAGAGTGAAGTGGGGAGTGCCACACACTTTTAAACCATCAGATCCCGTGAGAACCCATTGTCATGAGAACAGCAAGGGGAAAATCTGCCCCCGTGATCCAGTCACCTCCCACCAGGTCCCTCCCCCAACATTGGGAATTACAGTTCACCATGGGATTTGGATGGGACCCAGAGCCAAACTGTATCAGCCATCCTTATGCAATAATTTTAAAGAAAGCTTTTTGGCAATTGCTGTGCCATCATTTTTTCCCTAATCCTTTATAAACAGATCAATAGCTAATTGTCCAGTTACTTTTTAAAAATGTCATGATAGAAAATTTTAAAATGTACTTGGGTTTAGAATCATTTTGACAATTTTTTTTTTTTTTTTGGAGCAGGGACTGAATCTCACTCTCACCCAGGCTGGAATGCAGTGGCGTGATCATGGCTCACTGTAGCCTCATACCCCATGGCTCACTGTAGCCTCATACCCTTGGGCTCAGGGCATCCTCCATCTCATTCTGCTGAGCAGCTAAGACTACAGGCATATGCTCCTTGAAGAATTGCTTTTGACAGAGAACTTTATGTTTTGGTACCTGTTTACTGCAATATAGTACTATGAGGATACTCTTGAACATAAATGTCAGAGTTTACATTTTTAAAGTTTTCTTTTTTTAAATGTGTACACAAGTGTTTTGAGTCTGCATTGGATTTTAGGGTTCCAGCCTGACACAGGACTTCAGAGATGCAGCTGAAGCATGTGCTGAGTCAGTGTCAGCCTCCATGTGCATAGCGACATTTCCCCATCTGCTCCATGGTTGCTGCTGCCGTATGCCCTTGATTTCCCTGGCTTCTCTTAATTTCAGTTATCATAAATTTTTTTGGTTCCATAATTTATGTTAAAAAAATAGATTCTAATTCTCTGGTGAACTTCTATATCTTTTTGTCTATTTTCTTGAACACTTTAGTCAAAGTCCTTGTTTGCTAATCTAATACCCGGATTACCTGTGGGTTACTTTCTATTGTCTATTTTTTCTTGGATTTTGATCATATGACTCTGTCTTTTAGCATGCCTAGTAAGTTTAGATATTTATTCAGTATTAAATACTGAATACAAAATATTTAGTACAAAATAATTCAGCATTAGTTTGAGTATTTGGCATTGCAGTTTCCCTTTATTAGAGTTGAGAATGTTTTTGTTTTCAGTTTTTATCCTTTTATAAGCAAAGGAGATTCTACATCCTCTGCTGACATTCATTTGAAATATTAAGACAAAACTCATGAAAAGTTGGTCTCAGAGTCATAGTTATACTTCACTGAGTTAAAATGACATCACAAATCACAAGGGCTCCATTGTAGTTCCTTGCCTTAAGTGCTATAGTCACAAGTAGTATATGAACAGTTATTTAGAAGGAATGGAATGATGTCAGCAAAATAACTTAAATAGATACATTTCAGACTTTCTTCACATGATGAAAAATTGAAGAGAAACAATCAGCCTTTTGATAACAAGACTTTTGAGAAAACGTAGTCAAGTTTCCCTAAGAGCCAAACTGGCCTTTCTGCTTTATTCTTTACATAATTACAGAGTCAAGGTAGAACCCAAAGTATGGAAATATAAATTCTTAAGATCATGGTAGAACTCAAAGTATGGGAATATAAATTTTTAAGATCATGAAGAATCATTCATGGAACTTCTGTTGTGTAACAGGAATTGTGTAATGTGATGGGTCCTCAGATATTTTGTTGTTTTTGTTTTTGAGTTGGAGTCTTGCTCTTTTGCCCAGGTTGGAGTGTGTGATCTTGGCTCACTGCAACCTCTGCCTCACAGATTCAAATGATTCTGTTGCCTCAGCCTCCCAAGTAGCTGGGACTACAGGCATGCGCCATCACACCCAACTAATTTTTGTATTTTAAGTAGAGATGGGATTTCACTATGTTGGCCTGGCTGGTCTTGAACTCCTGATCTCAAGTGATCTGTGTGCCTTGGCCTCTCAAAGTGCTGGGATTACAGGCATGAGCCACTGTGCCCCACCAGGGTCTCAGGTTATTTAAGGGTATATGTCTACTGTCTGAACCCTGAAGCCTGGGTGGTGAGTCAAAAGCTATGGTGCCCAGCCAAAGAGCAGGTGTCCCTGAGAACCTACCAAGAAAAAGTCTCATCACTCAAACGCAGTAGGCAGAGCACCAGAAAATTAGCTTAGAAGGAGCTTAAAGATAGGTGGTAATTGCAAATCTCTAGAGCTCTCCTGCAGCCATCCAGGAGTGACCTACATGTAAGTCCTAATAAACTCTTCTACTTGTCAAGCTGGACTTGTCTAAGTCATTTTTTGGTCTCTCAGCACCTTCCTAATTTGAACGGGGAGTGGGGAAGGATCATTATAGTCCCAAGTTTTTCTCGTTATAGGCTCTGTGCATCATTAACACATAAATGTACCAAGAACCCTTTTGGCCATCTGGTGAAGTCAATGGACCACTTAGAATGTTTCCAGATGTATCAAAATAAAATACACAGAATTACAGAGTAACCCTGTGATATTAAAATAATGTTATCACAGATTTTAAAGGTAAAATTTGTGAAATATTAATATCTATGCTTTTTGAATTATTAAATAACAAAATCTAATGGCAGGCCTAAAGTTTGTCATAATTTTGAATTAGCAATGAGCATAAACAATATTTCAAATTATGATTGTAATGTAGAACAATCTTAGTGATTTGTATTGGTAACAAAATCACAGGTACAGCTAGTACTACTGAGGGTTTTGCTTTTTTCAGGAGGGCAACATTTATAATAAAAGAAATGCTGACTTTTTGTTAGAGCTCAATGGAAATAAAGATGTCATCTGTTCCTCCATCCAAGTTCACAGACCTTCTGAATTCTCTCCATGGTTCCTCAAGGTTCCCTAGGTTTGGAACTCCTACTTTAAGTATTTTATCCTTTTCCACAAGGTGTGGAGAACTTTGAGAATACTGGGAAGTTCTGAGCAAAGAATAATGACTCTAGGGCCCAGGCATGAAAGATCTTACTTGTTGGCAGAGTTGCACTTCCTGACTAGAATGCAGGTGTTCTGCTTGTTAGTCTGCATATAGCCCTGCCTTGCCTAGTGCCCTTGCACCATTCCTGAGAACCTTGGAGTTGGATTATCATTTAAAAATCGTCTGGTACAATCAACATATCCTTCCCTGAAAAAAATGGTCGAGTTCTTACCATGAGGGAGGCCCTGAGTTATACATGTTACTGCACCTGACTGTCACAGCAACTCCATGAGCTAGATGTTATTCTTCTCAGTTAACATAGACTCATTTGTTCATTCAGAAAAATATATTAGATACCTATTGTGTATCCATTACCAAGGCAGGTGTGTGGTTTAAAATTCAGACATAGGCCAGGCACAATGGCTCACGCCTGTAATCCTAGCACTTTGAGAGGCTGAGGTGGGCAGATCGCTTGAGCCCAAGATTTTGAGACCAGACCAGCATGGGCAACATGGTGAAACCCCACCTTTACCAAAAAAAAAAAAAAAAAAAAAATTAGCCAGGCATGGACCTGCAGTCCTGGCTACTTGGAACGCTGTGGTGGAAGGATCACTGGAGCCTGGGAGATCAAGGCTACAAGTGAACTGAGACCACAACACTGCACTCCAGCCCGGCTGATCGAGTGAGAGCCTATCTCAATAATAATAATAATGATAATAATAGCAGTAAAGAATAAAATACAGACATAGTTGCTCTCTTGATAGACTTTATATTCTAGTAGGAAAGACAGACACAAATATATAAATTATATAATTACAAATTGTGATAAGTCTTTTAAAAAGATCAAACAAGTTGTTGAGACTGAGACTTATGGGGGGCCTATTTAAAAGAATGGCATTATCGAGGGAGATATCTCTGACGGAGTAACATTTAAGCTGAAACTAGAAGTATGAAAAGAAACCAATCATGCAAAAAGTACGAGTGTCCCAGGCAGAAAGAACAGCAAGAGCAAAGGCTGTTAGGCAGGAAAGAGTTTGGCATTAAAAAAAAATGTATTATTTTTTAAAGTGTGGTAAAAAAAATCACAATTTACCATCTTAAGGTCGGCGCAGTGGTGCACACCTGTAATCTCAGCACTTTGGGAGGCAGAGAAGAGATGATCACTTGAAGCCAGGAGTTCAAGACCTGGCCAACATGGTGAAACCCTGTCTTTACCAAAACAATGCAAAAAATTAGCTAGGCGTGGTGGCACACCCCTTTAATCCCAGCTACTTGGGAGGCTGAGGCGTGAGAACTGCTTGAACCCAGGAGGTGGAGGTTGCAGTGAGCCAAGATTGTGCCACCATACTCTAGCCTTGGTGACAGAGTGAGACTCCATCTCAAAAAAAAAAAAAAATGACCATCTTAACCATTTTTAAGTGTACAGTTTGGTGGTGTTAACTACATTCAAATTGCTGTGCAGTAGATGTCTAGAACTTCCTCATCTTACAAAACTGAAATCTCTACCTATTGAAATACCACCTCCTTCCCGGTCCCTGAGCCCTTGGCAGCCACAATTCTACTTTCTGCTTCTATCATTTGACTACTTTAGATACCTCATGGGAATGGAATCACTCAGTATTTATGTTTTCTGTGACTGGTTTGTGTTACTTAGCATAATGTCCTAAAGGTTTACCCATGTTGTATTACATAACAAGACTTCTCTCTTTTTTAGGCAGAATATATTCCTCTACATGTATATACCACATTGTTTATCCATTCATCCATCAGTGGACATTTAGGTTGCTTCCAACTCTTGGCTATTGTGAATAATGCTGCAATGAACATGGGTATGCAAATATCTGTTCAAGAGTCTGCTTTAAATTACTTTGAATATATATCCAGTGGTGAGTTTGCTGGATCAGGTGGTAATTATCTTTTCATTTTTGAGGAACTTCCAAACTCTTTCACAGTGATTGTACTATTTTACATTCCTACCAATAGTTCACAAGGGTTCCGGTTTCTCCACATCCTCAATGCTTATTTTCTGGGTTTTCTTTGATGGTCATCATAATGGGTGTGAGATGATATCTCACTTTTTTAAAATTTGCATTTCTTTAATGATTAGTGATGTTGAACACCTTTTCATATGCTGTTGGCCATTTGTATATCTTCATTGGAGAAATGTCGAGTCCTTTGCCCTTTTTAAAAATTTGCTGTTGTTGTTGCTGTTTGTGTATTCTAGATATTAACAACTTAACAGGTAATGTGATTTGTAAGTATTTTTTTCCATCCCAGGGGTTGCCTTTTCACTCTGCTGATTGTTTCCTTTGATGCATAGGAGATTTTAAGTTTAATGTAGTCTCATTTGTCTATTTTTGCTTTTGTTACCTATGCTTTTCATGTCATAGCCAAAAAAAATCACTGCCAAATATAATGTTTTGAAGCTTTCCCCCTAAGTTTTCCTCTAGAGGTTTTACAGTGTTACCCATTTTTAGTTAGTTTTTGTATATGGTGTAGGATAAGGGTCCAAATTCATCCTTTTGCATATAGATATCCAATTTTCCCAACACCGAGGCAATTGGCATTTTTGAGAAGGAAGGGGCACGTCAGTGTGTCTGAGCTTGGTGAACAAGGATAATGATAGAAGACGAGGTTGGATCATGTAAGGGTATACTAAGATTCTAGATTTTAGTCTTAATGCATTGGGAAGCCACTGGAGAGTGACATGGACAGATTTATACTTTTATAAAAGTATGATCATTGTGTTTCTCAAAAAGTTAAACATAAAATTACCATGTGATCCAGCAATTCTACTCCTATATATTCTAAATAACTAAAAACATGTTTTTCATTACAAATTCTTATACATTAATGATCACAGAAGCATTATTCATAATAGCCAAAAAAGTGGAAACAACCCAAAGTCCCTCTATTGATAGATATGGCACATTTTATTTACACAATGGAGTATTATCTATCATAAAATGGAATAAAGTACTGTTATATGCTATGACAAAGATGAACCTTGAAAACATTATAGTAAGTGGAAGCAGTCAGACACAAAAGACCACATAATACATAATTCTGTTTATGTGAAACATCCAGAATAGGCACATCTATTAAAGACAGAAGATAGGTAAATGGTTTCAAGGGGGAGAAGGGGAAAATAGGACTAATTGCTAATTGGTAGGGATGATAGAAATGTTCTGGAATTAGACAGTGGTAATGGTTGCACAGCATTGTGAATATACTAAAAATCATGGAAATGTATACTTTTTTTGAGACAGGGTCTCACCCTGTCACCCAGGCTGGAGCGCAGTGGTGCAGTCACAGCTCATTGCAATCTTGACCCACTTCCACTCCACACCTCGTCAGCCCCAGGCTCAAGTAATCACTCCCACCTCAGCCTCCCAAGTAGCTGGGATCATACACATACACCATCATGCCCTGCTAATTTTTAAGTTGTTTTGTAGAGACAAGGGCCTCCCTATGTTGCCCAGGCTAGTCTTGAACTCTTGGCCTCAAGTGATCTTCCTGCCTCAACCTCCCGAAGTTCTGAGATTACAGGTGTGAGTCACCATGCCTGCTCAGTGCACACTTGTGAATGGTAAATTTCATGTGACATATATCTCAGTTTGAAAAGTGCTATTTAAAAAAAATCAGCCCAGCATGGTGGCTCATGTCTAGATCATTCTGATTACCCTTGCTTACTTCTGTGCTATATTGTTTCTAGCTAAGGGTTCCTTCTGTCAGCTGTCTTCAGAAATATACCATATTCTCTGAGAATGTTTCTCTTTTGAGTCTTCAAACACCAGAGCTGACATGACAAACTGTTTAACATTTTTTAAAAAATTAAAAAATTAAAAACATCAGAGCTGCTGATTGGATGAAATTTTGACATATTTGGAATATTTTTTTCTACTATATGTTAGCAGTGATGATGAAGATATACCATTGAAAGATGAGATGGATTAAGAACAGTAAAATATTTTGGCACCATAATTTGAGATTCTTCTTAGAAAAAGGTCATTGTTGCAGCTCCATGGCAAGCAAACAGTTTTAGTTTTAGAGAAGTATTACATATAACTATAACTTTTTTGTTGGACTAAAGGGAATTTTGTTCTTCTGGTTTCTTTGAGGACTCTGGATCTGAATGTTAAAAAATACTTTGGGTGGAGTACTCAAGTGAATTTTTATTTATTAAATGCTGTTTTTAAATCCATTCCCTTAGTGGTGGAAAAATATTGCTGTGGGCTGAGGACAGAGATCCTCTATAAAAATAGGTTATATGAGATGGTCATGGGTTAGGCACCCAAGTGCTAGAGTGTAGGAGAAAAACAAAATGTTTTTCAGGTTTTTCTATTCCTGCAAAGAAACTGAAGTTTAGAATAAAATTATGAAGAAAACAGTCTAATAGCTTACCTTTGTAATTTTTTCCAGTATCCAGGCTGTAGAAAACAAAGATGGTGAAAAGGAGGCCTTGTGAGGCCCCTCATGTAGGGGTCAAATGTATTCAGGCATAGCCTGTTAACCTTGGCATCATTCCTTCATCTTCCCAGGCTTCCAGCTTTCAAAATGTTACTGCCTACTGGCCCTAAAGGCAAACAACTTGCCATGTATAATATGCCCTATATTAATGTCATGCAGTCCATGCATTTGAGGAAACCCATCCATCACCAGATGCCCTTAGTGACAAAGTGGGGAACTACTGCACAAAGAAAACCCTGGGAATCAAATATGATACCCAGAGGCAGTCATGGCTGAATTCACTCAGTCATATATAACTATTTTCACTTATTTTTAGTCAATTGGAATTTTGCCTCAATTACATAGGTATATGTATGTTTCCATACATAAGAAAGCAGTGTGTAATCATCTACGTTGATACTAATTTGTTAATCTTGTATAAGGCTGGCACATTCTCCCAAAGAGATTCTCTGCCAGTGTGAAAATGAACTCTGCAGCTCTGAAGCTCCTTCCCATGAATTCAAAGTAATGTATGAGAAAAGTTCTTGGTCAATCACAAGTGCTATACAAACTAAAGAATACTATTATGAGCTGGGCATGGTGTCTCACACCTGTAATCCTAGCACTTTGGGATACTGAGGTGGGAGGATCCTCTGAAGCCAGGAGTTTGAAACCAGCCTGGGCAACATACAGAAACCCTGTGTCTCTACAAAAAATTTTTTTTTAAAATTAGCCAGGCATGGAGGCTTGTATCTGTGGTCCCAGCTACGCAGGAGGCTGAGGTGGAAGGATTGTTTGAGCCTGGGAAGTCGAGGCTGCAGTAAGCCGTGATTGCACCACTGTACTCCAGCCTGGGTGACAAAGGAAGATCCTGTCTTAAATAAATAAGTAGCTATTATGATCATCCCAATCTTAGGAATCCAGTGTCAGCTCGATAGTCACTTTTTAGGTCAACAGTATTGTCAAGAAAAGTGTTAACACTCAGCTAATAAAATGGCATAATGTTACCCTAGTATGTTATTATGCCTGCCTTCCATTATCCCAAGACACAGGAGAACATTCATTTTTTAAAATTCTCAAATGTGGAAAACCCATTTCCTAAGATGATTTCCAATATGAAATAGTTTCCAGCATTATATGAGCCACTCCTGTATACCAAAGAGAGATTCCCTTTACTCAATTTTATATCCCACTCATGAAACATTTTAATGTCTTGGACCTACTAACTCCAGTTGGATACCACTGACAGGAAGTGAGAAGGGTATGAGCCGTGGGATAGGCATGCAGGGTGGGGAGACTAGCTTTTAGTTCTGGCTCCGGTTTTTACTGGAGTGATAACCTCTAAATTCTTTTCAAGTAACAATTGCACAAATAATACTCCTTTCTCCTTCCCCCTTTCTTTCTACAGACTATTTCCTCAGTCATCCAGAGGCCAATTTGGGAGCCACTTATGAGTCCCTCAGTCTTTTATTCCCCCTATTCAATCAGTCATCAAGCACCTCAGTCTTTCCTGAGAACATCTCTCAGATCAGGTCTTTCTGTCATGACCCTGGTTCTCTGTTGACCTCCTGTGGCCCGACAGCCTGAAGCTAAATATGTGGAATTGAAGACTCCTCAAAAACCTCAACCACACATTCTCTTTCGCGCTCTCTCTCTCTCTCTCCCCGCCCTGTTTATGCTCTGTATTAGTTTCCTATCACTACTGTAACAAATTAGCAAAAACTAGTGCCATATGCAATACAAATTTATTTTCTTACAGTTGGGTCAGTCAGAAGTCTGACAAGTCTCAATAAATTAAAATAAATGTGCCAACGGGGCTGTGTTTCTTCTGGAGCCTCTAAGGAGAATCCATTTCTTTTCCTTTTCCAGCTTCTAGAGGCCAACCCCTTTCCTTGGTTCATGGCTGCCTTCCTTCATCTTCAAAGCCAGAAACATTGGGCCAAGCTCTCCTGTCTCTCCCTCTTCCACTTTAAAGGACTCTTGTGGCCCAGCCTGGCCAACATGGTGAGACCCTGTCTCTACTAAAAATACAAAAGTTAGCTGGGCACGCACACGCTTGTAATCCCAGCTACTCAGGAGGCTGAGGCAGCAGAATTGCTTGAATCTGGGAGGCAGAGGTTGCAGTGAGCCAAGATCGTGCCAGTGCACTCCAGACAGTCCAGACTGCACTCGAGGCTTAAGAGAGTCTTACTCTCTTGGAGACTCTTACTCTCTTAACAAGAGAGTAAGACTCTGTTTCAAAAAAAAAAGCGGGGGACCCTTGTGATTACATTGAGATTAGCTGGATAATTTCACTACTTCAGCTGAGTAGCATCCTTAATTGCATCTACAACCTTCACTCTCCTTTGCCTTGTAACCTGACACATTTACAGTTTCGGTTCTGGGGATTAGGAGGTAGACATCTTTGGAGGGGGGAGCATTATTTTGCCTCTCTCATCCTCTGCCTCCCAAATTGTCAGAGATGCTTTTTATTTCCTATTTCTTATTTTGCAATTAATCATAGCAACAATCAGTTGAATATTATCACCAAAATTATGAGTATGTTTCAGTTAAGTAAGTCTGACTGCAAATTATATATCCAGAGGTCTGGATTTATATTTTTAGAAAAAAAAAAACTCCACAATACTGAATGGCTTTATATCTAAATTTAGCTTGCATTTTAAATCATAATGGTAACCACTTGGGATCCTAATAAAACATAAAAGCATTTTATCATCTAATTGGCTTAAATTAATTAAGTATACTAATGATAACACATACCTAAAAATTATATTTCATAGTTAAACATTGAGAGAAATAAGCTTCAAATAAGTATTTTAAAAGATTAATGCTAGGGTCTAATGTTATAGCTAAAATATTTCTGTGTTATTCTTACAATTTTAGAAAATCTCTAGTATTTTTAGCTTAAAATGTTGTTGTTGTTACTGCTTTGTTATGCTCACAGAAGGGAGACAGGCACAGATGGAAAAAGGTAAGTTACTTGCCCTCTTGGTCTGAAAAATACTGCCAAAACAGTAATCATACTTTTTGAGCATCAAATAAGGGGCTAGAGCCTGGGCTGTGATAGCAATAACTTTGTCTTTTCTAGTAACATGCCCTTAACAGAACAAACAATGGAGACAGAGGGAAAAGCAGCAGCCAAAAGTTTTTGTAAAGGTTCCAGAGGGTGAACCATGCTTCTTGTTTTTTTTAACCTATGTCTTGCTGATATTAAGCAGTCAGATTATATAATATTTTTGTTCTTTCCTCAGAGAAGCCTTCTCTGGTCATCCCCTAGATCAGTAGAGGTCACAAAGATATATCCTATCATGGAATGGTATGGTTCTCCTTCACAGCTCTTATAACCCCCATTACAAATTATTTTTGTAATTGTTTATTGTGCCTTCCCCGTGATTACCATGCTTGCCACTGCATCCTTAGCTTCTACCACAGTAATTGGCTTTTATTAGACCATTAACATATTTGTTGAATTGAATTGAATAAAGCTTTGGGGGTGCACAGAGCAGCTACTATGGTTTTTGTTTGTTTGTTTTTGTTTTTGAGTTAGAGTCTCCCTCTGTTGCCCAATCTGGAGTGTGGTGGTGCGATTTCCCGGCTCACTGCAACCTTCACCTCCTGGGTTCAAGCTATTCTCCTGCCTCAGCCTCCTGGGTAGCTGGGACTATAGGCACACACAACCACGCCCAGCTAATTTTTGTATTTTTATTAGAGACAGGGTTTCACCATGTTGGCCAGGCTAATCTCGAACTCCTGATTTCAAGTGATCTGCCCGCCTCAGCCTCCCAAAGTACTAGGATTACAGGTGTGAGTCATCGTGTCCGGCTGCTGTGGTGTTTTGCTTCTTTGGTATTGTGTAGCACATTCAGCACAAGTGATGTCCTCAGTTCTCAATAAGTGCTTCCTAAAGAATCCACATTTCACCCATTCAGAACCTTGCATGATGTAGCAGCTTAAGCTACTTCAAGGACTCCTCTTGATCTTGAGTAGAGAGGAACAATGTGAACTCAGCAAGGGGAGCATGGAAACAGATTTTCTTTTATGTTACTTGTGGAAAGCTTTTAGATTAACCATTGAAAATTGCGAATTTGGAACCATACCCATTTTGACTTATCTCCTAATTGTATTTTAAAACAGTGGTTCTCAGTGTGGTTCCAGGACCAACATCAGCAGCATTTTGGAAACTTTTGTTAGAAACACAAATCCACTGAACCAACGACTTAGAACTGTGGGTGGGTCTCGGAAAATTCTGTTTTAACAAGTCCTCCAGGTGATTCTGATGCATGCCAGTTTGAGAATCACTCTTTTAAACCAACGTTTAAGTCCAATCTAACCTACGTAACAATTAACAGTCTACCCGGCTATCTACCTGTGCTAGTGTGGTATATAACAGCCCATAGTACACATGCTCTATTCTAAGCCTATCTGCTCGCCTCAATCTGTATATTCCTCCTGCAATTTATCATGGTGTGAAAGGCCCAATGATACACAGGTTTGGTCATTTTCAAATAGTGCCTGCCGGCATTGTGGCTCAGGCCAGTCATCCCAACACTTTGGTAGGCTGAGGTGAGATGATCACTTGAGCTCAGGAGTTTTAGACCAGCCTGGACAACATGGCAAAACCCCATTTATAAAAAAAATAATAATAGCTGGGTGTGGCAGCATGCACCTGCAGTCCTAGCTACTTGGGAGGCTGAGGTGGGAAGATCCCCTGACCCCTGGGAGGTGGAGACTGCAGTGAGCCATTATTGCACCACTGCACTCCAGTCTGGGCGAAAGAGTGAGACCCTGTCTGAAAAAAAAAAGCACCCTTCACAGAAACTTCCTCAGCGTATTAGCATCAGCATCTGAAAGTACAGTATGTTTATCAAACATATAGAATAAAGTTATAGATAACGTCAGAATAACATGGAGGCTAATTATCAAAACGAAAGGCTAACGTTTTGCATACTGTGCTTTGAAGGGACAAGAGGGAGAGGAGGCACCTCTGAATGCCTAGTTGTTACTATTTCCTCCTGAATTTTCACGTTATTACACTTTGGTAACAGAATCCTGTATTTTGGTGCAGAGGGGGCAAAATAAGGCGGGGGGATGGAGCGCAGAAGCTAACATGGTTACAATGTGCAGCGTTTTTACGACGGACTGGCTTTACTCATTTCCTGCCTCACTTCCCTCCCATCTGTACGGGTTTTTCTTTTTGGGGCCTCCTATACCAGTGCGCTCCCCGCCTGCCATGCTCAGCCCCTGTATAGCGTACGATCTGAGTGGGTGATAAAGCCGGCTACAAGACAGGCGGACGCCGAACCCGGGAAGCCCGAGGGCGTAGCCCCAGCACAGCCTCCCTCACACGGAACCCGGATGTGATCTTGTTCTCACGGAGGCCCGGCCTCTTCCGCCCCAACTGTGGCCCCCGCGGTCCCGCCCCGTCCCGCCCCGTGATTGGTCGGCCGGCCTCACGTTAAAAAAAATCTTTTTTGTGTCTGCGACGGAGTCTTCGGCGAAAGGCGTACACGTCGCAGCCAATGAGGTGATAGAAACGCAAAGCAACGACCAATGACTAGCTGCGATGGGATGGGCCGGCCGACTAATCACGAGGCCTCGTACCCGGATCTGTTTGCTGGGCTGTGAAATCTATCTCTGAGAAAGTGTGAGGGCTCTTCACGTGGGGCAGGGACAGCAGGCGCGGAGGAGAGGGCGAGCGTCTGTGAGATTTAGTGGCCCGCGCGTGCGTTTGTCGTGTAAGGGTCATCTGTGGGGTTTGGAGTAGGGGAACAAATCAATGTGACTCTTTTTCCGTGGAAACAATTCCCACTGCAGTATCCCGGAGCCTGCGTGTGGTAGGCAAGCTCCTCAGATGGTACCTCACAGGGAATAGGGGAGTCTTGAAGACGCAGCTCCGGTAGTAGGAACATGAACCTGTTACCTAAAAGTTCCAAGGAGTTTGGCTCCGTTGACTATTGGGAGAAGTTCTTCCAGCAGCGAGGAAAGAAAGCTTTCGAGTGGTATGGAACCTACATGGAACTGTGCGGGGTGCTACACAAATATATCAAGCCCAGAGAAAAGGTGAGGAGCGCGGCCTGGTGGGAACTAGTAACAGGAATCTTGCGGTTGGTGGACAGCGACAGGAGGGGAAACCGGACCCTAGTTGGGGGCATATTTCAGCGTTTCCTGCATCATTCCTGCTGAAAGATAAGCTGAAATATTCTTTCAGGCCGGGCGCGGTGGCTCATACCTATAATCCCAGCACTTTGGGAGACCCAGGTGGGAGAATCGCTTGAGCCCAGGAGTTAGTGACCAGCTTAGGGAACACAATGAGATCTGGTCTCTACAAAAAAACGAAAAAATTAGCTGGGCGTGGTGGCATGCGTCTGTAGTTCCGGCTACTCGGGAGGATCGCTTGAGTCGAGGAGGTCGAGGCTGCAGTGAGCCATGATCACGCCACTGCAATCCAGCCTGGGTGGCAGAGTGAGACCCTGTTACAAAAAAAGAAAAAAAAATTTTTAAAGGTTTTCAGCTAATAGACTTCCCACTCCAGCTCATTCTTGGATTAATAACCCTACTTGAAGAGGGACTTCCTTAGTAGTTCAACCCAGATGTGACTTCCTGAAAGTGTGTTCTCTCATTGTGTGTTTCTGTGCAACCTGCAGCAGGTGTGACTTTGTGTATGAATTTGTTTATCAAATAGTTTTTGAGTTCTTTTTGAGTTTCAGGCACTGTGCTCAGTCCTTAAGCTATAAGAGCATTAAGACATAAACCCTGTGTGTGTTCCACAGGTGAAACGTGGTAAGTACAATAACGAGTTTGGTATAGGTGAAATTGTACTGGAGGCAGGGAAGGAGGAAAGGTAGAAAACTAACATTTGTGGGAAAGCTTTAGTGCCAGGCCTTATGTTGGGTGCTGTGTATGTGCAGTCTGAATTCTCATCATAAACTCAGGTGAGTGGCCATGCATACATTTTACGGTTGAGGAAACTGAGACCCCGAGAGCTTTTTTTTTTTTTCCCCAAGATCATACATGTAGTAAGTGGTCATGTGGGGATTTAAACTCAGGCCTGTCTGGCTCCAAAGCATATGCACATCTCTTTGTACCATGCTTTTCCAGAGATGGTAAATCAGAATTTCTGAGGATGAATGGAGAAGGAGACAACAATCTGAATTTTAAGTTTGGCTTCAGAAAATAGCCAAGTATCATGAGATGGAATCTGTGATGGAAGTACGGCTTGAATCATCACAAAGCGTACTTTATTGTCTAGTGGAGCCAAAGGCTTGAGTGGATTGAGGAAATAGGGTTATTCCAGCTCCAGGATTTCAACTGTAACTCTGTATTTGGATTCTCTGACTTCCTATTAATTCCCACGTAATAAGTGCATGTTTTAGAGAAAAGAACAACCATGATTAATTTGTTTCGGCAACACAAAGCCCATTTTCATATAAGCTGTATTGTAGCTGAATGTAGTTTTCCATAGCAAATATATGTGGTGTTTCAAGATAGAATCGACTCTACAATGTTGCTCTTTAGCATCTCCACCTTCTGAAAATGTGCATCAGCCAAGGTGAGAGTTGATTCCTTGAAGTACCTGAAGCACAGTCCTTTGCTTTGATTACCTCCCTCTTGTGAATTTTTTCTCCAGGTGCTGGTGATTGGGTGTGGCAACTCAGAACTGAGTGAGCAACTGTATGATGTGGGCTATCAAGATATAGTGAACATCGACATCAGCGAGGTTGTAATCAAGCAAATGAAGGAATGCAATGCCACCCGACGGCCCCAGATGAGATTCTTGAAGATGGACATGACGCAGATGGAGTTTCCTGATGCGTCGTTCCAGGTGGTGTTGGACAAGGGCACCCTGGATGCTGTCCTGACAGATGAGGAAGAGAAGACCCTGCAACAGGTGGACAGGATGCTGGCCGAGGTTGGCCGTGTCCTGCAGGTGGGCGGTCGCTACCTCTGCATCTCCCTGGCTCAGGCTCACATCCTGAAGAAAGCAGTGGGTCACTTCTCCCGGGAGGGGTGGATGGTGAGGGTGCACCAAGTGGCCAACAGCCAGGACCAGGTGTTGGAAGCAGAGTCTCAGTTCTCCTTGCCTGTCTTTGCCTTCATCATGACCAAGTTCAGGCCAGTCCCTGGCTCTGCCCTTCAGATCTTTGAGCTGTGTGCTCAGGAGCAGGGCAAGCCTGTGCGGCTGGAGAGTGCCGAGCAGCTGGCTGAAGCGGTGCGGGAGCGGCAGCAGTATGCCTGGCTGTGCAGCCAGCTGCGCCGCAAGGCCAGGCTGGGGAGTGTGTCTCTGGACTTGTGCGATGGGGACACGGGGGAGCCACGCTACACCCTCCACGTGGTGGACAGCCCCACTGTGAAACCATCGCGGGACAATCGTTTCGCGATTTTCATCAGTGAGTTGGGATTGCTCCCTCTCTTTCTTGGAGGGGCTGGCTTACAGGGGCTGGGGGCTGGGGCTGGGGCTGGGCTGGGGCTTTGGTGGGATTCTTGACTGTTTTTATCTTGCAGGGGTTTGTACATCCCGAGGATTAGACTACCTCAGGCATGATGAAATGGGAGTAATAGCTCTCTAGCAACCTACTTCAAGTTGAGACCTATTTCTTCTTCTTCTCATCTTCCATTGCAAAGACTTGATGAAGTGTGAGAATGGGGTTGGTAGGAAAGAGAGAGGATAGAAATAAGTTTAGGAGGCCGGGCGCAGTGGCTCAAGCCTGTAATCCCAGCACTGTGAGAGGCCGAGACGGGTGGATCATGAGGTCAAGAGATCGAGAGCATCCTGGTCAACACGGTGAAACCCCGTCTCTACTAAAAATACAAAAAATTAGCTGGGCATAGTGGCGCATGCCTGTAATCCCAGCGACTCAGGAGGCTGGGGCAGGAGAATTGCCTGAACCCGGGAGGCGGAGGTTGCGGTGAGCCGAGATCGTGCCATTGCACTCCAGCCTGGGTAACAAGAGTGAAACTCTATCTCAAAAAAAAAAAAAAAAAAAAAAGAAAGAAATTTAGGAGGCCACATATGACATAGAGATGCTAATTGACTTTGTAGCATGGGGTAATAGAAGTAATGCTGGATTAGCTAGCCTAAGACATAGGTTCTAGTCCCAGCTGTAGCCTGTGAGCTGCAGGACCTGGGGAAGTTGCTGGGCTTCTTTGCAAAATTTACAGAGGCAGTATAGGGCAGCAGCTAAAAAAAAGTGAGCTCTAGAACCAGGCTGTTTGGGTTTCAGTTTTGGCTCAGTCACTTCCTGATGGTGTGACATTAGACAGGTTACGTTTCTTTATCTGCCTTGGTTTTCTCATCTATAAAGTGGGATTGTAACTCTGGTGTAGTTGTGAGAAGTATAAAAGCTCTTAGAAATGGTACTTGATCTTGGAAGTGCTGTGTAAATGTTAGTCATTATTACTGAAAGCAGTAAGGGATATCAGATTTACCTTAATAAGGATCAAGAAGATAGTATGAGGAAATGCTTTCAAAAGTAGAACATTCTAGACAAATGCAAAGTGTTTATGGTCATGGTATTATGGTAATTTTTTTCCTGGTGACTAAGCCAGTTTTTCAAATATTCTATAATTCTATCTGTCCATGTGTGGAAATAAATAATGCAGTGAATACAAGCATGGGTAGAGAGTCTGGGGCTAGACTGCCTGGGTTTGAGTCCCAGCTTTGCCATTTACTTATGTTTTGAACTTGGGCAAATTGTGTAACTTCTGTTTCTCAATTTCCTTATTTGTAAAAATGGGAATCATACTAAAACTACTTACATCTTGGGCTGTTGGAGGATTCCATTAATTTATATTTGTCAACTGCTTGGAGTCATGCCTCGTATGATTTATTAGTCTTGGCATTATTGCTGTTTTGTTGTGGTAGGTGCCTGCCTCCTTCCCCTCCAGACTTGCCCACACTTCTTCTTTACCCTTGGTCCTGCCTCATGTCTGATGGGCTGCCTTGCCCTAGGTGTTGTGAACTAGAGAATTGATAGTTCTTCATTGGGTCACAGTTGGGGAAGATGCTGGTCTTGGACAGGGACTGGCTTTTGGCCTTTGGGGCCATATTGGTTGTGGGCTTGAACACTATTTCCAGGATTCCCTGTAACCAGGTTCCTTTTTCTAGTCCCCCAGGGCCGGGAGACTGAGTGGCTCTTTGGCATGGATGAGGGCCGGAAACAGCTGGCTGCCAGTGCTGGCTTCAGGAGGCTGATTACAGTGGCCCTTCACCGAGGTCAGCAGTATGAAAGCATGGACCACATCCAAGCCGAGCTGTCGGCTAGAGTCATGGAGTTAGCACCAGCTGGGATGCCTGCCCAGCAGCAGGTAACAAAGCTTTTGTAGCAGCTTTCATGGGTCTCTGAAGTTATGTTAGCAGCCAGGGAGTCAGAGGGAGCCTTGGCATGAGCTAGGACTAGAGTCTGTGACCCTTGTCTAATTCTGGGGGCATATAAGCAGCTAAGGGTTAAATGGCAGGGAAGCACTGTCCTTTGCCCCAGGCAATGAGAGGAAAGTGAGCACAGTAGCGTGAGTGTCTGGGGGACCTCTCATACTCCATAGATACGGCAGGAAAGAAATGCTGTACACGTTGTGGGCTCTAGCTCTTTCTAATTTGAGTTGCTCTGATTGTGGGTTTCTCCTTCCACACTTTTTGAACTGGACTTCCGTGGTCATTTTGCTTCTTAGAACTATCATTATCTGAGGGTATACATGGGAAAGGGCCAAAACAGCTCAGCACAGTTATCCAGGTTTTCACATTGCTGGTCAGGTGTTTTACTGGGAAGCAAACAAGGTTTTTACCTAAATGGTGATATGGTATTATCAGTTAACACCAACTATCTTGTGCTATCCTGGTCACCATGGGTAATGGACAAGTGATTTTACTGCAAGAACTTCATGATGAGGAGTTGATCCTTTTTTTTCTTTTTTGAGATAGGGTCTTGCTCTGTTGCCTGGGCTAGAATGGGGTTCAGTGGTGTGATCATGATTTACTGCAGCCTTAGCCTCAACCTCCTGTGTTCAAACCATCCTCTCACCTCAGCCTCCAGTATTGGCTGGGACTGTAGGTGTGAGCCACCTTACCTGGCTAGATTTTTTTTACATGTTTTATAGGGACAGGGTCTCCCTATGTTGCCCAAATTTTGATCCTTCGTGATAGTTGGGAAAGCAACAGTGTTTAGAGGCTTGGTGCAAATAGTAACAGATCTGAAAAAAAGAACCCAGGCTCCTGGCTTCCTGGCCTGTGGTTCTGCCCACTAGGCTGACTTATGTTTACAGATGCATGTGTGTTTGATTTTTCCTGGCCAATTTTGGGGTTGATGACCCCTGTTTTAGGGAATCCCAGATCCTCTGGGGAGCTTCATTTGTGACCTCACATCAGTGCCTGAGTCTGCAGGGTCAGGAGATTCTGGTGATTATTAAATAGTCTTACAGGTCTTTTTAAAAAACAAATAGATATAAAGATAGGGGGAAGGAGTGGGAAAGTTTAGGGGGAAAGTGTATTTTTCTCCTAAGGTTTAGAAAAATGGGGGAAAAATAGATGAGAGTAACTAGGGGCAAGGAAAATTTATCTAGATTTGGAGTGGTTGTTTCCCTCATGAATTTTTTTATCTTTATTCTTGTATAGATTCCTTCTCATAATCCCAGCCCCTTCCTGAGGGTTCTCTCAAGCTTTCGTTATCCTGGATTATTGAGAGTTCTTTTAGGGATTACTGATGAGAAACCCCTAAAAGAACTTGGAGAGAACCAACTTTGGGAGATCTTTATGTGTTCAGTTGATTTTCAAAAGATGAATTAAACCTTTGAGATCAAAGGCCCCAGAAAAGTACTTTAATAGAATGGCAAATCTTTGGAGTAGTTGTTGTCTAGAACCATGGTATGGGGATATATACATACAAGGGGAAGGGGTTACAATTTCTCTTACTTCTTAAATGAGCTGCTGTTTTGACCACATCTCTGGTTGTACCTTCAGGTGCCCTTTCTGTCTGTAGGGGGGGACATTGGGGTCCGGACCATTCAGCACCAAGACTGCAGCCCCTTGAGCGGTGACTATGTCATCGAGGACGTGCAAGGGGATGACAAGCGATTCTTCCGGCGACTGATATTCCTCAGCAACAGGAATGTGGTGCAGTCAGAAGCCAGGTTGCTAAAGGATGTGTCTCATAGAGGTGAGGTGTCATAGGGCACGGTGGTGGGACCCAAGTGGCCGTGGTATGGACTAGATTTCCTGGGAGCTTGGCCGAGATGTAGGATGGACCTGGGTGTCTGTGGGTTCTTAACCATCTGGAATCTTAAGGTGTGAGTAGTGATAAGCAGAGTTCATTCTGCTCTTGAACAGAGCCTGGCTCTGAAGTGATAAGGGGCTTGGGTAGTGAAACCAAGTACATGTGATAATCGCATTAATGTCTTCAGTTTAAAGGCATCTGTTTTGTAGGTGCTCCATGTACATCTCTGTATTGTTTCAATAGGCCTCTGAGGTGAGCCAGAACCATGGAAGTTGCAGGTGAGCCCTGTAACGCCATAGTGTAATTCACCTGTTTCAGAGGGTGTTGGTGTTTGCGAGTAACTTAGAAACCATCTAATGAACACAGCGCTGTTCATTTGGTCTGTCTGTGATGAAGGAGATTATTTGGTACTGGAGTTTCCAATGTGGTCGCAACTAGCCGTATGTAGTGCTGAGCATTTGGAATGTGACTGGTATAACCGAGGAACTGAATTTTAATTTTCTTTAATTCTGATTAATTTACATTTAGCCACAGGGGCTAGTGGCTGGTATTGGATAGTATATAGATCTAAACCATCTCCTCTAGAATCCCTTTAAGTGGTCTCCCAGCTGACACTCAGAAACTTCCCCTAATGGGGAATCAATAGTTTGTTTTACCTGTGTTTTTTACAAGCTGTGTCAGTTTGTATTTTAAAAGCAATACTTGCTCATTGAAATCACTTCAAAAGTCAAATGTATAGAGTGAAAAGTGAATGCCCCTCCCCTCCCTGTCTCCAATGCATCTTCCCAGTGAGGCACAGAGATTCAAGGATGGAAGCCGAAATGGCTCTCCTGATTCCCAGTTGTTCCCTTTGCCTTACTGGGCTGTCCTTATAGCAAGGCCATCTGGGAGGAGGGTGGAGAGAAAGAATTCAGATGCTTGACGTCATGGATTTGTCTTGAGTCTAGGAGCAAGTTACCTGCAAAATGTCTTTTTTTACTTTAGGGGTTTCCCGTGGCCAAACCACCCAAGATTGTTGGGTTTCTGCCATATTTTGGGGTCACTCTGGCTGTAGGTTGGTTCAGTTTCATCTCACTAAAACCTTAGTAAAATTGCTTAAAAGAATATTTTGCCGCTTTCAGTTTGGGTTTCAGGTTTTTTTCACCATTGTCACATTCCTTGACTTCTTGTTAGCACTTTGATCTCATGGAAAGAACAATCTCCCTAAGTATTGGTGAGAAAGAAGGAGAGCATATTAAAAAGTGATTTAACATCTCTGAAAAGCACCCCGACCCCAGTCATCCTTACCTTTTGCTGCTGGGAAATGCAGCTGATCCCTATGAAGACACAGCCATCCGTTTAGTTTGATACCCTGGAGCAGTGGAGGGAGTGAGGAGAGGGAAAATGGAGTGGCTTTTTAGGATTTCTTTCCTTTTTTGAATACTTGTGATTTCCTTGTTCAACAGAGGTCAGTAGTGCTACCTGTGTGGCACAACAGAAAGTTGATAGGTGATAGAGACAGGCAGTCCCAGGTTCAAATCCGGTCTGCACCATCTGCTGATTCTCTATTTACCTAACACTTCAGTGGCTCAGTGTGTTCATTTGCCAAGAACTAAAATGATAAGGTTGTTAGAAGAGCTTAAAGAATAAAAGTTCCAGTACAGTAATTGGCACATAGGGAGTGATTAGTAACTTTATTGTTCTTTAAAAGACTATAAGTAATCTTTTCTTTTGTTAGTGGGCTTACATTTCTCAGAGGGGAGGCACCAGGGCTCCTCAATTGAGGTTTCCCAGGTTTTTGAGTATGCATTTGCCATTTCCTTTTCCAACTTCCTTGTATCTAGTGTATATGTTAAATGTTTAATAACTATCTCTTTGTGATGTGGGCTGGGGGGAGGTAATCCTGATTTATAGTGTTTATTAGTTGTCTAGTATAAGTACCACCACTGTGTTTGCTTTACGTTGCTATAAAGGAATACCTGAGGCTGGGCAATTTGTAAAGAAAAGCAGTTTATTTTGGCTTATGGTTTCTGCAGACTGTACAAGAAGCATGGCACCTACATCTGCTTCTGGTGAGGCTTCAGGAAGCTTAAAATTGTCATAGAAGGTGAAGAGAGAGCTGGCACATCACATGGCAAGAGAGGGAGCAAGAGAGCTGCCAGGCTCTTTTAAACAACAGCTCTAGAGGGAGAACTTGCTCATTACCGTGGGGAAGGCACCCAACCATTCATGAGGGATCTGCCCCCATGACCATCATGGTGGCTCTGACATTGTGGACCACATTTCAACATGAGATTTCTAGGGAATAAACACCCAAACTATTTTACTACAGCCAGTTTCAAGATATCAACATGATGTCAGCCAGTTTCCAAAATTTTAACAATTGGGCCTTTTGAGTGTATTCAAGCCATCTGGAGCACACTGATGCTGGTAACCCTTGCTTCCTGAGGTCTAGTGTAGTAAGCGTAGGACTTCATATCTCTTGTTTAGCCCAGAAGAAGAGGAAAAAGGACAGGAAAAAGCAGCGGCCTGCTGAAGCAGAGGACCTCCCTGCAGCCCCAGAGCAGTCCATTGACAAGAGTTACCTATGTTGTGAACACCACAAAGCCATGATTGCCGGCCTTGCCCTGCTGAGAAACACAGAGCAACTCCCAGGTGAGAGAGATGCCACTGCCTTCCACAGAGGGAGGATAAAGATTACAGACCTAAAAAAACAAAACAAAAGAAAAACCAAAAAACAAAACAAAACAAACGATTACAGACCTAAACAATTGGTGTCACCTGCATTGTAGTTGAAGAACAGTGATTACAAACTGACAACGTTATCTTTCTTCATCTCAGCCATCTTACAAGTTAATGAGCATTCTAAGTAACTGTTGCCTCAAACTCAGCTTGTTTTATTGAAATTGTATTGAAATATGTTGGGTCTGAATTGTATTTTTTCTGTTCATTTCTTTTTAAAATTACGGTATATAGTGTATTCAATGAGATATGTAAAATACACAGATTTTAATTGTTCAGCTTCTCTGTAATGCATTATTTGAACAAAAGATTCAATTCTATCTTGAATTTCTACTTTAAAAAGATTCATATTATGTTAATACAGTCATAGCCTTATCACTGCAGGTTTGGAGCTGACTGCATTAGTAAAAATGTTCATGTTTCTGTCTGTGATTGTAACTGTTTTCACCTGAAGTCCCTGAACGTGCCTTCTTGAAACACCCTTTTCTTTTATCCTATCTTAGTGTTAAGGTATGTCACTGGAATCTCAGTTCTTAGATTTAATCCTCAGGGTCTGTCACCCACCTAATTTGGGTGATTTTTTTGTTTGTTGTCTTCCCTTGATCCCCTGTGGTGGCTGTGGTCTGTGCTTAGGGGCAGGATTTAGGCCTTTGTTTTCCTGTGATTTGTGGAACTTGAATGGCTTACCCTTACTTGGTGAGGGTGTCTGAGAAGACAGTGTGGCCTTTTGAGTCAAGGGCAAGGAGCATTGCACCTCTGCTGCCTTGTAATCATGAGCAAGATTGCTTGGCCACTTTTCTTCCCTCTTCCCTTTCCTAGAGAGGTCTAATAACTCTTTTTTTTTTAACCCCCAACTCCCCCGAGAGGTCTAATAACTCTTATTATTAGAGGTTATTAGTGAGGACTCTTGAGATCATGTCGGCTGAATGCTTTGAGGTTTTTTTTTTGAGACAGGGATTCACTTTTTCTCAGGCCTAGAGTGCAGTGGTGGATCACAGCCCACTGCAGCCTTGACCTCCTCAGGCTCCCACCTCCGCCTCCCATGTAGCCAGTACCACAGGTATGTGCCACCATGCAAGCTAATTTTTCTACTTTTTGTTGATTTCACCATGTTGCCGAGGCTGATCTCAAACTCTTGGGCTCAAGTAATCTGCTCACCTAGGCCTCCCAAAGTGCTGGGATTACAGGTGTGAGCCACCACCCCTGGCCGCTTTGAGATCTTTAAGAGACAATAATAACACACTGTTCATCTTCTGGATCTAGTCATCATGAATCCAGGATGGAGTTTTCAGATGTCAAATTGACTCCTAGATTTCTGGACTGAGATAGGGAGACCTCTAAATCTTGTACCCCCTGAGTAGAGACAAAAAGCTGACTTTCCCTTTTGCCTCCCTGAGGCTGGTACAGAATTTTCCGGTGAACAGGTGGCAATGTGATGCTCTATTCTTTTCTTACAGAGATCCCACTGGCATTGTTGGTGGTAGGCCTGGGTGGGGGCAGCCTCCCCCTCTTTGTCCACGATCATTTCCCAAAGTCCTGCATTGATGCTGTAGAAATCGACCCCTCGATGTTGGAAGTGGCCACCCAGTGGTTTGGCTTCTCCCAGAGTGACCGAATGAAGGTCCACATTGCAGATGGCCTGGACTATATTGCCAGCCTGGCAGAAGGAGAAGAAGGTACTGCTCTTGGAGCATTGGAAGGGGTGTTGAGGGATGATTGATCCAACATTGTCAGGCCTACAAGGGCCTCTACAGTTTATCTCTAAGAGAGTGCATGAGTATCATTCCAGTCTTCAGCTTGCTCATTTGTTGATATACTTATTCACTAGGGTACCAGCTATATGCTTAGCACTGTGTTAGGTGTGAATGAACAGCAATAAGTAAAACAGGCCATTCCTGCCCTTATGGTGCCAACAGACCAGTGGGCTTTTTTCTGACCTGTAAGTTTGTCATTTCCTCACCATCTTAAGAAACCTGAAGTCTGGCTGGGGGAAGAAATGGAAAAGAAAAGGTGGAATGTATGTTGGGTGGTGTTTCTGGTAAATATTTCAACTAGAGGTGAAGCCAGAAATAAAGCAAAACAGTATTCCTGTAGGATCAGTGGTTTACAACCTCAGGGTCTTAGATCTGGTAATGTATTCAGACAGTTTTTGGTTGTCAGAAATCAGGGTGGGGGATGTTGCTACTGGCATCTAACCGGTAAAGGTCTAGGATGCTAGTAAACATCTTACAGTGTGCAGGACAGGCACTGATGACAGACTTATCTGGCCCAGAATTTCCATGGTTCTGAGATGGAGAAACCTTGATGCAGATGCTACTCTGTGGGAATTTTGATAGGCCTTCTGCAACTAGAATTAAGGTTCCATTTACTCTAGTAATTTGCATCCCAGATTTAGGACAAAAACCATAAGTATAAGAGTTTTCTGCAAAATACTAGAGACAATAAGTCTGCTCATTATATAGATAGGCCGCCGGTGACTGTAGTACTTTCTGGAACTTCAGTCCTTTGGAGAGAAGGCAGTTAGGTTGGTGTAGTTGTACCGGGGAGCTCAGGCCACCCTTCCTAGTCTGCTCATTTCATAACAGATACTCTGCTCTCACTGAATTAGACTATCTTCCAGTAAGGGTGTGGCAAACTAGGATGCCTGGGAGGAGTATTGAACAGATGCTATCTTAATTTCAGTGGCAAACTGAGTTGAATCGTAACAGTTTCATAGGTTTCTTCTCTGAAGTTAGGGTTAGTTGAGGTGCCCAAACCCCTAGATACTAATATGGTGAAGTATTTACAACAGTGCCATGCACATGGTAAGTACTTAATGCATGATGTTACTGCTGTTGCTATCTGTAGATCAGTTTTCAATGGCTTCCCCCATCTTCTGTAACCACCAAAACCTTTTAGATTACTGGGCTCAAGTCTGCAAATGAAGGCTATTGTTTTCCTTGGACTTTGATGAGCCAACATGTTCTCTTTGTAAAAAACCAAAATCAGATCTTGTGCTATGACAGTGATAAGCGTGCAGCAGTACTAATTAAATATTTAATTATATTGAATAATTACTATCGCAGTTTCAAAATTTCCTAAAAATATGTCAGTGACATTGCAGACCTACCCCTTATAAAAACAATTTAACATTATAATAAGGAGCACATCCATTTCATCATCGGCTGTTTCTCACCCATTTAGCAAAATCATTTCTTTCTTGAGTCAGCTCTTGTTTATGGAACTGCAAAGATAACACTCAAATTTCAGAACATTTTCTCTTATGAGGCAAAATGTGCTGTTTTCAGAGTTAAAAGTTTCTGTTTACTGGGTCAGTCCTTACAGGCTTAACTGCTTTGTCTATATCAGTGGTTCTTAACCCTGACTGTATTTAGAATTACCTGGAAAGCTCAAGAAAAATACCAGAGGCTTCCCATCTCTCCTCCCATTTGCCACCCCCTGCTATCCCCCACCACCACCCCAGGATATTCTGTTGGTCAGGAGTGTAGTCCACATTAGAAGCTTCCCAAGGTGATTGTAATGTTCTGCCGGAGTCAAAAGCCACTGGTCTTGATACACTCTTAACCAAGAAATATTCATGCTAAAGTGGCCCCATTAATGTTTTTGCCTTTGGAAGGTGATTTTAAATGTGGAAGAAGGTTCCATCTTTACTATGGGACACTCTGAACCCTGATGACAAGGACCCCCAGGGCCATGACATCAGTGCCCTTTCAGGCAAACCACATCCTCCGTGTCATCCTTCTGACTTAGTCACCCTGCCCATCACTGGTAAACAGGAAGTATAGTATAGGAATGTACATGGTATTATTTTATCCAGAAAAGACAAGGACTCTTTTCCTTCTTTTTCCCAGCACAGCCTCGCTATGATGTCATAATGTTTGATGTTGACAGTAAGGACCCAACACTGGGAATGAGTTGTCCACCCCCAGCATTTGTGGAGCAATCTTTTCTACAGAAAGTTAAAAGCATCTTGATTCCTGAAGGTATGGAGAGGGAGGAGGGAAGGGTCCATTAAAAAAAATTTATCTTTTTAATGAAAAATGCACAGAAGTGCAAGCTCGATCAGTATTTCCAAACTGAATACAACCATTTACTAGCGCCAGAAAATTTCCAGCTCACCTGAAGTCTCTTATCCCCTTTTGGTAACTTGTCCTCCCAAGAGTAATCACTATCTTAACTTCTGTCTACCCAGCTTAATTTTGCCTGTTCTTGTTCTTTATATAAATGGAATCACAGAATGTTGGAATGTTCTCTTTGTTTTTTTTTTTTTTCGAGACAAGGTTTCACTTTGTTTCCCAGGCTGGAGTGCAGTGGCATGATCAAGGCTCACCGTAGCCTCAAACTCCTAATCTCAAGGAATCCTCCCACCTCAGTCACCTGAGTAGCTGGGACTATAGGTGCATGCCACCATGCCTGGCTAATTTTTTTATTTTTATTTTTTGTAGAGACAGGATCTCAGTATGTGCCCAGTCTAGTCTCAAACTCTAGCCTCTGGCAGTCCTCCTACCTTGGACCTCTAAAGTGCTGGGATTATAGATATGAGCCACTGCACTTGGCCGAACATACTTTTTAAGTTTCCATTTTTTTTCTTTCACTCAACGTGATGTTTGTGAGATTCATTCACAGTGTTGTGCTTACATGGCTTATTTTTATTGCTGTGTTGTATCATGTGACTTACAACAATTCACGTATCCGTTCTACTGTTGGTATTTGGGTTGTTTCCTGTGTGGGTCTATTGTAATAGTGCTGCCATTAACATTCTGATATGTGCCTTTTGATGAATTATGTTTTCAAATCTCTTGGGTATATACACAGAGTTGTAATTTCTGGATCATAGGTTATGTGTATGTTTGGCTTTCGTAGATGCTAACACACAGTTTTACAAAGTTGTTGTAGCAGTTCACCCTCCCACCAGCATGGTGATTCTAGCTACTACATGATGCTTCCTAAACATGCTCTACTAGGCAGTGCGTTATTTAATCTTCAACAGTGAATCTTCATAGCCCTTAATCCCTATGTTAACAGCCCTCTAGGTGTTTTTGATTTGGCGTAAGGCACTGTGGTGACTGGCTTGATTTGGAATCTTAATTGTCAGCAGTCAGGGTAACCTTGGCCCTCTCACTGGTTATGTCAGGAATGTAATATCCCTGTGAGTTGCTAGGGGAATCACTTTCTATTGATTGATTGATTGGTTGAGACAGAGTCTCACTCTGTAGCCCAGGCTGGATTTTGGCTCACTATAACCTCTGCCTCCCAGGTTCAAAAGATTCGCCTGCCTCAGCCTCCCTAGCAGCTGGGATTACAGGCGTCCACCATCATGCCCAGCTAATTTTTGTATTTTTAGTAGAGCCTGGGTTTCACCATTTTGGCTAGGCTGGTCTCAAACTCCTGACTTTGGGTGATCCGCCTGCCTTGGCCTCCCAAAGTATGTGATTACAGGCATGAGCTACTGTGCCCAGCTGGGAATCACTTCTTTCTAAGAGCAATTCTTCGGGAAACTGAGGTGTGGAGAATGGTAAAATAATGTGTGAGCAGCACAGAAGAGCAAAAAATAAGGCTGAAGTTTGTTTATGGCTCACATGTTCCCCATGCTTTTTTCCATCTGCCTTTGTATGCTGTGTATTCTCTGCAAACTCACCACAAGTACATTTTAGTCCACCAGTGTCCCTGGAACAGGAATTGCTATTTTCCTCAAAGCTGATCCTTGTCTTTGATATGTGTCTTGATGTGAGGTCATTCTGACTTTTCTTCCTACCCTATAGGTGTTTTTATTCTCAACCTCGTGTGCCGAGACTTGGGGCTAAAGGACTCAGTGCTGGCTGGGCTCAAGGCAGTGTTCCCCCTCCTGTATGTCCGGCGAATTGAGGGTGAAGTGAATGAGATCCTGTTCTGTCAGCTGCACCCTGAGCAAAAACTTGCCACACCAGAGCTCCTGGAAACAGCCCAGGCTTTGGAGCGGACCCTGAGGAAGCCTGGGAGGGGTTGGGATGACACGTATGTCCTGTCAGATATGCTTAAGACAGTGAAAATTATGTGATTGCTTAGGTCTAGCAGCCCTCCTGCCTAGACTGACCTTGGACTCCCAGCTTGCCAGAGATTGAAGAAATACAATGCACAGTACTCTTAAGCTTCATATTTTTCTTGGTTTCATACTTAGCTACGTGACTTTCAGCTTGGTGAGGTTGCCTGAAGATTAGGGAAAATAAAAATGTCCTTCCCATCTTGTCCTCTTCAGTACCACTTGGGTTGGTTCATCTTTGCTTCCTACAGCATATCTTTGAGTAGAATTTCCCTGCTGAAGCCCTTAGCACACACTGCATGCCTTAACAAGTATGCAACAAGCCTTTCAGGACTCAAGACAGCCAAATTTTATTGCATCTCTACTTACACTGGTTTGCTTTTGATTTATTCCTCTCTTAGTTCTACAGTAGTAATCTCAAGTGAGATTGCAGAGCAAGATGCCAAAAGACTATAAACAGAGTAGAGTTTCCATAGATGTGAGACATCCACAGAGTTTCTCCCTGTGGACGAAACTGCTGCTGAAATGGTTCCAATTTTTAGGAATCTGCTAACCACTTCATTATTTGACAGCTTTCCTTGATGACGCAAACCTTACAGCCTAAGCCATTTGTCTTTTTCTCAGTGGAGGTAGCGTATGGACCTGGCCTCATGGCTTTGCATGTCAGAGACCTGGCAGACTAAAATCTCTGGTGTTTGTTTACTGACATTCGTTGAGTGACAGCTATGTGTGAGATTCTGCGTAAAGAGTGGTGGTAGAAGTGAAAATGTCTAAGAATGACCAGAAACATTAGTAATAAAACTTAATATGTTCCAGGCATTTTTCTAAGTGGTTTAAAGCACTGTCGCATTTAATCTGAGATAAAGGATTGTTAAGCCCAAACTATATCTAAACCCAAATTTCACTCGGCTGGAAACATCAATCTTAACCATTTATTGAGAACCATTAAACCAGTGATTCCAAGACTGGCTTGAATTTCGTCTTTCCTAATTATACCAAGGTTGACTTAATGAACAGTGCCATGGAAAATAGGCATTGTCACCATTCATTGCCTGGCTCATCTTTCTACAGGCCCTTTAAAAATGGACCCTAACCTTTCAGGTGAAGCATACAGATACTCTTCAGCTTAGGATGGGGTTATATCCTGATAAATCCATTATAAGTAGAAAATGCATTTAATATCCTGATAACCCATTGTAAACTTGAAAAATTGTAAGTCAGGACTGTCTGTATTTCAGTCAGGTTGTCATCCTTAGAAAATAGTGTCAGTCCATTAAGGAGAGGACAGAGTGCAGAGAAGTGTTTTTGGATCTTATCAATTGGAAATACTTAGTGTTCTTTCTTTAGGAGAGGGTCTTTCCCTGGAACTCTACAAAGGAAAGATTATCCCTCACAGCAGGTCTGTGTACCTCAAAGGACCTTGCTTGGCAAGTCCTCTTTTCCATCTTTTTTTAAATTTTTTTGAAACAGGGTCTCTCTGTAACTCAGGCTGGAGTGCAGTGGCACCATCACGGCTCACTGCAGCCTTGACCTTTTGGGCTCAGATGATCCTCCCAACTCAGCCTCCCAGATAGCTGGGACTATAGTGTGTACCATTACACCTGGCTAATTTTCTGTAGAGGCAATTTCACCATGTTGCCCAGGCTGGTCTCTGACTCCTGGGCTCAAGTCTTCCACCTGCCTTGGCCCCCCATAGTGTTGGGATTACAGGCATGAGCCACTGCGACTAACCACTCTATTTTCTTACCTGTAAGCTTGCACAGTGTTAGGATGGGTTATAGAGGCCCAGGGCCTGAGTTAGAGGAGCTTGTCTGCCTGTCTTTGGTCAGATCACTAATGCTGTGTAGAGTTTGGAGCAGCACATTTGAGTGGCACAGCCAAGCTCTAGGCATTATCAGAATAATTTCTCAGTTACATCTTAGGGGGAATGGTCCACGGAGTTAGGCACGGATTTACATTTTGCATCCACATTTGGAGATGGGAAGAGGCACTCATGGGTGATAATTATCAAGACTTAAGTATAAAAGAAGAAGGAAATTGGTTATGTGCCAAAGGCTGGAGAAAGACCAAGTGACAGAAGTGAGGCAGTTTTTGGCTTAACTTTCTACAAAGGAAATTTGTACCAATAGAGACCAGTATGTTCACCAGAACACTTGGTGGCTGCATGCTGCTTACTCAAACCCTAGTCTGACTCCCCTCTGGAGCTTGCTGGGTTGTGAGAAAAGTTTTGTATGTACAGACAGCCATTGGCCTGAATCCCATCTTTTCCACTGGAGAGCTGTTCACTTTTGCATTAATGACAGGCAAATGGTTCCTTATGGGAATTTTGCCTAACTTTAGGCAAGAGAGCTCTAGAGGAGTGGGGAGGGTTGTAAGCTTCAATGCCAAGCTTCAGATCAAGCAAGTAATAAATACATGGAGTGAGTGAGCCAGGTACAAAACAAAAAGGCTAGGATGAGACCTGTGGCAAACCAGAGAATAAATGTCCCCTCTGAAGGCAGTGGCTGTCCTAGCCAAGTGGTCCTGCAGAAACACTGTCTCAGCTTATCTAGGTCTTTAAGAGAAGCCAGGAATCTCGTGTGTGTGTGTGTTGACATTAAAGTGTTGGCTGATCAGTATACATCTTCAAGCTATATTTAATCTATTTTGCAGAGAGGCAGATTATAGGGGAGACAGCCTACAGAATGCCTGAGAATCTGGCATGTACCCAGGCTTTGAGTACAAAACAAGGAGCAAGCTGATAGCAACGAGTTACAAAAGTCTGGAAAAGTCTTATCTTGTATTATGACCTCAATTTTCTTTAATGGCTACAGCTGAGTGGGGATGGTCCCATTATCCTTGGGATTTAGCTTCCCAGGGCTATTAGAGAACTGAGTGAGAATAAATCACATGACATTTGCACCTCCCCTCCCCCATCCTAAACAAGTTCTGTGACAACGTAAAATTTGTAAGGCTGACTATTGCCCTTCTCTGCCTTTTTGCCCTTGTCCCCCACCAACTTTTTAGTGTATGCTTCCAGTCTTCTGTCATGGCTGCCTGCTAACTGGGCCTCTGCTCTAAGTCTATCTCATCTTATGGGTTGGGTAGACCAGTAGTTATTCTTTCTTTTTTTTTTTTTTGCCTCCCAGGCTCAAGCAATCCTCTTGCCTTAGCCTCCTGAGTAGCTGGGATTATAGGCGCACACAACCATGTCCAACTAATTTTTGTACTTTTGGTAGAGACAAGGTTTCACCATGTTGTCCAGGCTGGTCTTGAACTCTTGGGCTCCCAAAGTGCCTGCCTTGGCCTCCCAAAGTGCTAGGATTACAGGTGTTAGCCATGGTGCCTGGCACAACCAGTAGTTATTCTCAGCTGCACATTGGAGTCATCGGATATGGTAAGCAGAATAATGTTTTCCCAAAGATGTCCATGTCCTAATCCTGGCAACCTATGAATGTTACATTACACTACACAGCAAAGGAAGATTAATGTAGCAGATGGATTTGGTGTTGCTAATGAACTGTCTTCAAAATAGATTTTTTGGGTAATCAAATATAGACATTGGGTAGACTCAACATAATCTCAAGGATCTTAAAATGTGGAAGAGGGAGGCAGAAGAGTCAGTGTCAGAGTGAAGCAATGTGAGGAAGACTCACCAGTCGTTGCTGGCTTTGAAGACCAGAAGCCAGTAGCTAAGGAACACGGGCAGCCTCTAGAAGCTGGAGAAGGTAAGAAAACCAATTCTTCCCTAGAGTTTCCAGTAGGGAGTGCAATTCTACCAACACTTTGAGTTTAGCTCAGTGAGACCCCTTTTGGACTTCTGATATGGAACTATAAGATAGTGAATTTGTATTGTTTTAAGACCTTAAATTTGCAGTAACTTCTTACAGCAGCCATAGAAATTGAATATACCTGGAAGCTTTAAAAAATGCTTAGGCCTGGCCCCAACCCCACAGACTCTGATTTAATTGGTCTGGGGTGCAGCCTGTGCATCAGAATTTTTAAAAAGCTTTCCAGGTGATGCATGCTGTTTTGTAGCCAAAATTGAGGACCCCTGTGATAGGGGTTCTGTTGATGTTTATATTATAAGGTGAGGAAGGAATTGCTAGACTCAGTAACGACCGCTGACTTAGCGCTGAAATGCAAACAGCAGTCACCTGGTAATTGGAATATATTTCCCTCCCACCTTCACTCTAGCTCACACCTTAGCTCTTTGCCCTCTGAGTGAATGGCAGTAGTGTGAGGAGTCAGCTTGTTGCATCGGGCAATTTCCTCCATGGGGCACAGCTGCTTCACTCCCTGGTATATAACTGGCCGCTAGTGTACCTCCCAAGTACTGCTTCATAAAGCTCAAAAAGTCTAGTAAATTATAAGTCATCCAGTTTCCGTCTTGTGGCTTGTCTTGCCATTTGGTTCCTGCAGATTTGTTAACAGCTAAATGGTTGATAATAAAAATAATCGTTAAGTTGGATTTTTCTTTTTTTATACTCAACTGGCATTTTTTTTTTGGAGAGGTTGTTCTGTGCCAGACACTGTGCTTGTGCTGATACAGAGAGGAAAAAGACACAGCTTCTGTTCACCAACTAGCTGAGGAGAACAAATTACACAGCACGTGCATGAGTCAGCAACCACATGTGCATTAAGTGTAAGAGCAGCACAGAAGATGGTCAGATGTTTGCTAAGAGTCTTTGTAGATCCTCTCCTTTGGACAAAAAAATCCAGCCTCAATAAAAGCTGCCCCCTTAAAGTGACTGAAGGCTGGACTCATGGTTTTGTTTTTCTAGCCCAGGTCTCACTTGGCTCCTATGCTTCCCAGTAGATGGCACTAGAAATCACATTTAAGTGCTGGGGTGTCTGTAAAAAATTCTTCTTGAGAACCGGGCACCTCCAGGGGTTGTTTCACCTGAGCCATATTTCCTGTGTCTTTCTCTGGTCAATGAAGATAGACTTTTACTTTACCTATTGTTCTCTTGCTTCACCCAGTACCCTATGCCCTCTGCTCTTCCGCCATTCCCTGATATCCTGCCTATGCACATGCAGACAGCACCATTTTGTCCAATCAAGGACATTTTCAATGGTGGAACCCCGTGTAAGGCAGAGATCCTTTTACCCCTACATCCCTGATTTTAGAAGTAATGGCAGGAAATACAGCAATGGAATAACACTAGTAACACATAAAACTAGAAGCGTATAAGAAAAAAAAAAACGTAACAACATGCATCTGGGCCTGAGCTGGCATGTCTTCAAGTTTCTGCCAAGATGTAAGTCATTTTCATCATAGAAGTAAATAGTTAGATAAATGCTGGTAGAAGTAAAATTTGATTGAAATAATGGAATTTTTATGCAAACCTACCTGTAGTAGTTTGAATAGTGGCTCTAAAAAGAAATGTCCAAGTCTTAAACCCCAGAACCTATACATGTGGGCTTATTTGGAAAAAGGGCCTTTGCAGGTGTATTTAAGTTAAGAATCTCAAGCTGAGATCATGTTGGATTGGGGTGGACCTTAAATCCAATGATAAGGACTTAGAATAGAGGGGGAAATGAGACAAGGGAGATAGGGGAGAAGGCCTTACGAAGACAGAGGCAGATCGGCGAGACATCCCCGCAAGCCAAAGAACGGCAAAGACATCCCCGCAAGCCAAAGAACGGAAGCAGGATTGCTAGCAGCTACCAGAAGCTAGGAAAGAGGCAAGGAATGATTCTCCCTCAGAGCCTCCAGAGGGACCCACCTGCAGACTTTGGAGTCAACACTTCGCGGACTTCTGGCCTTTACAGTTGTGAGAGAATAAATGTCAGTTGTCGTATGCCATCAAGTTTGTGGTAATTTGTTTCAGCAGCCTTCGGGAATGAATACATAGCCTAAAAGGGGTTTGTTTGTGCCATCCCACAGAACCAGAGACTGCATGGGCTCTGGGCCACATGCTACCCCAGATGTGTTTAGTCTTCACCAGACATTTTGAATAAGATCTATAGATTGGAATATCATTTTATACAAAATCTAGAAAATTTCTGGATTCTTTTGAGAATTTAGAAGCTCCTGCAATGACAGGCCCATGTTCATGCTTGGCTGGAACTGGTAAGCATCTGTGCCTTGTGGATGGGTGGTGTTTGCCACAGTCCCTACTGCTCTGTGTCTGCATCTTTCCTGCATTTATGTTACATGCCTGGTCCAACAGGCATTTGAGTTTGTAGCTCCTACGTATGTAGGAGGATAGGTGGGCTGGGAAACACAATCCCTTCCTTAGAATAAGGGGAAAGGAGTCCCTGGTTTGTAGTCAGTAGTTCTGGGTGTTTTTAATATATATATGTGTATATATATATATATATATATATATATATATATATAGCAGCACAGCTTAGAAGGTGGTTCCAAAATCTGGTTGCACAACAAAACCATCTGGGGTCCATTTCCTATATACTGATTCTGGACCATATCCCAGATCTATGATGTAGGGGTGTGTGTGTGTGGTGGTGGGGAGGGAGGATGATGGAGTAGGACAGTGTACAGCCAAGGAATCTGCATTTTTAAAAAAGCTTTAAACAATTCTGATAAACAGATCTAGAAATAGCTGCTATAGGATGTTATATTTCAGCACTGAAAAGGGAAGCAGTTTGGGTTTTCTATTTCACTGGAGAACTTTGAGGCATGTTGTTTTTAAAAAAGTCTTTTCCACTTTGGGAGGCGAGATGGGTGGATCACGAGGTCAGGAGTTCAAGATCAACCTGGCTAAGATGGTGAAACCCCGTCTCTACTAAAAATACAAAAAATTAGCTGGGCGTGGTGGCAGGCACCTATAATCTCATGTGTGTGTGCCTCCCCACAGAACCAGAGATTGCATGGACTGTGGGCCACATGCTATCCCAGGAGGTTCTCGGAAGGCTGAGACTTGAACCTGGGAGGCAGAGGTTGCAGTGAGCCGAGATCGCGTCATTGCACTCCAGCCTGGGTGACAGAGTGAGACTTCGTCTAAAAAAAAGAAAAAACCGAAACAAAAAAAATCCGTCTTTTCTGCTTTTCCAAGAAACCAGCAAGATGACAGAAGTGGAGCAGAAAAAGCAGTGAAGCAGAATAAGCGGACCTTCTGCAAGTTCATCTCTTGTGGTGTGCACCCCAATCCGCTGCTGGACGTGTCATGCAAGCAGCGAATGAAGCTGCACCGTGGCCTGTGGTGGAAGCAGTACTTGCTGCTGAAGCACCTGCGCAAGGCCAAGAAAGGGGCACCGCCTATGCAGAAACCAGAGGTGGTGAACATGCACCTGCAGGACATGATTATCCTGCCCGAGATCGGGGACGAGATGGTGGGTACATGGTGGGCGTCTACAACAGCAAGGCCTTCAACCAAGTGGAGGGCAAGCTGGAGAGGAGTGGCCACTATCTCGATCACCTACAAGCTTGTGAAGCACTGCCTCACAAGCAGTGCTTGATCAGAGTCCCCCATTCTTCCCACTTCATCACCCTCAAGGAGTCTGCTTAGTCAATAAAAGCATGCACATTTCATAAATAAATAAATGTCTTTTCTCATGAAAATTTGAATGATTGCAATATTTTGTGGAGCTGAGGGTTTGAATTAGTCAGATTCATTCTATTTATGAAACCAAGAAACTTGGTTTCTGTCTACAAACCAAGAGTGGCAAAACAAGATTGGTTCTTTAATGAAAGCACGAAACAAACACCTAATCAATATAGTGATACATTTTATTTATTTAGGCAAGATGGAACAATACTCTGCAGGGCCCCTTCAGCACATCAGCAGGTCCTATAGACCATCTTCTCTGTTTATTCTCATAAGAGCTGAAAATGGTTATTTTAGGGTTGTAGAGTAAATCTCAGCCAAACCCAGTACTATGCCTAGAAGATGGTACAGTACTCTGCAGAGCCCCTTCAGCAGGTCAGCAAGTCCTATAGCCCATCTGGGTTCTGTTGAGATTTAATCTATGACTCTGGAAAAAGCTGGAAATAATGATTTCCAGCTTTTATTCTTGAAAATAAGGCTTGGATCTCTCTACCAGTCTTCTGAGGATGCTAACAGACTACCCAGGAAGGAAGAAGGAAATTGTGAGGGTATTTAAAGAAAGTTGTTAGGGGAAATGAAATTGCTGTTATTTTGGTCAAGGAAGGTTACAATACATTTAATACTTACTACAAAGACTTGCATACAGATTCAACTCATAAGGACTTTATTAAATGATTCTTTTATTCAATAAATATTTATTGGAGTGCCTGTTATGTATCAGGCATTTTTCTATTGCACTAGGAATACTGTAATGAATAAAAGTAATAAACATCCTTGTTCATGAACCTTATATTTAATGAAGAAAAATGAAAGGATAGCTTCTTTAATATGTGGCAGGTGCTTTTCACAGGAAGTATGACTGTTATGTGGACTATATTTTATTAATTTTTAAGGCACCTACATTATTAGCATGTCCTGCAGAGAAAAAAGGCTGAGCCCCCACTGACTGCTATTAATTTGCAGAAGCCATTAGGTGCAATTTTCAAGTTAAATTTCAGGGGTACTGCCAACCGAATGTTTGCATACCTAGCTCTCTCCTTACCGGAAGAGCTATTTTCTCATGGCCACCACAATATCTACTTCCCCATAGGATAATGAATAAGCCCCAGGCCATTTGAAAAATGGGCCACAGAAAAATTTTCTACAAAGGGCCCTCTGGATGGGCTAGGCCACTCAACCCATTTTCTAGTTATTACGTGGCAGATCTAGGTCTTACCACTGACCGAAGGCTAGTGATGTGACACTTAAAAATTTTGTCTCCCCAGGAGAATCACTTGAACCCAGGATACGGAGGTTGCAGTGAGCTGAGATGGACCACTGCACTCCAGCCTGGTGAAAGAGTGAGACTCCATATCCACAAAAAAAAAAAAAAAAAAAAAAAAGAAATTGCCTCCCCTGGAATAGCAAGTTATGGTAAGGACGACTGGGGCAATGAGTTACAAGGCTAGGCTGGGCTAATTTCAGGTCATTCACTGATGAGAGGGCAGAGCCAGGACTAGAACCTTAGTCTCTAGGTTTCCAGTTCAGTGCTTGCCACTATGATAACCATCTTGTTTCTCTGAATGCAAGAGTTGAGAACTCTAGCAACATGAAGCGGTTAAAATGTAATCTGCTTTGCTGTCCAATCAAGATAGATGGGCCAAGAATGGTTGTGATGCCCTAGCAGAGTGCTCTGTAGGCCAAGTAAGTGAAGTAGTTGTGGAAAGGCATTGGTGTGAAAGCTGTGGGTGTTATCAAGACCCAGAGCTGCAGTGGTCTGGTGCTGCAGTCAGAGCAGAGAATTTCCTTTATTGAGACTTAGCTGAGACCTGCACTGCAGGGAGACTTGGAGGTCGCCATGCAGGTGTACAGGCACAGAGAGGGAATATTTACTCTTTTCCTTCACTCCGGTCTTTGAACCTTTGTTAAGCTCTAGCCACATGCCAAACACTATGCTGGGGCAATGGGGATACAAACATCAAGAACCTTGATAAGCCATCAAATTGGGTTAGGTTGCCAAGGTGATGGCCCTGAGTGATGAGGGTGGAGAGGAGGAAAGCTAGGCTGGCCTCACTCACTTTGCCTGGCTCTTTGGGAGTGTTGCTGGTACAGAGAGCTGCCAGCCTTAGGAAAACTGAAAGCAAAGACGACCAAGCAGTTCAGTCTTTCAAAAATTGTTCTTACATTTTTCTGGTGAGATAAAGAGTTCTAGTCAGGAATTATGATCCTATTAGTTTCCAGCTGTAAAACATAGTTGTTAAAAGAAAGAACTAACATTTACTGAGGACTTACTATGAGGTACCATAGGAAAATTTAAAAGCAGCTTTATTGAAGTGTGATTGACATATAACAAACTGCACATGTTTAAGTCATACCACTTCATAAGCTTTCACATTTGTATATGCCCATGAAACCATCACTACAGTCATGATAATGATTAGCCGGGCATGGTGGCATGTGCCTGTAGTCCCAGCTGCTTGGGAAGCTGAAGCGGGAGGATTGTTTGAGCCACAGGAGTTTGAGGCTGTAGTGAGCCATGATTGTGCCACTGCACTCCAGCCTGGGTGATAGAGACTCTGCCTCTAAAATATATATATGATATATATATGTATATATATTAAATATATATATATAATATTAAATAAACATATCCATCACTCCACAAAGTTTCATTATGCTCCTTGTAATCCCTTCATCCCACTTTTCCCATGCCAAGTCTTGTCCTTAGATAACCAGTGGTCTGCTTCCTGTCATTACAAATTAGTTTACATTTTCTAGAATTATACATTGATGAAATCATATATGTAATTTTTTGCTTGACTACTTTCTCTCTTTCCTTCTTTCCTTCTTTCTTTCTTTCTTTCTCTCTCTCTCTCTCTCTTTCTTTCTTTCTTTCTTTCTTTCTTTCTTTCTTTCTTTCTTTCTTTTCTTTCCTTTCTTTCTCTTTCTTTCTTTTCCTTCCTTCCTTCCTTCCTTCCTCCCTCCCTCTCTCTCTCTTTCTTTCCTTCCTTCCTCCCTTCCTTCTTTCATCTCTTTCTAGTAAAAGCAGAGATTGGTTGGTCTCTCGGGACTTTCGGCTGTGTCTTTACAACTCGTTGCATGTCAATTTCCACTTGCTGGGCCATGATCTGGAAACTCTCTCAAGGCAGTAACTTGTCTCAATCATAGGGCTCATCTCATTCATTTCTTTCCCTTCTCTCAGGGATTATTGGTTTTTTGTTTTGTTTTGTTTTTAGTTTTTTGGTTTTTTTTTTTTTTTTTGCCTGATGTCCAGTGTCTCGAAAACCATTGTTTCAGGCTGGACGCACTGGCTCACGCCTGTACTGGCACTTTGGGAAACTGAGGTAGGTGGATCACTTGAGGTCAGGAGTTCAAGACTAGCCTAGCCAACATGGTGAAAACCTGTCTCTACTTAAATACAAAAATTAGGTGGGCATGGTGGCACATGTCTGTAATCCCAGCTACTTGGGAGACTGAGAAAAAAAATAACTTGACTCTGGTAGGCAGAGATTACAGTGAGCAGAGATGGTGCCACTGCATTCCAGCCTCGGTGACAGAGTGAGACTCTGTCTCAGAAAAAAAAAAAAGGAAACCATTGTTTCATGTATTTTGTCTTGTATCAACTGGGAAAGAAAATCTGGACTTTAGTACTCCATCTTTCTTGTAGTAGAAATCACAGCATGTATTTCAATCCTATAGTAACCTCATTTTACAATGAGTATTTTTTAATCACAGTTTTTTACATGAAATACTATAGCTCAGAGAGGTTTCGTTCTAAAGTAACTGAAGGTGAAACAGGGTAGAAATCAAGATGTTTTTCTTTCCAAGGTCTGAATTCTTTTCACTTTTCAGTTTTCTTGGAGTCATCTGAAAGGCACTCAGGCTGGATTTTAGGCCAGTCTCTGACTTCAAAGATCTGTATGATCTTAGTTAAGTCCTGTAACTTTTCTATGCCACAGAACCCAAGAGAGCTTTCAATTTTTCTGTCCCAATGCTACTCTTTAGGCCTTGGCTGTCTTTTCTTCCTCTTTCTACAGGCCCCGTAATTTCAGCCTAGTTTCCTGTTCTCTTTAAAAAGATAACTCTATTCTATAAAGTTGTTCTTTAAAACTTTTTTCTTAGTGCAGTGCCAGGCACACAAAAAGTTTCTCAATAAATGACAGGTGAATGAATAAATGAGTGCATACATAACTGACTATAGAGTAAGTAGGGTACAGTCCCTTTCCTTGCCCTCTTCCAACAACCACAGAAGGAGATCTTAGGCCTCTGCAATCCCTGGATGCCAGTGAAATCCCATTAACATCAGTGGCCCATTGTCTGGCCCCACTAGCTCAACCAGGATCTCTAGCTTTCTTGAGACTCCCTCCCCTATGCCATAACAATATTTCTGAGATTGTAAGAATTCACAAAAGAAGAACTACCCAGTACATTGAACCATTGCGGGGGGAAAGACACTAATTATACCTACATGAATTGAAGTTGATAATTTCTTTGTTTTTTTCCTCAAGTCAGAAACCTAAGTCTGAAATTCAGATTGTACTTGTTTTGGACTGTAAATGTTAGCAAGAAAGATGAAATTAAGAAACGGACACTTTTCTTTCTAAGCCACTTTTGGCATAAATAGTTCCTGCTGACCAGGTGATGAGATGATTCAAGGCCTCTCTTTCTGGCATGGCCAGCCATTGGAAAGAAAGCTGAGCAGTTTCTTCCTAGGAGGTCTTTTGTAGCTCAGTGGGCTATGGAACAAAGGAGAGGGACCAGATTGAAAAGTTCTGTCTCAATTCCACACGCGTGTCTCTGTCTTATAGGCATGGCCACATTTCCATCCATTGCTTGATTCCACAGAACAGGAAGTCTTCGAGTCTGCCGTTTAGGAAATCCAGGGCCCTTGGGAACCCAGTTCAATTTACCCTCTGTTTATGAAGCATATGCCATGCACTCAGCTTGATGCCCTTATAGAAGTGGTCTTTGGCTTCCTGTTGGGTAAAGTTCTCACTCCTTAACTCCTCAGTCTGAGGCCAGAATACTCAGAGCTAATACGTGGGAGCCTAGAAGGGTCAGCTTTTGAGGGAGATTGATAACCCTAATAGTGTAACAGCCCCTGTTGTTTTAGAAGTGCCCAAAAGATAATCTAACCTTTTTTTTTCTTTTTTTTGAGAGAGTCTCACTCTGTCGCCAGGTTGGAGTGCAGTGGCACAATCTCAGCTCACTGCAACCTCCACCTCCTGGGTTCAAGCGATTCTCCTGCCTCAGCCTCCCACGTAGCTGGGACTACAGGTGTGTACTACCATGCCTGGCTAATTTTTGTATTTTTAGAAGAGATGAGGTTTCACCATGTTGGCAAGGATAGTCTCCATCTCTTGACCTTGTGATTTCTTGTGATCCACTCACCTTGGCCTCCCAAAGTGCTGGCGTTACAGGCATGAGCCACCACACCCAGCCATAATCTAACCTTTCTAACTAGCACCTACCTAGATCTTGAAGATGCTATGGTGGTTATTTAATAGAAGTGTGATCAGGTAATCCAGTGAAATATATAAGTACTTTAATTTGTATTTTTATTGCTTATTAAGATTCACATGTAAAAGTGGGTGTTTAATGTTTTAGTTATAGCTATATGTTTATCATTTAATCTTTATTATAGTTATTTGAAAGAGATGTTAACATTTTCTCCATTTACCTCAGATAAGGCAACTGAAAGTCAAGGGAGGACTTATCAAATACATTAGAAATGAGAACTTCATTACAAATTTGGCCCACTGATTCTAGTTTCAATGTTCTTCTTAGTATACCCCTTTCTCTCAACAGGCTCTTTATGAGCCAATAACATTTGTTTTAGCTCTTGGATTTGCCTGTCAGTTGTAAGCAGCAAGGTCACAGAAAAAGCACCAATTTTGGCATTAGATAAAGCTTACTTCGAATCCTGGATTTATCACTTAAAAGACTTGTGACTTTGGGTAAACTACTTAACCTCTCTGACCTTCAATTTCTTTACTTATAAAGTGAGGACTCCTGGGTTGTTGCTTTGGGGATTCTGAGTGATTTTGAGTAAATGTGCCTGGTACACTAAATACCCTGGGGGATCTATGAGTAGCCATATGGCCCTCATTTCTTTCATGATGCATCCTCTCATTTTAGTTGAAACTTTTTTTCCATAAAATCTCTCTATATTATTCCAGACCTCATGAATCTACTTTTTCTCTGAACTAATTCAGCATCTACAATCTCTGCTGTCCAATTTAAAATTAATTATCTATTATTTTATATTCTTAGGCTTAGTCCCTGACTAGGTTGGAAGGTTTTGGTGGTCGTTAGACTAGGTTTTAGAACACAGTATATTCTGTGGTGTTGAATACACTTTAGGTATACAATAAATATTTGATGGAGTGAGATGGCTTAGATTCTTTTGGAGGTAATTCTAGTAGTCATAGTAGACAGCAGAAGCCAGGTTATTCCAGTGCCAGCAAGTCGTTTTGTACCAGTACGTCTAGCCCCTATCGTAGAGACAATGAGAGGATAGAAGGCAGCCTTCCCTATGTCCCAGCACACCTGTATCTAGAGTGACAGGAAATTTTGGTAATGTATCTCCTCCCCTAGTAAACATATAGTGACCCATATGCTAAGTCAAGGTGGCAGAGACCAAACCAAAAATTTCAGAGCATCAGAAATGGAGTCTCAGATTCATTTTAACTCCCTTTGGGTCCTTGGGAAGGTGTTGTCAGCTCTTTGAATCTGTTTCCTCATCTTCAAAATGGGAACAATAGTCCTTCACAAGGCTATTGCAAAGTTAAGATGAGACGTATTAAGTGAGAGTGTTTAATAAATAATAATGTGTTATAAAATATTTTTTAAATTTTTTTTAATTAAAAAATATTTGGGGAACCGGGTGGGGGTGGTGCCTGCCTATAGTCCCAGCTGCATGAGAGGCTGAGGTGAGATGATCTCTTGAGTTCAGGAATATGAAGCTATGGTGTATGCCATGATTATCTCCGTGAATAGTTACTGCCCTCCATCCTGGGCAACAAAACAAGACCCCATCTCTTAAAAAAAAAAAAGAAGGATAGAAGGATTTAGGACCTGGGTGCTTGTTATTACTATTTGAAAAAGACAGAGTAAAGGGAAGGAAATGAAAAGAGAGCGAACTCAGAGACATCCAAATTGTGCTGGCCCATCATCAAAGAAGAAAGGGAGATGAGACAATTTCTGGGAAGGGAACCTGGGAATTACTAGCAAGTCTATGGGTCAGGTGCAAAGAAGGAGCCCGGTCAGAAAAAGTGTTTCTTTTTCCATAGGCCTGTAGTACTGAGGGAGCTATGTATGGCTTGGACATGTAGGGTGAAGAGCAAGAAACAGGCGTGATTTTTTTTTTGAGACATGGTCTTACTCTGTTATTCAGGCTGGAGTGCAGAGGTGTAATCATAGCTCAATGCAGCCTCAACCTTCTGGGTTCAAGGGATCCTCCCTACCCAGCCTACTGGTAGCTGAGACTACAGACATGTACCACCACATCCAGCTAATTACAATTTTTTTTAGTAGAGACAGAGTCTTGTTATGTTATTCAGGCTGGTCTGAAACTCTGGCCTCAAGTGATTCTCTGGACTTGGCCTCTCAAAGTGCCATGCCACCGCACCTGGCCTAGGAATTATCTTGAAGGCCAGGGTTAGGGAAAGAGCCTGCAAAAGGAGAAGAACCTGTGCCAAACTCATGGGCCAAGTAGAATGATGTTGACAATGATTGGCTGATACTTACCAAGCACTATATGTACCAGGCATGGTGGTAAGTGTTTCACAGGCTGTATCTCATTTATCTGCACAACAACATTTGAGGTGGTGATGTTGCTATTCCCACTTCACTGATGAGGAATGAGACGCTTAGAGAAGGTAAGTCATCATAAGATCAGATCTTGTCCTGCCTAGCTAGAGATCTTAGCTTCCAAGCACTTGAACCTTGTGAACTTACATCTCCACTTAGAAAGTTTATTTCTTCCATTTACTTTGGGGTAAAAATCACTTATGCATCTGAACACACCAGAGGATGCAGTGATTGTGATCTTGCAAGAGAAAGTATAGGAAGGGCCACAATCCCAGAGGAAAAATTGTTTGAACACACACACACACACACACACACGCACACACGCATGCACGCATCTTTTCCCTTGATTCTCTGTGTTGTAGTGGCAAAAATTTACCAAGCAGTGTTGGAAACCCAGATTGGTAGAGACCAGGAAAAGAGTGGTGAATTTTGGGTGGGGGTCTGCCCTGCAGGAGCCCCATTTCTTCTCAGTGGTGTGTGGGTCCAGATCACAAGTTGTTCTCTAAAGCACATTCACTTCTTCCTGACCAGAGCTTATTTCCAGAACTCTGCAGGACCTCTTATACATCCTAGCCAGCTCCTGGGATGTGACCCTAATATATCACTCTTCATATTGCTTACTAACTGAACACGACAGTGCAGTTAAATGGAATGGATCTGGCAGAAAAAAAAGAGTGTTTTTTTTTTTTTTTTTTTTAGTGGTTAAAAGAATCATTTAATCTCAATATAAAAAGAGATTTCTCCATTTATTCCTTGAATCTTTTCTTGAGTCACCTCTTTATGACAACCATACCAGGTACAGAGATGAATACGTAACAGCCCCCAGTCCTAAGATGCCAGTGTAAAAATGTAAATGTGATACATTGTGATTTTTACTAGAATAGAAATTCTAACAATTAAAGCCTCTCACGAGTAGAATAGATTTCAAAATAAATAAAGTTGTGAGCTTTCCTTCCCCATCCTAGGAGTTTCAAGCAGATGCTCAATCATCTCTTGGTCATGATAGAGTAGACTGGATTCTAGCATTAGATGGGGATATGGACTACATGACTTAAAAAGATTCTCTTTATGTAGTAGCTACAATGTTGTGGTAGTTCTTGGTTTAAGACAGAAGTAATGTGGCAGATATTCCTGGTTGCATCCATTAAATCCAATCTCTGCTTCTTAATGAGGAGAAATCCAATTTTTTCCCAACTATGCCCAGCTTAAAGTATATAGCTTGCAGCTACAGGTGGCTTTGTGGCACAGTTCTGGCCAATGAGATTCAAGATCAAGTTACCAGGTGGGGCTCCTGGGAAAGCTTATTAAGTGGGCCTGAGTAAAGGCCTTATTTATCTTTTGTCTTTTGTCCTTTCTCCCATTTCTATTTTCTTGTATGAATATAGCTGTGATGCCTGGATATGGGCATAGCCATTTTGTGACAAAAACTACTTACTAAAGATGGCAGAACAGAAAGAGAGAAGAAACCTGTGTCCCTCGTGACATCATAGAACCTCTTTACCAGCCTGGGTTCCATACATGGGAACTTTTTTTACAGAAAAAAAAAAAAAACCCACTATCTAGTTAAATCATTGTAATTGAGTTTCTCTTTCCTTGCAGCCAAATACACTCTTAACTGACATATATACATAATATAGTGAAAAACATTAGAAACCTGGATTCAAATTCCTTGTTTTCATTATTTGTTATCTATGAGACATTAGGCAACCTACATGAGCCTCACTGAATTTTGTAATTGTTATTAATAGTACTTATCTTGCAGGGTTACTAGGTGGATTAAATGAGATGATATGGGGTGAAATGGTCTAGCACAGTGCCTGGTACACAGAAGAACCTCAATAGATTAAAAAAATTGTGTAGTTGGATATATCCTTAAATGAGTCCCTTGAGACCATTAAAATAGATGCTGATTTTATTGAGGGGCAGCCTTACTCTTGGGATGCACATTGATACATACTTGGATGATCTATTGATGGGTAGAAAGATTAATATTGGAAATTCTATTTAGATTTACTTTCATTTTATCTTTTAAATATTTTAATTCTGAGTATGTTCTATGTATAGGTGCAGAAACAGAGTACAATTTACGATTAAAGAATTAAATATATGGGTGTATAATTTTTAAAAAAGCTTTGGAGACCACTTTAAGCATTGTCTACATTATTATCACTTGGGTTGCTTGTTGGAAAAAATACTTCCAGGCCCCCCTGAATCAGTGGCTCTATCATGGGACCTTGAAAACTTAAAAACCTGCTGAGACAATTCTTAACCCAAGTTTTAGAACCAATTATTAGAGGAATTTCTTTTTCTATTCCCAAGAGTCATGGTGCTAATTTTTATAGAATCCTGAGCCCTTAATACTTAGTTTCTTTCCTAGCTGCATGTACTAGTATAACACTGGTAAACTCATGATTAACATTCAAAGTTATTAAGCCTGAACTTCAAACACATCTGCCTGACTCTAGACTTGCCAAAAGTAAAATTAGAAAGTAGGTAAGATTTATCTTTTTGACTTTTTTCCCCCTAGTTTTAGGATCACCTCCTGCAGGCTTACCATGCCTTCAAAATAACTCAGGGTTCTGCAAGACTCTTCACTCCTGCTACTGCTCTCTATTGAGACCACATCACGTGCCCATAATCCAAGAGATTTCCTTCAATCTGTGTACTGGGTAAAACTACCCCTGTGGTAATAATGAACTACTTAGGGAGACAGCCTGGATGATGAATGAAAAGAGCCTGGGTTTGGGAATTATTCATATAATAAACACTTAAAAGTACACATTGAAGCCTTTTCATGTGGCAGGCACCATCCTAGGCACTGTGAATCTAAAATTATAAGTGGCTGGTGCAGGCCAGGTGTGGTGGCTTACGGCCATAATCCCAACACTTTGGGAGGTGAAGGCGGAAGGATTGCTTGAGGTCAGGAGTTTGAGACCAGCCTGGCCAACATGGTGAAACCCTGTCTCTACTAAAAATATAAAAATTAGTAATGGTGGGGGGTGCCTGTAATCCCAGCTACTTGGGAGGCTGAGGCAGGAGAATTGCTCGCCTCCCGTCCCCTCCCCTCCCATTTCCTCCCTTTCCCTTTCCTTTCCTTCCCTTCCCTTCTCTTCCTCCCTCCTTTTCTCTCTTTTTTTCCCTTTCTTTTTCATTTCTACCTTTTTCTAAAATACACAGAGGTGATCATCTATTCTGGTCTTAATTGTAGTTGCTGAGTAAGAAGTAGAAATCTTTCAGCAACGATGTTGACACAAACAAAAGCAAAAATTTATTTTTATATAATCCCAGAGCTGAAGGGAAACCAGGGGACTTAAAAAATTTAGAAGCTTGGCCAGGCACGGTGGCTCATGACTGTAATCCCAGCACTTTGGGAGGCCAAGGCCGGAAGATCACAAGGTTAAGAGATTGAGACCATCCTGGCCAACATAGTGAAACCCCATCTCTACTAAAATACAAAAATTAGCTGGACGTTGTGGTGCATGCCTGTAGTTCCAGGTACTCGGGAGGCTAAGGCAGGAGAATTGCTTGAACCCGTAAGGTGGAGATTGCGGTGAGCCGAGATCTCGCCACTGCCCTCCAGCCTGGTACCTTGCAACAGAGCAAGACTCTGTCTCAAAAAAAAAAAAAAAATTTAGAAGCTGCGTTTCTACTTAGACTGTGAGTTCTTTCAAAGCAGAGGTGACATTTTTTCCACCTTTGTGCCCCTGGTACATTGCACATGGCCTGGTACATAGTATGTGCTCAATAAATGAGTGCTAAACTTAATTACAAAAATTAACATGGCATATTTTGCTTTCTCGAGAATTTTTGTCAGAAGTTGAATAACTCTGTATTTTGAAAATTAAATTAAATATATATACAGAAGTAGGAAAATGGTAAAGAGTATGGAATTGAGGGATAGATAGATCTGGATTCAAATTCACATCCTTTTTCATCATTAACTGCATGACCATAACTAAATCACTTAACTCATCGGAGCCTGTCCTCATTTATAACACACACACACACACACACACACACACACACACACACACACACGTCTCCCATGGTTATTAAATGATTAAATGGCATAACCTAAGTAAAGGTGTTAGCACATGCTGAGCACTTGGTACTTGCTTATTGTTATTTCATTGAACATGCCGTGCTCAACATGTTATCTAGCTATTATAAACAAAGTTTTGCAAGGCCATGCCAAAGGCACAGGTCTTAAAATTATAAAAGCTGAAGGAACTTCAACCAAGAGAGGAATTAATTAGGGAAGAGAGATTGGATCAGAAGCCAGTTAGCTAAGGGTACTTGCTTTTCAAATTGTGTTTTTTTGTTCATGCTAAAATTGGAAGAAAGAGGAGAAACAGGGCTTTGCAGTTGTGGATACCAAGCACCACTAAATGATTAAAGCAAAGTGCAGTGCTGGCTGGTGGCTGTGTGCTTGTTACCTTGGAAGTGCAGCCCTTGTGTACCTCTATCTGATTCATTTTCAACAAATCCTTTTCTTTTGCGGGTGGGGAAGAAAGAGGAGGGATGACAGAGAAATATTGGAAGATACACAGGAGAGATATTTAAGAGGAGCACCGAATAGACTAATATTCTCAGTGCTTTTTAATTCATTCATTGCCAGGACCCTGGATGAGGCAAAGCATTGGTTTATTCAGCTTTTATTCAGCTCAGTGCCCTGTTGACAACACAATGTGTCTGAGTCACAGGGGGTCAAGTGACTGCAGCTTCTCTGATGAGTCACTGCCCTGCTTCCACTAATGTCTCCGTGGCTGGGGCCAATTTGTTTACTGAGGGAAAGCTACAGTTGTCTGCAGGTACAGATGTTTGTACTCCAGAACTTACCAGCTGAGCTGAGCAGGCTGGATGTGAGGAGCTTTTGCACTCCTGGAAGGTCCTCATGGGTAACAGGCAGTGGGGGCTGCTTGATGGGATGTGATGATGCTCCTTCCTTTGATTTGGTCTCAAGAGAAGCAGTTGTTTAGAATTGGAGCCCAGAGGATTGAACAAGAGTTAGAAGGTTGGAATAGGACTAACATATATCACCCAGGTACCCAGTAAGAGATATGGCATATTCACAGTGGGCAACTGAAGAGTGCTGGGTAGAAAGACTATCATAAGGGTGTGAGCAGTGTTCAGGGAAACCAAAAGGGAAGGTGTAGGCTCTCAGAGAAAGCAAGAGTGGGGAGCCATTACTTGGCTGAAGAAGCAAGAGTAGGGAGAATGGCTACTGGAGCTAAGAGCGAGTAGAAGTTGGAGAAAGTCACCTGAGAGGAGCAGTGGCCATTATTTCAAGGCCACAGCCAACTTAGAGTGAAACAACAGGGATGGAGTCAGGGTTATACATTCCCACTTTACCCTCCTCCCACTCTCCCATCAGGGACCCTTCCATTGGCCACATCTTACTGAAAGCCAGAGAGAAGGGAGTTGTTGATGCTGGCCACACAGGCCCTCTCCTGGGGAAGAGAGCAGGGTGGAGTAGCTGGAGAGTGGCTCTGGGTGGAAGCAGAAAATATCTAGCACAAGTCACTAGCTAGACAAGCCTCTTAACTCATGTGGGTCTCAGTTTTATTCATCGGTGAAACGGGAAAATCACTCTACCTTCTTGGCAGTGTTGTGAGAGTGGGGTTAGATAAAAGGATTTGAAAGGCCCTGTAGGACTCTGCAAATGTTGAGTATGAAGTTGCTATACAGCTGCTGCTTTTCACAGAGAAGAGAAATACTATGTTAGTCAACTAAATTCCTTTCTTCCTGGTTGGTTCAGACTTTACTTTGCATGTTATAAAAAAATGTGATGACAGTTATAAGACATAGCCAATGATCCCTCAAAAGCCTATAATATAGTTACAAAGAAAGATATGAATAGGTGTGTCATGTGTGTATGTGCGTATTCCTAAATTAATGTATGAAATGCATGGGAAGATATGAGGTAAAGATATTTATGTAATCATCCATCCATCCATCCATCTACACAAAGTAATGCAACCACATATGCAAAATGAAACAATACATATAGAAATAATTAGAACTGGATAGGAGCAATAAAAAAGGTTGTTCAGAAGAATAGAGTTTTGCATTGGAAACTAGGTCTTGAGGTGCCAAACTACTGACCTGTTGGGGATGTTATTGTCTGTCCAGGTTTAGAAGTAAACTTTTAAAGAAAGAGGATGAAATTTTTAAATTCTTTGAGTTTATATCTTTGTTTATTATTCTTTTTATTTCCAATGCTTGGCACAGTATTCTAAAGGCCCTCAAGAATCATTATTAAATGATTCAGTTAACAAAAAAGATGTTTGTGCTACTTTATTAAATGAGAGAAGAAAATACATATAGTAACAATGCCCGGATGTGGGAAGGAGCATAGGAGGCCTCAAGAGAGAGGAGAAAAGTATGAAACTGTCAACTAGAAGAGTAAAAGAGCGAATGAACCATGGAAAGGCAGTAGTATTACTGGGTCCATTTGAGATTCAAAGTCATTAATGAAAAATGATCCCTACCAGCATGCATATTAGTCCATTCTCACATGGCTATGAAGAAATATCTGAGACTGGGTAATTTATAAAGAAAAGAGGTTTAATTGATGCACAGTTCCACATGGCTGGGGAGGCCTCAGGAAACTTGGTGGAAGGCACATCTTTGCAGGGTGGGAGGAGAGAGAATGAGTGCAAGCACGGAAAAATCCCAGATGCTTATAAAACCATCAGATCTCATGAGACTTACTCGTTATCATGAGAATGGCATGAGGGAAACTGCCCCCATGATCCAATTACTTCCATGTGGTCCCACCCTTAACACATGGGGATTATGGGGATTACAATGCAAGGTGAGATTTGGGTGGGGAACAGAGCCAAATCATATCATTCTGCCCCTGGCCCCTCCCAAATCTCATGTTCTCACATTTCAAAATACAATCATGCCCTTCCAACAGTCCCCCAAAGTCTTAACTCATTCCAGCATTAACCTAAAAGTCCAAGTCCAAAGTCTCATCTGAGACAAGGCAAGTCCCTTCCATCTATGAGCTCATAAAATCAAAAGCAAGTTAGTTACTTCCTAGATACAATAAGGGTACAGGCATTGGGTAAATGCACCCATTCCAAATGGAAGAAATTGGCCAAAACAAAGGGGCTATAGGCCCTATGCAAGTCAAAAATCCAGTAAATCAGTCATTAAACCTTAGAGTTCTAAAATGATCTCCTTTGACTCTGATGTCTCACATCTAGTTTGCAAGAGGTGGGTTCCCACAGCCTTAAGCAGCTCTGCCCCTGTGGCTTTGCAGGATACAGCCTCCCTAGAGGCTGTTTTCACAGGCTGGTGTTGAGTGTCTGTGGCCTTTCCAGGCATACAGTGCAAGTTGTTGGTGGATCTACCATTCTGGTGTCTGGAAAATGGTGGTTCTCTTCTCACAGCTTCAGTAGGTAGTGCCCCAGCGAGGACTCCATAATAGAGGTTCTCCATGAGAGCTATTCCCCTGTAGCAAACTTCTGCCTGTACATCCAGGCATTTCTATATTTCCTCTGAAATCTAGGTGGAGGTTCCCAAATCTCAATTCTTGCCTTCTGTGCATCCATAGGCTTGACACCATGTAGAAGCCACCAAGTCTTGGGGCTTGCATCCTCTGAAGCAGTGACCTGAGCTGTACATTGGCCCCATTTGGCCATGGCTGGAGCTGAAGCAGTTGGGACACTGGGCACCGTGTCCTGAGGCTGGACAGAGCAGGGGGCCCTTGGGCCTGGCCCACTAAACCATTTTTTCCTCCTAGGCCTCCTGATCTGTGTTGGGAGGGGAGGCCATGAAGGTCTCTGACATGTGCTGAAGACATTTTCCCCATTGTCTTGGTGATGAATATTTTGGCTTCCCATTACTTATGTAAATTTCTGTAGCAGACTTGAATTTCTCCCATAGAAAATAGGTTTTTCTATTCTATCCCATCATCAGGCTGCAAATTTTTCAAACTTTTATGTTCTGCTTCCTATTGAACACTTTGTCACTTAGAAATGTCTTCTGTCTAATACCCTAAATTATCTCTCTCAAGTTCAAAGTTCTACAGATCTCTAGGGCCGGGGGGCATCAGTCTCTTTGCTAAAGCATAGCAAGAGTCACCTTTACTCCATTCCCAATAAGTTCCTCATTTCCATCTGAGACCACCTTAGCCTGGACTTCATTGTCCATATCACTATCAGCATTTTGGTCAAAGCCATTACACAAGTCTCTAGGAAGTTCTGAACGTTCCTATATTTTTCTGTTCTTCTGAGCCCTCCATACTGATTGAACCTCTGCCTGTTACCCATTTCCAAAGTCACTTCCACATTTTTGGTAATCTTTACAGCAGCACCCCACTGCTCCCGGTACCAATTTACTATATTAGTCTGTTCTCATGCTGCTGTGAAGAAATACTGGAGACTGAGTAATTTATAAAGAAAAGAGGTTTAATTAACTCACAGTTCCACATTGCTGGACAGGCCTCTGGAAACTTACAATCATGGTGGAAGGCACCTCTTCATGAGGCGGCAGGAGAGAGAATGAGTGCAAGCAGGGGAGATGTCAGGCACTTACAAAAGCGTCAGATCTTGTGAGATTCACTCACTAACATGAGAACAGCATGGGGGAACCCGCCGCCATAATCCGATTACTTCTACCTGGACTGGCCTCAACACCTGGGGATTGTGGGGATTACGATTCAAGGTGAGATTTGGGTGGGGACACAGAGCCAAATCACATTAACGTGGTAGTGCATTTTTCTATGGCCTTATTCAGCTGCATGGGTGCAGCAGGCACACAGTAGGAGAAGAATTGTATTTTCCCAGGCCTAAAGTTTTCTAAGCAAGTATAATAAACAAAGAGAAGCAAGAGGGTGGAGAGTGTAGGGAAAGAAGCAAGAGAATTTTCATAATGATACAGTATGGCATTTAAACAGGATCAAGGAAGTGAGGACATGAAGTGGGGAGGGACACTGAACAGATGGTACAATTAATGGATTGTATTCCCTAGAGGGGCTGAAGGCTTGCTGCAGATGGGCACAATAGGGAGTGAACTGGAAAGAGAGTGCATGGAGGTCTGAGTGGAGTATTCAAATTTGCTACAATGGGTGGTTGTAGATTTTGGTAATAACAAGGACTAGGGATTGACCCTTGGAGGACTGGTAGAGATAGAGTAAAGAATAAAATCACCGGAGAAGAGAAGATCAAAGAGCAATGAGGGCAGTTACATTCAACTCTCTAGCCAACTGCCCTGAAACAGAACTCTCTGATTTTCTCACTCTGGTTGGAGGTACTGGGGTACTTTTGGAGTAGGAAAGAAAAATATTTGACAGGCCCATTTCAACTGCAGGAGACTTGGCACTGGAGAACTGTTCCATCTTACTGCAGTGTTAGCCCATTTGGGTTGTGAGAGAAATTGTGGCAGTGGATTGAGGGTCGTCACCAACACTCCAGTCAGACCCTTCTCTAACCAGCTATCAGTGAAGATTGGTTTTAAAAAGAAAACAAAAAAAGAAAGAAAATGAATTTCTACTAGGAAAGATGATAAATGGCTTTTCTGAAACTTGTGCATACTCACAGAAAACATAATTGTTTTCTGGCTGCAGTCATGGCCGCCTTAGTGGAGTTGTCATTTTGCCAATGTTAATGGCTTGCAGGGGACTCTTTCAGTACTTGTATGCGTGTGTGTGTGCGCGTGCGTGTGTGTGTGTGTGTGTGTGTGTGACAAATTCTCATTCTGTAGCAGGGAGTAACCAGTGCATGGCCTAATGGAATCAGAGATATCATATCCACTGGAGTTGGAGCTCAGTCTTCTCAGTTCAATTTTTGTTTTTCAGAACATAGTTCTTCAGCAATAACCTGTTTCCTGGCAACTTTCACCAATTAAAAAAATGTGTAAGAGGAAGATGGCTTCAAGCCTGCCTATTACTATTTATTTGAATTTTCTCTTTCTATTCTCTCAGCATGTATCTGCCAACATTTACCCTCCTAAAATCAAGTTATGTTGTGACAGAAAAAAAAGAGAAAAGAAAATTTCCTCATGCTGCTGGAGAATGAGGCAACTTTGAGGGTCTTCCAGAAAAGCATGGAGACCTTTATCAAAGTGACTAGTGCATGACTAGTGTAGTGGTAAAATCTAGGGTCTGTAGTTTTGACTTTTTTCCAGGTTCAGCTATGGGGCTTTGGGATATTGACTTCTCACAACAAGTTGCTCTTTGACAGACTTGATAAAGAACTAATTTTCAAATCTGCAAATATTTTTCAAACGCAAATGGGAAAGATAGCCAGAAGGAGGTTCAGCAGGCTGAAGACACAGGATAGGAGCTCTGCTGAGACAGACACTAAATAAAGTCTAAACCAGATGCCTCTGCAGGAAGGGGGAGTTTTGGGGGATACTTGGTTGCAAAAATATTGGGTTCCTTTGCACAGTTTTGCTTGAGAATCTGGAAATTAGACTTGTCACTGGCTACTGTGATCCTATTTTAAGCCCTTTTCAGCAGTACAAGAAGAACAACAGAAGTTATAAAGAAATTAAGCTTAACAATTTTCTCCGTCGATGCAAATCTTAGCCCATTTTTGCTTCTTCTTAGCTTCCTGCTTCCTGGATGTTATCACATATTTGTGAAAACTTATCTTGCTTTTCATTACTGTATCATGTTTGATTTCTGCTGAATTGTTACTTTCGGTGGCACTCTCTGGTTATTTCTGGGCTTTTCCTGAGAGCAAAATATTTCACAATCCTAATTTATCAGATAAAAGGAATCCTAAAATTGATTATATACATGAAGAGTAAGTAATCTGAAAATAATTTTATTACCTAGATTTTTATAACATAATTAATTTTAAAATTATAATTAATCTAGACATCACCTTTTGGTAATTAACAACATGCATTTACAATCTCTGTTTGGGTTTGGATGGTTATAAATAAAGCATCTAATAGTCATTCAGTGCCATGCAGTTCATAGAATATTTTAGTGTTCATTATTTATTTGATTCCACAAAAGTCCTATGAATAAAAACAGACATTAATTTTGCTGATGAAATTAAGGCCTAGGATGATGAATTTTACAGCCAGTAGGAACTTGAATCCCAGTCTGCTGATTCTAAGCCATGGCAATTGAAATAATTTATGTAAAGATAAAACCTGCTTTTGTTCATCAGCATATTCAGGGCAATAATTTACCATGCATTTCCCAATCTTCATATTAGGTTGGCAAAGTTTCGTAGTATATGTTACCAGGTTCAAGGTTTTGTGAGGATGATCCAAATATAGCCTACTGAAGCACATCAGGGAGCATTTCTGGTAGCTCTTATCTGTGGGGCATTGGTTAAGCCCACTAATCGCTCTGATTTCTCTCAGTTTTCTTAACTGTAGAACAGGAATGCTACTGCTATCTACCTGTTAGTAATTAACTCAAAGGTAGTTGAATTGATCTAATGAAATGACTGATGTGAAAATAGTTTGTAGATGGAAAGAAGTACTCAGGAGCCGTGGATGTTGCTCATCACCACCATGTTGGGCAAAAGGTCTAGGAAGGGGGAAAGTGGGTTCAACTGGGCCTCACATGAATAGTCAGGGGATATGTTTTTCTAAGGCTTGTATTTCTCCTGTAAAATGATTATATTTCTCCTGTAAAAATGAGGCAAACTATAAATGCCTATTTAAAATCATGTTTATGGGCCAGGCACAGTGGCACATGCCTGTAATCCCAGCACTTTGGGAGGCCAACGCGAGTGGATCACAAGGTCAGGAGTTCAAGACCAGCCTTACCACCATAGTTAAACCCCATCTCTACTGAAAATACAAAAACTAGCCAGGCATGGTGGCAGGCGCCTGTAATCCCAGCTACTCAGGAAGCTGAGGCAGGAGAATCGCTTGAATCCGGGAGATGGAAGTTGCAGTGAGTTGAGACTGTGCCACTGCCCTCCAGCCTGGGTGACAGAGCAGGACTTCATCTCAAAAAAAAGTTTATGAAGTTTTCAATGACACAGAAATGAAATGAGTAAAATAGTAAATGAGAAAAGAGTACAAAATTGTATATATAGTATTATCATAATTGTATAAAAAACTGTCTAGAAAAAAAAAAACTAGAAATAAATGTACCAAGAAATTTAATGTTACTTTCTATGAGTAACATATGAGAGGACACTATATGGAATAGGCAAACTTGGATACCTTTCTGGGGTGTCTCTCAAACTTTCTCCACTCTTGTCTTTCTGCCCCACTTCCAGACCTTTCTTACATAGCTGATACTGCTGGAAAGTTATTTTTTTCTTTTCTTTTCTTTTTTTTTGAGATGGAGTCTTACTGTGTCACCCAGGCTGGAGTGCAGTGAGGTGATCTTGACTCACTGAAACCTCTGCCTTTCAGGTTAAAGTGATTTTTGTGCCTCAGCCTCTCAAGTAGCTGGGTTTAAAATTAGCATGTGTCCACCATTGTGTCTGGCTAATTTTTGTATTTTTAGTAGAGGTGTTGGCCAGGTTGGTCTCAAACTCCTGGCGTCAAGTGATCCACTCACTTTAGCCTTCCAAAGTGCTGGGATTACAGACGTGAGCCACCGTGCCTGGTTTGGAAAGTAATTTTGTCTAATAGATAATTAATAGTGGTTTGAGGTCTTTTTTCTTTTTTTTTTTTTTAAGACAAGATCTTGCCCTGTCTTCCAAACTGGAGTGCAGTGGCATGATCAGTTCACTGCAGCCTTGACTTCCTGGCCTCAAGAGATCCTCCAGCCTCAGCCCCCAAAGTAGCTGGAACTACAGGCATGTGCCACTATGCCTGGTTAATTTTTGTAGAGATGGGGTTTCCCCATGTTGCTTAGGCTGATCGTGAACTCCTGGACTCAAGTGATCTGCCCACTTTGGCCTCCCAAGGTGCTGGGATTACAAGTGTTAGCTGCTGTGCCTGGCCAGGCTTGAGGTCTTACTCTTCTCTTCTTCAAGTGATGTTTTCCCATCAACATAATACTCAGAGATCCCATAAGAATGACTCTGCATTGGTAGAATTGTGGCATCATTGGAAGCTTCTTATGGTGGGTAGGGATATTTTTGTTTTGAACTCTCAAAACTAGCATGATTATGGCTGCCTATTACCAAGATTGTCCCCGGAGTGAGACTGTCATACTCTGTATTATCATTACATGCCATGTAAGAGTATATCACAAATCCCAAAGGTTATTTTTATTAAAGTATAATTTACATAATATAAAATATACGATTTAAAACAGCATACAGTTTGGTGAGTTTGAACAAACGTATGCAACCGTGTAACCAGTACCCCAGACAAGATATAGTTTTCACATGCCTCCTTGCAGTCAATCCCATGTTCATACCCTCTGCCAACTGCTTTCTGTCATTATAGATTAGTTCTGCTTTCTCTGGAATGTTGTATAGATGGGTTCATACAATTTGTAATATTTTGTGTCTTGCTTATTGTGCCATAGATTATTACATAGGCTTTAAGCAAACAAAACTCATCTCATGTACTTACTCCCTATATGAACTATACATTTTTGGAGAATCTGCAGTTTAGTATACTGAATGCATTCTTGGCTAATGGTAGCCTGGGTGTGTGGCATTCTGCTCTTTAAGTCAGAAAGAAATGTTGCTGATTAAAAGATCTTGGTTATTTTTTTTTTTCTTTTGTTTGAGATGGCGTCTCGGTTTGTCACTCAGGCTGGAGTGCAGTGGTGTGATCTCAGTTCACTGCAGCCTCAGGTTCCTGGATTCAAGCGATTCTCATGTCTCAGCCTCCCAAGGAGCTGGGACTACAGGCACATACCACCAGGCCCGGCTAATATGTGTGTGTGTGTGTGTGTGTGTGTGTGTGTGTGTGTGTGTGTGTTTATTGTACTTTAAGTTCTGGGGTATATGTGCAGATCTTGCAGGATTGCTGCATAGGTACACACATGCCATGGTGGTTTGCTGTCTCCATCCCCCCATCACCTACATCAGGCATTTCTTGCAGTGTTATCCCTCACAACCTCCCCGGCCCCCACTGTCTCTCCCCTAACCTCCCACCCCACTAACAGACCCCAGTGTGTGATGTTCCCCTCCCTGTGCCCATGTGTTCTCATTGTTCAACACCCACCTATGACTGAGAACATGCAGTGTTTGGTTTTCTGTTCTTGTGTCAGTTTGCTGAGAATGATGGTTTCCAGATTCATCCATGTCCCTACAAAGGACATGAACTAATCTTTTTATGGCTGCATAGTATTCCATGGTGTATATGTGCCACATTTTCTTTTTTCAGTCTATTGTTGATGGGCATTTGGGTCAGTTCCAGTTCTTTGCTATTGTAAATAGTGCCACAGTGAACATACGTGTGCATGTGTCTTTATAATAGAATGATTTACAATCTTTTGGGTACATACCCTGTAATGGGATTGCTGGGTCAAATGGAATTTCTATTTCTAGATCCTTGAGGAATCGCCACACTATCTTCTACAATGGTTGAACTAACTTACACTCCCACCAACAGTGTAAAAGTGTTCCTGTTTCTCCACATCCTCTCCAGCATCTGTTGTCTCCAGATTTTTTGATGATCACCATTCTAACTGGCATGAGATGGTATCTTAATGTGGTTTTGATTTGCATTTCTCTAATGACCAGTGATGATGAGCATTTTTTCATATGTTTGTTAGCCTCATAAATGTCTTCTTTTGAAAAATGTCTATTCATATCCTTCACCCACTTTTGAATGGGTTTGTTTTTTTCTTGTAAATCTGTTTTAGTTCTTTTTAGATTCTGGATATTAGCCCTTTGTCAGATAGGTAGATTGCAAAAATTTTTTCTCATTTTGTTGGTTGCCAGTTCACTCTAATGATTGTTTCTTTTGCTGTGCAGAAACTCTTAAGTTTAATTAGATCCCATTTGTCTATTTTGGCTTTTGCTGCCATTGCTTTTAGTGTTTTAATCATGAAGTCCTTACCTATGCCTATGTCCTGAATGGTATTGCCTAGGTTTTCTTCTCGGGTTTTTATGGTGTTAAGTCTTATGTTTAAATCTTTAATCCATCTGGAGTTAATTTCAATGTAAGGTGTTAGGAAGGGATCCAGTTTCAGCTTTCTGCTCATGGCTAGCCAGTTTTCCCAACACCATTTATTAAACAGGGAATCCTTTCCCCATTGCTTGTTTTTGTCAGGTTTGTCAAAGGTCAGATGGTTGTAGACGTGTGGCATTGCTTCTGAGGCCTCTGTTCTATTCCACTGCTCTATATCTCTGTTTTGGTACCAGTACTATGCTGTTTTGATTACTGTGGCCTTGTAGTATAGTTTGAAGTCAGGCGGCATGACCTCCAGCAGTCCTACTGCAATTTTTGTGTTTTTAGTAAAGATGGGGTTACATCATTGGCCAGGCTGGTCAACTCTTGATGTCAAGTGGTCCACCCACCTAAGCCTCCCAAAATGCTGGGATTACAGGCCTGAGCCACTGAACCTGGCCAAATCTTGGTTATCTTTAGACAATTATCAGCTACTAGTTAGTGGCAAAAGTTTAGGGACAGGGGAGTTTGTAAGCTCCTCTGTTTCTATTCGCAAAGTTATTTCAACCTTATATTACACAACACTTTTGTTGCTGATAAGCTGGTATGTATGTAAACCAATTTGAGTCAATCAAATGGCATTTATTTAATCTTTAAATTATAGAAATAGTACATGCTTATTGTAGAAAGTTGAGAAATAAAAGGAAAAGCCTAATAAATCTTTTTCCATACTATCTCTTAGAGAATAACATTGAATTTCTTGGTACATTCATTTCTAGGTTTTTTTTTTCTAGACACAGTTTTTTATATAGCTATGATAATATATATGCAATTTTGTACTCTTTTCTCATTTACTATTTTGCTCATTTCATTTGTCCATCATTGAAAACTTCATAAACATAATTTTAAATGGGCATTTATAGTTTACCTAATATAGATATAGATATATAGACTGATATAGAGAGAGGGTTTCATTATTCAAAAAATAAGATTTAAAAAGCACTAGAGATGTTTCCTTTAAAGGGGACCCTGTGTGGTTCTTTTTTTCCATCAGTATGTATGGATTATGCTTACAGCAGAACACAGCTATATCTACTTGATAGAAAAAAGCACAAATTGGCTGCTAAATCAGATGTATGTGCTGGAGAGAGTTCTTTCTAACCCTTTTTTCTTAACACCTTAAGCCTACTGGAATTTTCTACCCTGCATGTGTGCTGATTTATCCATGCCTCAGTGAGGTTACTGGTGAGTTTCCATCTGTCCAATGTCAAATGGACAGAAGTGATAGGAGACCAGAGTTATGTTACTTCCTGATGGTAGCTGATGAAGAATATGGGCAATAAAGTTCGGAGTCTTTGCCTTCTGAAAGAGAGTAGCACTGAGAGACGTAAGTGTCAATCATAATGACTACAGTATTGAAAGTCTGTGTGTCTGCATTGGATGTCCACTGAGATTAAAAGAACTCAAAAGACACCTGCAGATGGGCTGATTTGCAGTAAGATCTCAAATACATCCAAGAGAAAACCTTTGGAGAAAGAATTGAAGGGCCTGAATGGGTCCTAAATTGTATATAGAGTAACACTATTACTTTTCCAGTGATACCATGGACATGAAAAATGCTTAAAAATTTGGTTCAGTTCTGCTTCATAAATATTTATGGAGCTGGCCACTGTGCGAAATACATGAGATGTGACTCTGCAGTAATGTGACTGATTTTTTAAAAAACATGAATTCCTAAATTCACATATTCGATTATGTGCTCTTCTTTGAGAATTCAAATATTTTTCCAGGGATATTTTTACTACGCAGAAATTTTCTAAGGCTGGGCATGATGGCTTATGCCTATAATCGCAGCACTTTGGGAGGCCAAGATGGGCAGATCATACAAGGCCAGGAGTTAGAGATCAGCCTGGCAAACATGGTGAAACCCTGTCTCTACTAGAAATATTAAAATTAGCCGGGTGTGGTGGTATGTGCCTGTAATCCAGCTACTTGGGAGGCTGAGCCATGAGAATCACTTGAACCCAGGAGGTGGAGGCTGCAGTGGGCCAAGATCATGCCACTGCACTCCAGCCTGGGCGACAAAGTGAGACTCTGTCTCAAAAACAAAACAAAACAAAAATTCTAACTCCTCTCTCAGAGCTTGTCTTCAAACTGCAGCGTATTTAAAAATTTGTTTACATAATATGTATCTATGTGTATGTGTGTGTATATATATATAGTACAGATTTAGTTTTTGTAACTAGTAGGTGTTATTTAGTGCTAAGTCTTATGAATGAGGTAGGAAATCAAGATGGGTAATACTATATCTAAAATGAAGTATGACTGTGGATTACTGAGTCTGATTTTTTTCAGACTTGGTAAGGCTTTTCACTTTCAAAGGAGGGGTTCCACTTGTATTGTATGAAAAAGCAGCATCATTACAATAAGTTTGTCACTTTTCAAAATGACCCTGAAAGAAAATACTCATTTAGATATGTGTTCAGATGTGTTTACTAAAAATTCTAAAGAGCCATACCTGGAAAAGGCTGTGAACTTTTTCCTTGCTAGGAAAGTGGTGCGAAAACAAACATGAGAGCTAGAGAGCAGGAGCTGGCATTGATGACATGGTGCCAAAATAGGGCTGTGGTGATTGTGTGGTAGGTCAGAAAGCCAGGTGGCTGACAGAGCTCCCCTCTTCGGCCTTTACACACACCATCTGTATTAGTCCGTTTTCACGCTGCTGATAGAGACATACCAGAGACTGGGCAATTTCTAAAGAAAAAGAGGTTTAATGGACTCATGGTTCCACGTGGGTAAGGAGGCCTCACAATCATGGTGGAAGGCAAAAGGCACATCTTACATTATTGTTGGCTGCAAAAGGCAGCCAACAATAGAGAAATGAGAACCAAGTGAAAGGGAAGTTTTATATCCTTATAAAGCCATCATATCTTGTGAGACTTATTCACTACCATGAAAACAGTATGGGGGAAACTGCCCCCATGATTCAGTTATCTCCCACTGGGTCCCTCCCACAACATGTGAGAATGATGGGAGCTACAAATTTAAGATGAGTTTTAGGTGGGGACACAGCCAAACCATATCACCCTCAAAGGTGAAAGTTTGTGTTTATCAAAATTTTCCCTCTACTTTTTCCCTTCAGGTTTTCTTTTGCTATTTCTTTTCATCCATATTAACTTAAAAGAAAAGATCTACATCACTGAAAGACCTTGAGTTGAGTGTTTTTGTGTGTGTTAGATTTCTGTTAGTTCCATATTATCACAGGACTGATTCTAGAAATGGGAAGTAAAGAAGGAAAGCAATTGGCAGGAGGAGTTTAGGATGGTTTCTTAAATTAGGTAGGTGAAACTGATTTGAACTAAGTTCTGGAGGATAGAGATAACATGCTTTGCTTCAGCGCACAAGAACTCTAAATTTGTATAATGGCTACACATCTTCTGGTAGCACTGTCTTCTACATTAGAATGCAAAAGACTTAGGGCAAGGGCTAGTGCTCCTCGTCTTTTGTACCTTACAGCATGTAGCAGAGTGCAGGATGTATTCATCAAGGTCCAGCTCAATCGTCAGCTCCTCTCTGAAGCATTCTATGACCCTCTGACAGTTGTTACTCCTCGGTTTTCATCGCATATTTCTCTAAGCAAACTCTGGTCTTGGTCAGCATGGACTGCTATAACAAAATGCCACAAACTGGGTGGCTTAAACAACAGACATTTATTTTTCATGGTTCTGGAGTGGAAGGGGGAAGAGTGAGAGAGAGAAGAAGAAGAAAAAGAAGAAGGGGAGGAGGAGGAGGAGAAGGGGGAGGGGAGGCGGGAGGGGGAGGA